>NW_008344186.1:694604-695335 GCF_000622305.1 Nannospalax galili | reverse complement strand
TTAGAGACAATAGGACCTACAGAAAAAAGATGGTGGGTGGATGGATGGGTGGTGGGTGGGTGAGTGGATGGATGGGTGGGTGACTGGGTGGATGGGTGGATGGACGGATGGATGGATAGATGGGTGGGTGAGTGGATGGATGGGTGGGTGACTGGGTGGGTGGATGGATGGATGGATGGATGGATGAATGGTGGGTGGATGGGTGGATGGGTGGTGGATGGATGGATGGATGGGTGGGTGGTGGGGTGGGGGGAGGGATGGATGTGTTTGTTTTTGGTCTTTTTGAGACAGGGTTTCCCTGTAACCCCAGCTGTCCTGGAACTCACTATGTAGACCAGGCTGGCCTTGAACTCACAGAGATCTGCCTGCCTCTGCCTCCCGAGTGCTTGTTTTTTTAACTGTAAAATGGGAATGACAGATGTTACTTGACAGACATGCTATGAGAATTTGATGAGAGAAGTGCATGGAGTAGCTTATGGTGGTGCTTGAGGCTTATTGGCTCCTTTTCAGGATGGGTAGATGAATAGATAGAAGGTAATGGACAGATATATAAATGAGTGGATGCGTGGGTTGGATGGATAGATGGGTGGGTGAGTGGATGGATGGGTGGGTGACTGGGTGGATGGATGGATGGATGGATGGATGGATGGATGAATGGTGGGTGGATGGGGGGATGGGTGGTGGATGGATGGATGGATGGGTGGGTGGTGGGGTGGGGGGAGGGATGGATG
>NW_008344186.1:674652-693869 GCF_000622305.1 Nannospalax galili | reverse complement strand
TGGATGGGTGGGTGGGTGGTGGGTGGATGGATGGGTGGGTGGGTGGTGGGTGGATGGATGGATGATGAGTGGTGGATGGATGGATGGATGATGAGTGGTGGGTGGATGGATGGATGAATAAACTCACCAATGAATGAAGATACACAGCACTGATTGTGATGTACCAGACAAATCTGTCTCTCCTTTCGCCTCCTCTGGAAACTGTCCCCCTCTCTTAGGGGCCCAGCAAGAGGCATGGATTCCCATAGCTAGGCAAAGCTCCAACCTGGGGGACAAAGACCTGCCTGCCCTCTTTTTCTCCTGGGCACCCACAACCTCATGCCTTGGGACCCTCACTGTGATCTTTGAAGGCTGTTGCTCAGGAACAGTGTGGAGAAAGAAGCCAGGGGAGACTGACCAGGTTATAACTCAGGGTTGCAAAGAGGCCACGGACTCCAGTCACATGCTTGGGGGTCAGAAAACACTTTCAGAGGGAGGTAGTACAACAGACACATCTCTCAGCATGACATCAAATAAGCCTGACACAGAAAGACCTGAATATACCATAGTCATGAAGAAACCAGTCTCGAAGGGTGCATGGAGGGTTCTACCAGCACAAGAGTCCAAGACGCACCCAAGGAGTCCATACAGACCCAGGGGTGGCTTCCTAGGGCCATCGGTGATACAGGACTTCGGTTTGGGGATGAGGAGAATGTTCTAGAACTAGATCACAGTGACTGCTATACAATAATGACTGCGCCAAACACCACTGAATGGCTCACCATAAGATGCTTAGTTTTATGCCATGGACACTTTGCTTTGATGAAAAAGTGCAAAAGGGTCCATTGCTTCTTATCCAGAGCAGGCAGGGCATCGCACACTGGAGGGAGACGCCACCACATTGTTCTTGAAGTCTCTACACCCTGCAGACCCTCTGCACACACTCTATACCCCAGTCAACCTGGGCCCCCCTCCTAGCCCACCTTCCTCTGGAGTCTGCTCAGGCAGTCTTAGCAAACACAGCACTAGAGGCCACAGATATCCTGACCTCGTGTCCCTCAGGCTGCCTATGGTAGTTACTTTTGTGTCGCCATGTTCAATTATCTGACAGGAATGAGGGAAGAAAGGTTTATCTGGCTCATGGTTCTAAGGGAGTTTTAGTCCATCATGAGTGGTAAGGGCTTGGTGGAGTTCATGGCAGTTGGAGTGTGAGGCAGAGGTTTGCTCACAGGAACAGATAAGAAGAAGGAAAGGGGGTGCCAGAACCAGGAGCCCAAACCTTCAAAGGTCCATCCCCAGTGTCCAACTTCTACCAGTAGGCCCTGAAGACACCACAGCCATCCAAATAGACCACAATTTAGGGACCAGTGTTCAAAACATGAGCCTATGGGGAACGTTTCAAATTCAAACCATATAAACTTCTGCTGCTGGCCCTACAAAGGCTCATGGCCATCCCATAATGTAAAATGCATTCAGTACAACATAAGAGTCCCCAAGTTTTTGCTTTTTTTTTTTTTTCCTGGTCTTTTTGAAACAGTGTCTCCCTATCGCCCCAGCTAGCCTGGAACTCACTATGTAGACCAGGCTACCCTTGAACTCAGAGATTCGCCTGCCTCTGCCTCCCAAGTGCTGGGATTAAAGCCATGCACCACCATGCCCGGCTAAGAGTTCCCCAAGTTTTAACAGTTCCAACACTGAAAGTCCAGTCTCTTCTGAAACTCAAGGTAAACCAAACTCTAAATGTGAGTCCCTGCAAAAATAAAAATGAAATTACATAGTTCCAGTACACAATGGAACAAAGCAAACACTCCCATTCCAAAAGGGAGGAATGTGGGAGACGGCAAGGAAGACTGGGCCAGAGCTGGGTAAATACCAAATCCTACAATTCCACACCTGGCATCCAGGGTGGGGGGGAGCTCCAGCTGACTTGGTAGCCCTGCCTTCATGGCCCTGACACTTGCAGCACACATGGCCTCTTTTGGACTGGCTCCACTCAATATCTACAGCCTTCCTCTACAGATAACGCCATGTTCCTGACATCATCAATGCCCTAGGGCTCTACTGAAACTCAAGCTTACCCCTAAAACATTTTTATATCATCTTGTCAGGGGGGCTTCCACAGGGATTCCAATCCTGCTATACACCGCCTGGCCTCACAGGCTTTTTTTCTGAAACCTTGGCACAAGACCCCACAACTCTTACACTCTCCATGTCTACAGAATACCACCACAGGGACAATGCCAGGTTCTGCAGGGACAATGCCAGGTTCTGCTGCTGAAGATGTAGCCAGGTGCCCTTGTCTTGAAGCTATAGCCAGGACCATGGCTGAGAGACTGAGCCTGGACAACACTTCCCTAGGGGGCTTTTCCTGCTGGGCACTCTCTCAGCTCTCTCTTTAAAGGTGAAAGTATCTAACGCATTTGCATTTTTATGCCCCAGAGTTTTCAGTGGCAGGTCTCACCCTTAAGGATCAAGGAATCTTTCCTTTTGCCCCAGTGTAAAGTGCTTAGCCGCTGTGTTTCTCTCTCTCTCTCTCTCTCTCTCTCTCTCTCTCTCTCTCTCTCTCCAGGACCTCTCTGTAGTCCCAACTGGCCTGAAACTTGCTATGTAGACCAGGCTGGCCTCAATCTCACAGACATTCACCTGCCTCTGCGTCCTGAGCACTCCCCATCCCCTGCTTCTCTTTAATGGCACTAATCTCACCTGCCTAGTCCACAACTTTAAATGTGTTCATGTTCTTTTCCTTGCCAAATAGCACGTTTTTTACATGTTTTTCTGCTCTCCTTTCCTCCTGAGTCTCAATGTAAACATGACTTAAACCAATGAGCGATAACCACACCATAGCCTGGATGTAATGCTGTCTTGAAATTTCCTCTTTCAAAGACATTAGTCTGTTATTTTTAATTCAACTTTAGTCCAGTCTCCAGGACATAGGAAGAACAGTCATGTTCTTTTCCATAACACAACATGACTGCCCTCTACCCTAGCTCCCAGCAGAGTCCTTGCTCCCACCTGAAACCTCATGAGGTCAGTCTTCACTGTCCACTTTTCTATCAGTGTTCTGGTCTTATGAGCATCCACCAAAATTTCCTGTTAAACTCTGCTTACAGAATTCCAGGTCTCCTCCAAACTCCACACCTCCAAACTCTTCCGAATTCCTCTCCCAAACCAGTTCCGACGGCCTAAGGACCACAACAATGGCCTCACTGCTTTGGTTGCTGTTTTCTGCATTAGTTATTTTTCCATTATTTTGACAAAAGACCTGATGGAAACAATGTAAGAAAGGAAAAGTTTATTTTGGTTCCCAGTACCAGGGGAGAAGGTGTGCAGGTCATGGCAGTAGGACTGTAACACGGTATCTAGTCACATGATGCAGGCAGAGAGTAGAGAGTGGGCTAGAAGCAGAGGCAGGCATAACCTTCAAACATCTACCCCTAGTTCTCTACCCCCACTCCCCACCTCTAAGACACTCCACAGTCCTCCAAGTAGGACCAAAATCTGGGGACCTAGTTTCAAAACAAGAGCGTGTGGACGACATCTCAGACTCAAACCATAATACCTTCAACCTTGGCTGGACCAGATCCAGCCCACAGGAGGTGCAACCTGTCACCCCGAACAGTGTAGCAAAGTGTATAGTCTAGGTGCTACGCAGGTACCAAGGTGGCAGTCAATGACACTGGGTGGAAGGAAGTGGTGTTGACGGTCTTGACTACTCTGAGGAAGTCCATGGGTCCCCCACCCAGGAGGCCTCATGTTCTTTCAGGTCTTTGAGGCAAGGGATGGGTCCTCCCCAAGAACCGATCAAGCACGGAGGCCACCTCAGGCCCAGACTGCTCAGGTGAGTCACCACATTAGTCAAACCTGAGCTCAGAGCCTAGGAGTGGCCATGAGCCAGCTGCATTCCTGGGCCTCCCCCTTCCCAGCATTCTCAGCAGACACAACACAGGCCCAGCACCTGCCCCAGCAGACTAAGGACAAGAGAACAAAAGTAAATACCCCCTAAAAGGGGATCAGTGTGATGACACCAGAGCTGGATACTCAAACTCCCCTTGAAACCCAACCCTCCCTGTCCAGCAAAGAGACTGAGTCCATGGTCAGCGCAGGCCAGCATCTCGGCCCACCGTGACTGAGCCCATGGTCAGCGCAGGCCAGCATCTCGGCCCACCATGACTGAGCCCATGGTCAGCGCAGGCCAGCATCTCAGCCCACCGTGACTGAGCCCATGGTCAGCGCAGGCCAGCATCTCGGCCCACCGTGACTGAGCCCATGGTCAGCGCAGGCCAGCATTGTCAGTCTACCATGATTGAGTCCACAGTCATCGCAGGAAGCTCCTGCCCCACCCAAAGTTTCCCCCCATCTGCCCATATCATGATGTCCCAACATATCTGCAGAGGCTTTGTGGTCAGGGACCAGTATGGCCTGGAGCTAGAGGGGGTCCATCCAGCGGGAGGTAGAATGAAGCTAGAGCCTATGGTCCCCAGGCCTATGCAGGCATCAGCCATCCAGTGTAGTGGGTTGAGGCAATCAAGGCAGTTTGAGGGGGTGAGAGACACCCCTGGGATCTAATGTGAGCTATAGGTGATCCCATACCCAGCCTCCCAGGTCCACAGCAACAGCAGGAGGTGGAGGAAGACAGAAAGCGACAGAGAAAGTAGCACTGTGGCCCCATTGCTTGTGTGGCTGCCCATGAATCCACATACTTTACTTCAAAAGGCAGCTCACCAACACACCTAAGAACCCGGCTTAAGAAAGAGTAAACACTCGGGTATAGTTTAGAGAAGAGGCTAAAGATGAAGTGAGGGGCCTTTGGTGCTGTTAGAAACTCACTCTGCTGGGTGGGCCTTAGTCAACAGAACAGGTACCCAGAGGCTGACTCGGTGCCTCCCCGCATCTTAGTCCCTAGTCCAGGGTAGGAGTGAATTTCAGTGTCATAGAAGACTATCCCCCACCAGCAGCTCCAGGAGCCCTAGAATGAACCACAGATCCCTTGGTGAAAGATCAGAAGCAGCCCCAGAGCACGAATATGCAGGGTGGGAGAGGGTTGGTATCCCTGCTAAGGAGCCTCTGGGGAAGATGAACCCATGGCCAAGCCTTACAGGACACCCAAGTAAACACCCAAAGCATGGTCTTTGTTAGCAAGTGATGTCCCTGAATGAAGGGGCATTACCCCTCCAGACCAGGGGCAAGGCCACACTCTACACATGGCTGCTGCAGGCTCAGCCCACACCACAGGACACATGTTCTAGCTTTAGAGTAGCACAGCATCCAGTACGCTCTGAAATCCACCCAAGAGAAGCTGGCAGGAGGGTGTTGGCGAACACATTCTCAGGTCTCCCTTGCTGAGATGGAGAAAGAAAGACACTTGCTCAGGGCAGGGCCAGTACATAGGGCCTCTGGGGACTCTGTGCCCAGGCAGGTACTACCACTGTCTAACTCCCCAGGACAGCTGCCCATGCTGACCTTAGCTCCTCACCACACCCGTTGGGGAAACATGGGTCTCGGGAACGGGCCCCTCACGTAGTAGAAAAGGGCACAGAATGACACCAGCATCTTCCAGGCTGAGCTGCCACCAGGTCAACCTGAACTCCATGTGGGGCTCTCTCTGGTACACAGCACTGAAACCTCAATTAAAACACTCATAGCTTGACTTAGAAGGAGCTGGCTGGGGTCCCCATATCTGCCAAACAGCCAGTCAACCCACACATTCAGAGAAGGACAGAGGTAGTCCTCTACTTCCCCAGCAGAGGCTGCGGCTCTGCCAGACTAGTTCTATCCGGGACAGCTGGCGCCCCAAGGGGCAGGCCATCACCTCTCAGGAAGGGCAGTATACCACTGCTTCCAGAGCTGGGCAGGGCAAGGCTGGACAGCTAAGCAAGTGCCCAGGCACTTAGTCTGCCTGAGCTCCAGCTCATCGTCCCCATGAGGATGGTGTGAGCAGTACCCAGGGGCAACCCTGGGAAGATCCCCTGCACACAGCACCTCCTCTACGACTGCCCCCTTCAAATGCTGACTCTTATTATCTGAGACCACAGAGGTCAGTCAGGAGACTGAATGGGGACTCCTGCCCCAAGCCACTCAGGGCACCTGCTGGCTTAAGAGCCAAAGTGTCTGCTGGTCCTCCTGCTGGCCATTGTGAGTTCCTGAGGTCCTCCAAGGGCTGACCGTAAGGTGGAGACTGAGACACAAGTATGTCCTCAAAGCTGAAAAGCCTCTACATCAAGAAGCACTTGATGACCTATCAGGATGTGGCCACCACCCTCTCTGCAGGAACTCCTAAAAGCTCCTCTGCCATCTAGGCAGGTACAGTCCTAAAACTGCCACTGTCCCCAGGCTAAGCCTTTTACACTGGTATAAACCACCCCACTCCCTGCCCCTAGGAGATGCTAGGAGCCATATTCTTTTCTAGTGCCTAGGTCCTCACCTGCCATTTGACCTAGGCCCCTCTCCTGGCTGGCTCAGGGCAGAAAGATTTCCTTGCTTCTTAGTCTCAGGGAAAAGCAACTCTTTGCATGAGGTCCAGCCCCTTCCTTTGGTCCCTAGTGTCCCAAAGTCGTCTCAGATTCAAGCATGTTGGCCGATGCCACATGGTGTCCCCACGGTCTCACGATTCTGCTGTACACACTGTTCCTCTCCCACTGCAACTGCACAATGCCTCTTAGACACTGCGTCACAAAGGAAAGGAGCTGCATGAGGGATTTGCTTCCCTGAAAAGAAACCAGAATCTTCACAAAGCTTTAAACAAGAACACTTTTAGGCTGGAGAGACAGCTCAGCGGTTAAGAGCACTGGGTGCTCCTGCGCAGGACCTGGGTTCGATTCCCAGCACCCACATGGCAGTTAACAACTGTCTATAGCTCCGGTTCCAGGGAAATCTGATGCTTTCTTCTGACCTGCATAAGCAGTACGTGACACAGGTGCACTTACATACATGTGGGCAATACACTCATACACAAAAAATGAAAGTAATAAAATATTTTTTATAAAAACAAGAAGCTGCCGGGCGTGGTGGCACATGCCTTTAATCCCAGCACTCAGGAGGCAGAGGCACATGGATCTCTGTGAGTTCAAAGCCAGCCTGGTCTACATAGTAAGTTCTATACAGCTGGGGCTACAGAGAGACCCTGTCTCAAAAAGAGCAAAAAAAAAAAAGCAAAAAACAAACAAACAAACAAAAAACCGAGAAGCTTAAGAAACTGCTGCTGATTTGTTCCCAGGCCAGGACCAGGCAAACTGCAGAAACACAGGAAGGAGGGACAATGGGGCTCCCTCAGCCCTTTCCTAAATTCTCTCACTTTATCTCATTTATTTATTTTTTAATTTTGTCCAGCTGTGTATCTTTTCCTTACAGGTGTGTAAGCGCACCCGTGTCATGCAATGCCAGCAGAGGGCAGAAGAAGGCATTGGATTCCCTGGGAACTGGAGTTAACAGATGGTTGTTAGCCACCATGTGGGTGCTGGGAATTGAACCCAGGCCCTCTGCAACAGCAGTCAGTGCTCTTAACCATTGAGCTTCTCTCCAGCCCCAAATCCTCCCACTTTAAAGGGAACAGTGGGAACCAGCCATAGAAAAGACAGCAGTGCCAAGCCCAGGCAGCAGGCCCACTGTCAAGGCGAGACCTTGACCCTTCACACTAAGGAACCGCTAGGTGAGGTTAAACGAAGACAGCTGTGTTGTGATCCTCAGCTCTCCTTTCTCTCCTCTCTGCTTCCTTCCATCCCACATCGTCCCTCCCTACTTCCTATCACATAAATAGGTTTAAACTCAAACCCAAGTTCACATCAAGGCTCAGCCACTGATTCAGGGTCCTGAAAAGAAGCCCTAGCTGTGAGTCTGATCTGGTTGTGCTGGAAGAGGCAGCACCGGCCCCTGGTCCCCTACAAGCAGCCCTAGGAGCCTTCTTCCTCTCACCTTGAGCCCAGGGTCTATAAGACAGACAGACAGACAGACAGACAGACAGACACACACACACACACACACACACACACACACACACACACATACACGTGTCAGATTTGGGGAAGCACAGTCTGGATAGGAGGGGTGCCTAGGGATGTCAGATGGAGTGGGGAGGTCAACCAGTAAGACCCCCCCGCGCTCCCTCCCCACAGGGCACCTCAGGTTGCTGTGCAGTGCTTACACAGGACAGTGATGGGAAAGCTGCAGGGCCCACCTGGGTGACAGGCTTAGGAGACAAGAAGTCATAGGACAGGTCAGACACCTCAGCTGCTTCCTATCCATCTATTTCCTTGCCAGAGTCCTGAGTGAGCTAGAGCTGTACAACCCACCCACCATGCTAGGGCCAGGTAAGCATGGGTCTGCTCTTCAGCAGCTGTGAAATGCAGTCACCTCCACCCTTATTGTGACCCTGAGATGGTAGGTCAGATGCTCCCAGAAGACTGTACAGTACACAGGAAAGCTCTCAACCCTCCTCTGGTCTAGGTGCCCAGCTTCCCAGGCCTGGCTGTCTGCTGGACAGCTGCCCATAACCCAGCACATTTGAATCTACAGGGAGCAGTTGCATCCACCGCCCACACTTCAGATTCCACATCAAAACACCAAACAGAAGTGTTCTGGCCAGGGCAGCTGGGTGTGCTCTGCCTTCAGAGCCACACTGCAGAGTCCTGGTCGGAGCTGACCCCCAAATGGCCAGCGATGGCTGCTCTGCAGAATGCAGAGCTTGCTTGAAGACTTGGCAGGCTGCACGGGCAACATCACTAACTGGGAGTGAGCAAGTTATTCTTCAACAGGGACGGCGGGGGCAGTCTCACCTGTTAATGTTTGACAGGAGCCCAAGTCAAAAACTCAGCACTAATGGGTGACTTGGGCCTGGAGCCCATGGCTCTGTGCCACCTCTAGAGGAAAGAGTTATGGGGAGATGCTGGGTAGACACAGATTCAAGGGATTGAGGCCACATCCAGTAGAAGGCCCAGCTCGGTGGGACTGGCATAGGTTCACACACCTTCCTGCCAGGCACAGGCAGCTCTAGAAAGCACCCACTTCAGCAAGAGATAGAGATCCAGCTCAAGGAGGACCAGATATGCACATGGTCATTCTAGATTTCCCTAAGCTCAGAGGCCACTTCCAAACTTGATTTACCCTATAGATGAGGAGGGGGCGGTGATACCGGTCAGCAGACAACGGGCAGTTCAACTCCCTTTACCTCACTGGGAGCCGCAGAACAAAGCCCTTCTCCACCCCCTACCCCTGAAGACCCAGTGGCTATCTCTGCCCAGTGTGCTAACCCAGGGTCCCAGAGCTGCTGCCCTCCCTTGGGTCACAGTCCAGTCCTTACTTCCCCCCACCCTCTGTCCCACACCCTTGTGCTGTATTAAATGACACCTGGGGAAGCCAATGCAGGTCCAACATGAGCTGAGACAATCATTCACACAGCAATCAGTGAGCGTCTTCTCTGCTCCTGCTTGGAGGACCTGCTACCACCCCCATCTGCTCTATGTCACCTTTGACACTGCTATGGCCAATGGGCATTCTGCAGAGCGCAGAAAGGGTGAATGGTCTCTGTGAAGGTTCCAGGGATTCAGGTTTTACCTAGGTTAAGCTTAAGGTGAATGTATGTGTGTGCATGTGCCGAGGTGGGATAGGGTAAAGGTAGCATGGGGCATGAACTAAAACTCTGTGGGTTTTACATAGAAGATATATGGTGCATAGGGTCACAAAGGTGGGGGCTAGGGAGATGGCTCAGTTCACTGTGCAAGCATGAGGACCTGAATTTGATTTCTAAACATCCTTTAAAAGGCTGGGCATGGGGGCTGGAGAAATGGCTCAGCGGTTAAGAGCACTGGCTGCTCTTCCAAAGGACCCAGGTTTGGTTCCCAGCACCCACATGGAGACTAATAACAATTCATAATTCCAGTTCTAGGGGGATATGACCCCCTTTTCTGGCCTCTGTGGACATTGCACACATGTAGTACACATATATATGCAGGCAAATCATTCATACACTTAAAATAAAAATAAACAAAATTTTTTAATTAATAAAAAAGGTGGGTGTGATTGCACACACTTATAATATCAGAACTGGGGCGACAGAGCCAGGCAGATCCCTGGGACTCACTGTCCAGTCAGCCTAACCAAATTCTCCAGCTTCAAGCCAGTAAGAAACCTTGTCTCCAAACAAAACAAACAACATGGTGACTGGCACCTGGAGAGTACCTGAGCTTGACCTGGCATCTGCACATACATGTGCCTCTGCATACACATGCAGCGAGAGAGAGAGAGAGCAAGAGAGAAAGAGAGCACAAAAGAGCAGTCAGCACTGTGGTCATGTGTCCCTGAGGTTTTTGCTTTCTTTGTTTGGTTTTGGTTGTTTTTTATGTGTATGAGTATTTTGCCTGCATATATAAAGTACACCAGTGCATGCCATGCCCCTGGAGGCCAGAAGAGGGCACTGGATCCCCTGGAACTGAACTACAGATGGTTGTTGGCTGACATGTGGGTGCTGGGAACCAAACTCTTAAGAACATCCAGTGCCCTTAACCACTGAGTCAATCTCTCATGCCCCAGGTTCTATTTGGGTTTTGTTGTTGTTTGTTTGAGATAGGTACTCACTATGCAACAGCACAGGGAGGCCTCAAATTCATGGCAATCCTCCTGCCTTCGTCTCCCAAATGCTAGGACGACATGTGTATACCTCCACCCCCAGCAGGGTCTGAAAGTTATAAAACTGCCTTGAACTTGGTCATCCATGGACTCAGTCGGGCTTAGTTCTTGGGAACTGACAGAACGAAGGTCTCTGAAGAAGGGATTACTAACCTAATTACTCCCACCATAGGCCAGGCAGGAAGCCCTTGCTGACCTGTGTCCAACACTGCACTGGCAGAAATGAAGAGCTGTTCTGCTCCCCTGGTGAGACATCGGGTTTAGTAACTGCCACTCTGGCTTTATCTACTCCTGACTTTGCTGACTTTCTACCCACAGAACTGCCTCTTTCCCACCTTCCCATCAGTACTGATCCACATGATGGAGCAAGTCTCACTGCTAGGCCTGCCTGTAGTGCCACAGCCCTGCCTCACCTCTCCAGTTGGTGTTGATTCCTGCTCAAGATCTCAACCTGGGCAGCACACTTTTGTGCCCATAAATGGATCTAAACAGCTCCTCTGAGTTTCAAAAGTTTCTTCAACCATGAACATGGCATCAAGTCCCTTTGTAAGGAGCACAGATGCCTGGCATATGATTGAACTGCGGCCCCGCAGCAGCAGTGGCAAAGCCAACACCTGCATGGGCCACACTGCCTGAGGCAGATTCCAGTCCCTCAGACAGCTTGCCACCTGCCTGCCCATCCATCTTCAAGGTATGGAGCAGGACAGACAGACACAAGTCTCCGAACCAGTGCAGGAGTTGACACGGTCACCATGGAAGCCAGTCAGGTGAGGCTGAGGATTGGTGTGTGGCTGGCCTCTTCAGTCCTGGAAAAGCAGAGTGCACAGGCAGGAAGCAGAGATAGATAAACTATCCAGAGAGGAACAAAGCCTTTGACCACAGGTGGACTAGACCAAGGCCCTGGCTGTCTGTGATTCCCCAGGTCACTGTGGTTCAACCTGCCCCTCTTTACTGTAGACCCTTCATACCTGGCCCTACATGTCAACCTCCTGGTTACCTTCTCCACAAGGGCATCCCTGCTGCCTGCGCCCTGCTTCCCACCCCAGAAAGTTCCATGGAACAGAAGGAGCTGGGGTCCCTTGGCCCAGCCCCAGAGAATTCACCCACCTCCCACCAGTTGTGACCCTGTTGCCAAGATACAGTGGAGAAGAAACTCGATCACAGGATTAGTGTCTAGACAATGCGACCTTTCCCCTGGTTCTCCACATATAATTGGGACCCAAATCGTCAGGTTCGGTGAGCTGATAGCGGGAATAAAGGAGGAAGTTGTTTTCAGAGCCTCATGGGGACATTCCTCAGTCAGGGCTGTGCACTACCTGCTCTGGGGCCGCTGTGCAGGGCCAACCTAGGCTGAGAGCCGAGCAGCCAGCCTGCAGCACACAAAAGGGGCTTTCATCCTCCGGAATGTCACGTCTTCAATTAGTGAAGAAAGAACTGTAGACCGAGGCCTCCCAGTGGCGGGTGCACCCGCAGGGAGCCTGTTAACTCTGTGCTGCCCACAGTCCTGCCAGGCCCGTGAACGGGCCACAGTAGCTAATGACAGGCGTTCCCACTCACACTGCAAGCACATTCAGCAGGTGCCCAGGGACAGCCAGGCAGGAAGCCTCCTGCCACTAGCTCAAGACAGCAGAGCCTCAGCCAGAAGTGTCAGGAGGACTAGGGTGGAGTCAGGACTAGGGTGGACTAGGTTAGTCCCGAAGGTGCCCTTGGCTTCCCACTGCTGCCCAAGCACATGAGAACCCGTCACAGGCACGGGGCCTGGGTTAGGGACGGTACCATCTGTGTCCAAGTTCACTGTTCCCCAGAAGCTGGCTTTGTGCCCATGAATGGATCTGAACAGCTCCTCTGAGTCAGACCCACCTAGGACCAGCCACAAAGTGCGTAACAAGAATGCAGGCTATAGATGCGATTCAACAGCCTGTATCTGAAAACTGGAGTCCGGCCAGGTGTGGTGGTACAAGTCTGTCATCCTAGCACCTGACAGAGGTAGGAAGACCATGAGTTAAAGGCCAGACTGGTCTACACTGTCTCAAATAAACTGAGGTTGGAGCTGGGCATGGTAGTGCATACCAGTCACCCCAGCACTCAGAGGCTGAAACAGGAGGATCATGAGTTTGACACTAGGTTGGGCAACATAAAACCTGTCTCGACAAAATTAAAAATCTAAATTGTTTGAAAATTCATGAAAATTTCAGGATGCAGTGTGGTGGCTGGGCTCATTCTCTGCCCACTGGGGCTCTGAGGAAGGTCCACCACACAGTCGTTCCACACTCACCAGGGCTGCTGGCCTTTATTTGAAAGGCCCAGTAAACCCGCTGAGAAACACTTGTGCCTGGTGGAAAATAACAACCAGTCCAGTTTGCAGCCCAGCTTCTACCCCAGGGCAAGAACAGGGAAAGGTGACCTTGGTCGAGTACCCAGTGGCTCCAGGGAGAACACCCAGCACAATTCACAGTCAACCATCTGTCCCAAGATTGGAACAGGCCATCAAGGAAACCTGAGCCTCAGCAGTGGGCATAGTGTGGCCTCTTGAACTCCAACTCAGTGAACCTACATAACCGTCACAAACCACAGCATCGGTACGCTCATAGGCTTGCCCTAGAACCTCTCTGATCTATCTCTGAGAGGACAGGGAAGAGGAATGCCTGAGCACCCGCCTTCCCACCCACCTACCCTTAAGACAGAATAAAGCCAGTCTGCTGCCACCACCATCTTAATTGAGGCCCAAATAGACTATGGCCTTGGCTGCCCCGTGGAGGGCACTGCTTCATCTTCTGGCCCTGTGAGCAGTCTAGGAGGCCTTGAGTGGGTCAGTGCAACATACACACCTCCAGAGAGATCCACAGTGGTTGTCTGTACACAGGAGGACTGTACACAGAGGCCACACAGAAGCCACACATAGGGGTCACACAGGGGGCCCATACAGAGGAGGGGACAGAGAAGGGGCCATACAGAGGAGGGGACGCATAAAGGGGTCACACAGAGGGGATGCACAGATGAACCATTGCTGATAGTGAGCCCAGTTCAGAGACACACTGGGTTCCCTGGGAGGTGATGCAGTCCTGAGCCACAGGCAGCTGTGAAGGAGGCAGAAGAGCAGCAGTGGGCTATGAGAGGATAAAGGACACAAATAAGAAACCCCCTCAACAGGAGGCCCCTCTGTGGTCACCAGCATCAGAAAAGATGATGAGGCAAATGCTGGTACAGGGACCGACTAGGGAGTTCATGTGGCACAGTGCCCACCATCTGAGTGTTCCCATATGACCAGCCTCTACCACAAAGCTAAGGGGCCTTAACTGGGACAGAACCTCTTACAGGAGCAGCATGTGTGAACGTGCCATCTACGGCTCAACACCCTCAGCAAGGCCGGCAGCTCTGCATAGGGATAGGGACAGGGAAATGGCTGGACTGTAGCAGATGCACTTAAAGCTGCTCACTGAGCTTATGGACAAGTGAGATATGAAATTCTGTTCTTGGCATTTTGCTCAATCTTTTAAGACATTAAAAACCTACATAAATAAAACATAAATGTCTCAGGAACTACCTTCTTTAGGTCAGGGCTCAGTACCACATAGAGGCCCCACCCTCTAGGAGGCCATGGTGGGACTTGGAATAGGAAGATTCTTGAAATGGTAGGAAAGGGGATCATCCAAAAAAGTATCTGGGATCCTAAAGCTCTCTTGTATGCAGATGACAGAACCCAGGAGTGAGAAAATAGTCACATGTTTACTAGAATTTGTGGTCTGACATCCCATCCAGGGTCAGTAAAGACTGGGACAAGTCTCTGATGGTCAGTTTATACAAGGCAAGTCCTACAACCTCAGACACCACCACACTACTTATTTTACTTTTCATTTTTTTATTTTATGTATGAATGTATTGCCCGCATATGTGTAAGTGCACCCATGTATTGCCTACACCTGTATAAGCCCACTGCACAATGCCCGTGGAGATCAGAAGAGGACATCAGATCCCCTGGAACTAGAGTTGCAGATGGCTGTTAGCCACCATGTGGGTGCTGGGATTCAAACCTGGGTCCTCTGCAAGAGCAGCCGGTGCTTTCAACCACTGAGTCATCTCTCCAGCCCCTTATTTCACTTTTCCATAAAAGAAAGTGACATACAATTTCCACAGCAAGCTCAGCAGCATCTCTTCCACTCATTTATTATGTAGGTGCATGCTTTGTGTGCCAATGATACGGACACTTCTACAGAACCCCACATCATTCATGGTTTCTGGCCTGTGTGGGCACAAGTGAGGAGGGTACCGAGTACCACTGGTTCAGTGGCAGAACTGATTGGTCACATGGAGGCCACTCAGACTTACAGGAAAAGACCTGGGGAGGAGGGAGGTGGGCACTGAGGAAGAGCCATGGTGGGCTGGGCTGGGAGCACTTTGGGGCAGGATGCCTCGTGGAGTGGCCCAGCTCTACTTGGCTTAAGGTGACCACAACTAACTTAAAGGAATCAGGCCAAACCATGCCCCAGCTGGCTGAAAGCTGATTATCATTGAGGCTGTGAGGTCACTAATAAGAGGCTCAGTTTCGGATGCCAGGTGTGTTTAAAGGGACGCCTAAGGGTAGGAAGCAGCAGAAGTCAGCATAGGCAATGTCCAGCAAAGACTGGTGGTCTGAAAGAGCCACAAAGACAGCGGGAACACACGCTGCACGGCCACAGGGTGTGGAAATCGTAAATTATCTCTCATTTGTGCTGGACCACAACCCCATGTTGGGTCCTCTGCTTGTTCCTGGGGATCAGGACCTTTCCTGAGAACTTAAACCCCATAAAGGCCTCTGAGACAGCTTTTGGCCAGGTTCTCAGCCTGACTTTTGGCCCTCCCAGGGGCAGGGAGGAAGGAGAGGGGACTGCAGAGACAGCCACTGAGAAGGGGAGCTGTGGAGGCTATGCCCAAGACCTGTGGGAATGCAGGGCTTGCTTTCTGTTCCTATCTTCATGAAAGCAGATAGGCTTCCTCTAGTACCACTTGGGGGCTGCAGTGCTGGGTCAGCCATGTCAACATGGATTCCAAGTCAGCCAGCCCTGGTCACTCACCTGAAGGTCACTATCTGACCAGAGGATTGGGCCACATGCAAACTTTCACCAAGCCTCTTTGTGTTGTGCCCAAGGGGACTGAGGGAAAGACACAGGTTCCAGGCTATGGCCTGAGGGTAGGTGTGGCTGAGCTCAAGGCATTTCATTTTTCTCCTTAGATTCAGAAATTTGGGAGTGGGGACAGGGCTGTCTGTGCTGGGTCTAGGCAGTGATTCTGACCTCCAACTGTCTTACCTCCCAACCTCCCAGCATCTCCAGCTCTTCCTTTTCTGCCTCCAAACACCCCATCTTTCCCTCCTAGTTTCCCAGAATCCCCCATCCCTTCGTGGTATTCCTCCCAACCCCCAGCATCCCCGTCCCTCTTTTCCAGCCCATCCCTTGCTACCCTTGTTATCAGCCTACACTCAGCAGGTGCTCAGTTCAAGTTCAATTTGTTTTTGAATTTCAACTTTTTTTTTTGGTCTTTTTGAGACAGGGTCTCCCTGTAGCCCCAGCTGTCCTGGAACTCACCATGTAGACCAGGCTGGCCTTGAACTCACAGGGATCCGCCAGCCTCCCGAGTGCTGGGACTACAGGCGTGTACCACCACGCCCGGCTGAATTCCAACTATTAGCAACAGTTAATAGCTGAACTATAATGCCACAGCCCACCCCTCCCCATTTTGTGGCCTGCTGGTCCCCAGCCCTTGCGGAAGACTCCATTTCCTCCTTTTACATTCCATTGTCTGGGCCCAGCATTCCTCGAGATAAGGTGATGCAACTCTTCTTTGTGGTCTATCTCTTTGGTTCTCAGACATCTGGAAACATTCAATTTGATCTTTGCCCTCAGGTTTTAGTGAAAAGTTTTTAAGGTTTTCCCTTTGGTCCCACTGGGCGATTCTTGTTCAGATAATGTGTGCCTTGGGGAATGATTTGGTACAGGATGATGATACTGAGATGGAGCAGGCCTGGGCCCACAGCCACCTCCTGCCCTGGACTCGGTTCTTCTCTGTCCCACCAGGCTACTGTCCTTACTCCCTCAGCTAGTGTCAGCTGCTAGCGTCGTCTTGGCTCTGGGCTACTTTAATCCCTTCTCCTGTGGGTTGTTAAATTGCAGTCTCGGTTCACCTGGAGCTTTCTTGAGCCCTTTACACTAGGGTTTTCAATTCAGTCTACCCTCCTCTGGAGTTCCTGAATCCTCCTTTTCTGAGCTCAGGTCCCACCAGGCTCCCCATCAAGCAGCTCCATCTGCCAAGTGGGGTTAGTCTGGCTATTTTTATAAGGATGGAGGTCCAGGTCCCAGATCCACAATGACCACCGTGCTTGGGTACCTGACTGACTAAAGGCTTGTAGGGTCCATTCCAGATAACTGAGAGCACATGAATCACTCTAGACAGCTGAGACCTGACCTGAGTTCAGGACAACCAGAGACGCAGTCTCTGGTCCCCACACAAGCATGATAGAGTGCTGGCAGCCTGCTGGGTGCACTGCTTCACCTCAGGAAAATCTTCCTAGTCCTGCTGTCGTCACATCCCTGGGGGCTGGCACCCATGTTCTCCAGGGGTTGAAGGTGCAAGGCTGCTGGGAAGAATGGGAGCTACCTTTTGTACCACATGCCTCACTGTCTGAGGCAGAACCCAGTGGGAGAAACTGCTCCCCACTTGGCAAGATTCCCCTAGGCTGAGTCCTGCCTGGGACAGCTCCCACCATACACAAGAAGAGCAGGACCAGCAACCATGGACACTCCTCTCATCAGCTCCTGACAGCCCGGCAGGGGAGGGAGGGGGTCACCAACATCATCCATCCTCCACTAACCCCCTTTGGCCAACTGTCCCTGAGCCAGACCCTGGAGTATAGAGGCCTCCAGCAGCTGCTGTCCAGGGTGGGGACTCACCTTTAGCTTGTTGGTGGGGCATCCTCAGCTTATTTGTTCCTAGATATGCTGAAAGGAGCAGCATTCTGGCAAGCAGGGCTTAGAGACACTCCACAGCATCCTGCTTGGGAGAGGAGCAGAACCGAGAACATGGCAGAGGGCCTCACGCCACCAGCGGGCATGATTCCTCTAGGCCACTACTTCCACACCTTCAGTGAGCCAATGAGCCACATGTTTCCAAGGGCTGGGGGGACAAATGCCCACAGTCGGCTGCACAAAACACAAGTTTATTCTCATAATACTGCAGGTCGGAAGTAGGAAGCCAAGATGTTGGCAGAGCTGGCTCCCCTAGGAGGGCAGAGCAGGCCACCCCACCTTTCCTAGAAGGCATCTGTGTCTCATAACAACTTCCTCGTTGTTGTAAGTCAGCAGCACAGCATCCTCCAAATTATGGTCTATCTTTGTGTGCCCAACCTCATAGCCACACCTGTAAACTCACATCTGACAGACTCCCCCACTCCTGCCCCTGGTAATCACCCTGTGATTATGTCAGGCACTAGATGATTCCAATCATCTCCCTACTCAAGACCCTCAACCTAATCCCAGGCGCAACGTGCCTTTAGAAGGTCACCTTCAGTCTAAAGATGAAGATGTGGATATCTTTTGTCATACTCATTCTTTGGCCTAATAAACACGCCATGGGGCATGAAAGGCAGGTGAGGGCGTGTATCTCATCTACTAAATTTCCCATCCTTAGAGTCTGATGCCTGTTCGCATTGGCAGGATGGCTGTGTTTTCTGGTCTGGAGTACAGACCTGTTGGCCAGCTGGCTGTCCCCAAGGCCCTCAGGCTATACACTCAGAGAGAGGAACTGTCTACATGGGCTAGGCCAAGGCTGGCATTGGCAGCAGGATCCAAGCTTTGCCTTTCTGTTTAAAGCATCAGCTTTCTTCCTCTCCCACATCCATAAGGACAGCAAGGAGGCAGTAGGATAGCCGATATTTCTGGATTTAAGCCTCCCATAGCATTCCACTGGGCTGCATTCCTTGAGCATGAAGACTCATTTCAGCAAGAAAACAGGAAGGTCCTGGTTACCCCGAGGGGGCTCTTTGGGAGACAGGGCCATACTTAATTCAAGATCATCATCAGTGTTACCTGTCAGAAGGACGTACCCTGTGACCCCCCAACCACACGATGTGGATCTCCTGCAGGGAGGGTGGCAGCAGAGCCCAGTGAGGAGGACACCTGACTCAGAGGCCCTCAATCACATGGGGGGTGATTCTCAGCTATAACCTATGCAGCTCAGAGGGCCTCATTCTTCACATACACCTGTCCTAGGTTTCCTTGCTTCATATAGAACCCTAGGCCACAGGGAGAATATCCTAGTAACCTGCCTTCACAGACCAAACACAGGCACGAAGGCATCTACCCAGCAAGGTGATTAGCAAGGAACCACACCTTACAGTGAGAGAGGCAGGGAAGGCTGGGGACATCAGAGGTTGGCCCAGCCCTCCCTGAGCCAGGGCTGGTAGGGAACCCAGGCTTCCATAGACAAGGATTAACTGAAGGTGGTTCTTAGTTTTCTGGTTGGAAGGCTGAAGTGACCACTGAAAGGAAGCCGAGAGCTTTTCTCTATGTCCCACAAATAAGCCCTGAGTGTCAGGGCTGGAGAGATGGCTCAGCAGTTAAGAACACTGACTATTCTTGCAGAAGACCTGG
>NW_008344186.1:672867-674583 GCF_000622305.1 Nannospalax galili | reverse complement strand
CACTGGTTGTTCTTGCAGAAGACTCAGGTTCGAATCCCAGCACCCACATGGCAGCTAACAACTGTCTGTAATTCCAGTTCCAGGGGATCCGACAGCCTCTTCTGTCCTCCTTGGGCATTGCACAACACGGGTGCACTTACCTACATGCAGGCAATACACACCTATACATAAAATAAAAATAATAAAATTAAATAATAAAATTAAATAAATAAATAAATGCCTGTATCTAGGTCTTGACCTCTGGACAGAAAAGCTCCCCCAGAAGAGACACCAGCCCTCAGGAGTCCCTGATGGCCCTGTGAATTCTCAGCAGCTTTCCTTAAATGATGCCAGCCCTGTAAACATGCCTGGTAAGCTAAGGAAGGCTGGTGACCCTGGGATGTATCTGAAAGTGTGTGGAAAGTTAATGCCACCATGCCCAGCACCTTACAAGGCCGGAAGAACTCTCAAAAGCAGGAGTGGCTGCTTTTCTAACATAATTTGTCATAGTAGCAGGCCCAGCTCACAACTGGGTAAGAGATGGCCCCATGGACACACTTCCTATTCCCGGCAATACCAATCCTCCCAGCACAGTGCCTGGCAGCCAGCCCAGGACTGTCGGGACTCAGGGAGAAACTGAGGCATGACTAGTTCCCTTCAGGATAGGCTACAGGTTCCACAGTGCCTCATGTGAGGAAACCATCATCAGTCCCATTCAAAGGGTCAGAAACCTGTCTAATGGCAGAGCACAGGGGGCAGAGTCACGGACAGAGCTAGATTCAAATCCAAATCCTGGGCTCTCAGTCACCACACCAGCCAGTCTCCCCCTGTGAAGGCAAATAGATGGTCAGGTGTCCTGTCACCTATAACCTGGTGACTCCACAGTTGGTTTGTTACAAGAACTAGACTCCAGTGGAGAGCAATTGACATACACTGCGCCTCCCCTACACAAGTGCCTGGCCTCACACTGTCCTCCCAGGAGCAGATGCCTGGCCTCACATAGTTCTGCCCTGTGAAAGTGCCCAACCTCATACAGTCCTTCAGGAACAGGTGCCCAGCCTTGCTCAGCAGTCCCCTGAGCAGGTAGGTACCTGGCCCCATTCAGTACCCACCTGAGCAGATGCCTGGCCTCACTCAGTAACCCCCTGAGCAGGTGCCTGGCCTCACTCAGTAACCCCCTGAGCAGGTGCCTGGCCTCACTCAGTAACCCCCTGAGCAGGTGCCTGGCCTCACTCAGTAACCCCCTGAGCAGGTGCCTGGCCTCACTCAGTAACCCCCTGAGCAGGTGCCTGGCCTCATGCAATCCCTGCAGATGAGCAAAATGAGCTCCTAAGGACTTCCCCGCCTGAGCCCAGTCCGGGTTGTGCTTGCCACTCTAGGTTCCCACAGCTACCAGACTAGTCAGTAGCTATAAAAGTGAAGAAAAAATGCTACGCATTATAGGCTGACCACAAACTAGGGCAACAAACAGGAAGTGCAGAGCTGCTGCCACAAAGACATGAAGTTATAGGAAAGAAATGCCCCAAGAGCCCAAGGAGGACAGAGGAATGATGGTCAGTGAATGGATTAAAACAGTCATCCTCGGGGCTGAGAGATGGTTCAGCGGTTAAGAGCACTGACTGCTCTTGCAGAGGACCCAGGTTTGATTCCCAGCACCCGCATGGTGACTATGAACCGTCCTTAACTCCGAAGCCCTCTTCTGACCTCTGCAGCATTGCACGACACAGGTGCACTCAC
>NW_008344186.1:651470-672469 GCF_000622305.1 Nannospalax galili | reverse complement strand
ATAAAATAAAAATAATAAATAAAATATTTTTAAAAAATAAAAATATTCACCCTCATCAGGAGAACTCCGAAAAGGTACTTGATCAAATCAGCAAGATTTCTGAAGTGACAATCCCAGTTCTGGTATGGTCAAATGAGAAGTAGATCTGCCCATCTGGAGGGCCCGACTCCTCCTGAAGGCCCAACCACAGCCCCCACACCCAGCCCCAACTCTTGCTGGAAGTGCCCAAGATAAGGACCGTGAGAACAAGGAGCTGGATGGAACCCAGGCCCCGGGCATTCTGCCTCCTCAGTGATAAGAGAATCATGGCAGCACAAGGTTCCCTCCACCCCAGACTGCTGGCGTCGGGGACACACATGCTGCTGCTGCTCTTCCTTCCACCTCTCAGAGCAGGCACTCAAGGTGTTCAGAAATGCAAACAGAAGTCAATGGCTGAGTGGAAAAGCACTGGGGTGAAGAGAAGCCTCTGAAGTTCCCCCATTAATGCTGATCCCCACTCTACTAGAACATCATTTTAGCCTTGCTTGGAGGTCACAGACACTGTTCCCACAGACACCTGGCTCACCGACGGCAAGGGACCTCCGAAGAAGGCAGGGTCACTTCAGCTGACCCCTTTCTCTCATGGTCCCACTCTGCAGGAGGCCAACTGGGCAGACTGGAACTATGTCTACCAAATGCCCTGGGACTAGGATGCTATGCAATCCTTACCTGAACTCTGACCATGCTGACTATATAAGGACAAATTTCCCCCACAGAGCCAAGCAGCACAGCCATGAAAGTGCAGGTGATGCCTTCACAGATGACTCTCCCTGGTTGTCACAGATCAGAGGAAAAAGGTCTCCCTTTGTCCTAGCGTCCGTGGGGTATCTGGATTTAGGTCGAAAGAGGTACATGCATTATGGCCTCCTGAGCAGCTAAACCCCCAGCTTTTCCCAAGCCCTCTACATTCCCAGGGCAGGAGAGACTAAGTGGAGATTTAACCATTTACACTAAGGTAAGCTGAGAACTCTCAGTTCAACTTTCACAATAGTTCAAGCTGTCTCTCCTGCTCACAGTGGATGGCCTGTGTTGGCAAGTTCTTTGAAGACGGGGACTCTGACATAGAAGCCTGACATTGTCACGAAGATTTCTAAGCTTGGCTTTGAAACAGGAGGCCCAGCTGCTGCTAATTATGAATCTACTAAATCAGACACACAAAATCAGTGAACCCTTCTGAACAAAAATGGATGAATGGGGTCGGGGGCTGGAGAGATGTCTCAGTGATTAGGAACACTGGATGTTCTTGCAGAAGTCCTAGGTTCAAATCCCAGCACCAACATGGTGGCTAACAACCATCTGTAACTCCAGTTCCAGGGGCTCCTATACCCTCTTCTGTCCCCTGCTGGCATTGCACAACATGGGTGCACTTGCATACATGCACACAATACACACATACACATAAAGTAAAAAAATGGATTGATGGATGAAAGGATGGATGGGCAGGTAGACGGATGGACAAATGAACGGGTGGAAGGAAGGACGGACAGACAAGCAATGTGATGCCTGCAGAATTTAAATCCAGGTTCCATCCATAACCTATCATTGAGCACTCCTGACATGCAGCCCACCCATCTTCTTGCAGCATCTCCAAGCCTTTTGTCTAGCATCTTTTCTGCAGAACACCCTAGATCCAACCTTGACCCATGGCCAGTGCTGGTAACAGCTGGGCCCAGCACTTCTTACCCCCAGAGTCCCCTGGTCTTCTGGAAACTGGGGAGTGGTCAAGGACCTGCCACAGCCTGGTGCTGGGTCATGACACCTTCCATACATACAAAGTGCCCAAAGGGGATCAGCCTGGGAGTGACCCTGTCTGCCAGGATGGAATTCCAGAAAGATGTACAGGCTTGTGAATGGGCTCTCTACACTGCAGCTCTGACTGCAGCAGCCAGGACGGCCATGCTCAGGCTTGCCAGAGTGAAAGAGCCAGGGAGGAGATGCGCTCCCACAGGCATGAAGCAGACATGCGCCTGCAGCCCAAAGCTGACCTGACTCAGCGCATCTATGATCAAAAAAAGTTTCCTGAAAGCCATCCTGCATGGGCAAAGATCTGCCAACCTGACACATATCTCTTAGCCAGTCATCTGGTTCCAGGGTCCCCAGCCAGCATAGGCAGCGCTGTGAACAAAACAACCAGGCTCCCTGCCCCCAGAGGCTGCCCATCCCCAGGATATAGCATTAGGTACGCAGATACATTGTATGTCCTAAAAACGGCCTCCAGTGAGGTAAGGAGATTCACCCAATAGGACAAAGACACAGCACAAAGGACCTTCTGATGCCCACAACACCCAGGAAGGAACTCTTCCTCTCCTCCCAATGGGAATGGGAAAGCCAAGCTTTGAGGATAGGTAACAGTCACCAGAGCAGCTGGGCACACAGGACACAGCTTGCCCTAGCCCTCTAATGCCTTAGGAGGGTCCAGGCTGTGTGACCACTGCAGTGTTGGGGAGCCTTCCAAGATGGCACCGAAAAAGAAGCCCAGGCCCAGCAAAAGCCCAATCTTGGCCCCAAACTATCAGGGTGGGAGCTGGATCTAGAGAAGGTGACCTGGCCAGGGGGGAAAGAGCTATTCAGCCCATGGGTTACATGGCAGATGTCCCTCAACTGTCCATTATCTCACCATGTCATCACACTTCAAAATGTACCAAAAATTTAAATCTCGTAAGCACATTAAACGTATTTTTCCCCAGCATCTTACACACACACACACACACACACACACACACAACCAGCATGGAGTCTGGGGGAATTCCTGCCAGGCCCTGTGCAGCCTGCCTGTCTGGGGGAAATCTGAAGCATCACTCCACTGCAGCTTAGCCAGGCTCAGCCTAGGGATAGAGGTCACTGTGCCTTCTTTTTCTCTGACAGGTAACCCCTAGCAGAAAGTCTCCAAGGAAGGTACCCTGAGAGTCTCGGGCCTACACCCTGTGATCCAAGAGATGTTCATGGGATGTGGTGTCCCACACACCAGGAAACAAAGGTGTATACCCAACCAGGATGCAAAGCTATTCCAGTGAACCTAACCTTTCCAGCACCTCTGATAGACAATGAATATGCACACATACAAGTGTGTGCACACAGCTGTGCAAGCATGTGTCTTGTACCTCCATAAGTGTTGTGTGCTTCCCACCATGGATGCTGTTGCATTTGTTATATGCATGTGTATTTGTGTATAGCTGTGGGAATGTGTGCCTGTACATGTGCATACACATGTGGGGGGCACAGATGTAAGTGAATTTATGTGTACATACATGTGTGGTTTGCATTTATGTATGACTTTGGAAGTGCATTATCTGTGTGTACACATGTGCATGCACACTGCACGTGTAGGTCTTTCTACCCTGTATAGACACACACGTGCAAGTGCAGTCATGTGTGTATAGTCCATTTTCAAAGGGCTGCAGTGGCAGGGAGGCAGGGCTCTGGCCTGACTGGGCCAACCACCCACCTGCACCCTGGGGAGGTCAGTTTACTCCTTCTAGGTCTCCTTGAAGAGGGCTTCCCTTCTTCCAGACCTCCTTCCCTAGAAGGAAAACAGGAGTACCCTGAAAAACAAGTTTTGCTGAAATTCAAAACTATCTTCAAAGTCTTTGCATCTGAATCCCGAAGACTCCCCGGTGGATGAGCCTGGGACGGGAGCCCTTTCCCATCAGCTTAGGGTCTAATGTTACCAGGTGTCCAAGTACCCCATCCCTGCAGACCTACTGAACTCAGCTCAGGGCTCCCCCACAAAGGCAGACCCTAAGATAATGGAAAGTCCTGGTGATGCCAGGGCAGGGGTACAGGAAATTTGGTGGGGTACAGGAGAGGCTAAGGACAGGAGGATATGGAGACCAAGCTCCAACGTGGCCATGCCCTCTTTCCTCACAGGCCCTTCCCAGGAATCCATAACCACAATGGCACTGTGGGTCCATAAGAGGAAAAAATGCAGACAGATGGGGGACCCTCAGGGTTTAGGTGTCTGTGTCAGGACGGGAGCACCATACCTGCAATTTCAAAGCATCTGAACCACAAAACCACAGGACCAGAGCAGATTGTGCCCTGCCAGTCAGGATTTCACACACATTAGCTCTTCTCCAATAACCTAGAGCTGTTACCCTGGATTGGGGATGTGGCCCAGTGGGGATGGAGCCTGGGCTATGCTGGGGGAGGGGCAGGTGTGAGCACACAAGCCCCTGCAGAGCAGTTTCCTGCTTAACCTCCAGGACATAGCAGGGCCACATTCCTTGTTCCCTGGACACCAGTGAAGGGGCCTTTCCGGTTCCTGAGGCCACTGAGGCTGCAAACTCCTGAAGGAGCCACAGCAAGCTGGCAGAGATAGATTGGAGATCCACCACATTCTGAGCTGTTACCGGTTCCCCAAGTCTTACCCTCAAATCATCTCACCAAAGCTTACTGACAGGGCAGGTCTGTTCTACCCAAAGGCCAAAATCCATCACTTTTATTTTCAACCACTGATAACAGGTCTTGCTAGGTGGGGTGGGGCTGGTCCCTTCAACATCTTCCCTTTCTCTTGTCATCAGTGGTTACAGAAAAAGGGCCAGGCTCCACAAATCCCTGTGCCTGCTGCCCAGGCCTGGGACAGTCAGCCCTAGGCCCTCATTTGATTAACAGCCCAAGTGACATGTGGTCAGTAAGAACCGCCTGGCCTGAGACCCATCCCAGGCATTATCCCCTGTGGTTCACACAAATAAATGAATTATCTGCTACCCAACCAACAGGTGTTTTTCAGATCTGGTGCTTAAAGGGGCCTGTGCTGCTATTTAGCTCAGAGTGACTAATCCGCTGAAACAATACCCCAAGTCACTTCTCTCTCCCAGAACGAGTCCCCTCCTCTGTTCATCTTTCATCCTTCCAGACGCTGTGGCAAGAGACCTGCGAACACCGCGGGCGACACGTACTGCTCACTAGAGAGTGGTAAGAACACTGATTTGGTCAATTGGAGAAGTCACCCGCACGCGCCTCGTGATAAAGCGCGCGGTTTCCCACTCTGGGCGTCTGGCATCGCACCAGCAGCAGCCCAACTCCGGGGCTTTGTTGGGCGTGTTAGTAGGAGGAGGGCTGCCTGTTGCTCGTTAGCTGCTCCATCTCGGAGCTGGTAGCAAACGACTACCCGGGCGCGCCAGCTGCGGTCCCCACGCCGCAGGAGCCGGGGCGGCGTATCCGCGAGCTCAGGCGCATTGTTGCCGGCGGCGCTGCGCGGGGTGTTCAGCAGCATCAAAGGGGCCCGAGAGCAACCCGACACCGCGGCGGGCGCGGGACCGAGCTGGGCGCTGGAGCCGCGCACAAAGGCCGGCGGGCCTGGGGAAACGCGCAGTTCTGCTTCGACAGATTGCAGACTAGAAGGTGACACCACGCACCGCACGATCGTCCTCGGTCGTCCTCAGGCGTGACAGACTCCGCCCTCGGTGCCTCCCAAGGACCCGGAGCGACCCGCGGCAGCCGCTCGCTTAAGCGAGTAAGAGAGCGAGGCCCGGGCGGGCGAGGCGCGCGGTGGGTTGCCGGCCGGCTCCCAGGCTCCTTGTTGGCCAGCGGCGGGCGCGCAGCCCGCGAAGCGCACCAACTTCGCAAAGCCACTCAAGTTTGGTCACCCCGCGAGAGACTCGGGACGGACAGTTCGCATCGCCGGGGCCCGGCCGCACCCCGGGTCCAGGGGCGCGCGGAGGTGGCGCGCGGGGTCTGGGGAATGAATGGCTGGCGTGGGCGGCGCGACTCGAGACCCGCCACCCGCACCACCGCCACTTCCCGGCCGAGCTGAGCGCGCCAGAAGCGCTGGCCGTGGCCGGGACCGTCCGGAGCCCCGCACAAAGGGCGTGAGAGGCCAGCGGGCACCGGCGCGCCAAGCGCGTCCCCACCCGGGCTTACCTGGCTCTGCCGAGGCCGCGCGTGCCGCGAGCAACCAGAAAGTGGTCAGCACTCCCAGGAGGCGCCGCCGCTCGAGCCGGGGCCACCTGCGTGCGACAGTCACAGGTTAGCCGGTCCCGCGCGTGCCCTGCCCCCCGCGCGCCCCAGCGCCCTGCGCCCGCCCTGGGTCCGGACCTGGGCGCCATCCCCGAAGGCCCGGCAGTCTGCGCCGCGGATGCTGCGCCCAGCGCGGGGGTGAGCCGCCTGCCCACCGCGCTCCGGGCCGCTGCCGCCTGCCGGGGCAGGGGCGGGCAGGGGCGGGGCGCGAAGAGGGGCGGGGCGGGGACAGCCAGTGGGGAGGGGCAACGGGCGCCGGAGTCAGCCCGGAGCGCAAGGAGAGCCACGGGGCGGACCGGGAACCTGGGAACTTTCGAGACCCGCGGAGTGGAAACCAGTCGACACCTACCCGGGCTTCTAGTGTCCCTGAGTGGCAATCGGGGCGCCCCCTCTCTCCCGTCCCCAGCTCGCGTGTCCTTCCTGTGCACCGAGCGGCCTCACCCGACGCTGCCTAAGGCATCATGTGGGGTCAGGGCTCCAACCTAGTGTAAGGTGGGCCGCCCCGGCATTCAGTCATTCATGTTCCTCGCAGTCCCCTGGGGACATGTCTTCAAGGCCGTGAAATGGACAGTGGGAAGGCCAGCGGTTTGAACAAAGATATCTACCACCAGTGGACAGTGGGTGGAAAAGGAAACTGGTCACCTCTTGCCCCCTCCACCCTCGGGTCATTTGGTGAATCGTGGGGGCCAGCCAGCCTCACCACCTCCACTAGGCTCCCATCCCAGGGCAGTAGTTTATCCTTCGCTGCTGCCAGCGGTGCACCTCCATGGGCACCTCAGGCAGCAGCTCCCAGCAGATGCTCGGGTGTTCTAAAGCCAGGACACCCAGGAGGCCACCCCAGGAGGGTCCTGCCTCCCACACAAGCCTGTGCTGCACCCAGAGACTTGCACACCAGCAAGACCCTGTCTTTATTCGTGTCCAGCACTTCTGAACCCCTGCCTGACCAGGCTCTGGGCTCCTTCCTCCAAACACTAGGCAGCATGGCCTTGGCCTCTTTCAAAATCAGAGCTGCTCACATCCACCAGACAGAGAATTCTCCCAGGTCCCAGAAAGTAAGCTTCATGGTATCCCCCTTGGCTTAATGACATTCTCCCAACTTCCTAGACCTCACCCTTGATCACCACTGTCCTTCCTGGCCTGGCTTATCTCCTGGACCACAGAGCAGTATCCACAGGGGCAGTCTGGTTCCTCAGACAACCCCCCACCATGGCTCACCCCCAGCCTGTAGCACATGAGGTGATTTACACTTCTTTCTAGACCACAGACAGGAGACCAAGTTCTTCCACCCAACCCCCACCCCCACCCCAGCCTCACCCCTGAGCCTCTCCCAGGCCTCCAAGGCCCCTATCACATCTCCCTGTCCTGTCCAACTCCTACCTCCCTCTGACTAACCTGGCTCTGCACTCCCGCCTCCCTGTGCGTGTTGCTCTGGAGCTGCAGCCCAGGACCTGCTTGAGATTCTGATCCGCTCACATCATCTTCATCTGCTCTTGGCTTCAAAGGCCGGATCCTGCCCCAGACCCAGGGGCCTGCCCAGTCTTGCCCGTCCACCTGGCCCGAACTCCCACTCCATCTACCTTCAAGCCTGAAGTCCCTGTCCAGGTGCAAGGGGCATAGGAAAGAGGAATGCAATTTAGAGGATTTGACCCACATTTTTAAGATTAGGAATGATTGATTGTCAGGTCCTCTTTTGCAAAAGTTTGGTTCAGAGCGGAGAAAGGGTGAGTCCATGTACTTTCTGTACCTGGTGGGTCTTTGTGTGTTCCTGAGTACCCCGAATCTGTGTGTGTGTTTCCAAAGTTATGCATAGCATGTGTATGTGTGTTAGCATGCACTCATACATACATGTAGGAGTATGCCTCAGATCTTGATGGTCCTGTCTCTCATTACCCCATATGTCTACCTAGGAGCCATGCCCCAGGTGAGGAGTCTGAAGTGGTCTCTGGTCTCTTCTGCCTGCTTTCCAGGCCCATCTGCTTCCACCACAGCAGACCTGATTCTCCAGTCTTTAATAAAAGATTTCCCCAAGCGCAAAAAGTGGCCCCAGAAAGCAGGTCTCCGCAGGTGTCAGTGTGCAGCCTCCAGGGCCTGTCTGCAGCTCCTGGGAGGTGGGGGCCATGCTGGTCTCAACCCACCACAAGCCTCAAGATTTGCTGGCTCCCTCCTTTCCCTGTTCAAGGCCCCAGGGCAGGGGTGAGCCCATCTCTGGGGAATTTGGTGGCGGAGGAGGGGGGAGCGGCAGGAGACAACAGGCTTGGCTGTCTTTCCCAGATATAGTGAAGATTATTCTTCAAAGGATCTAAGTGATAAAAAGTGCCACGGAAGTGCACAGCTCTCTGCTGTGAAGCACTTGGAATGCTCAACATTAGCAGTAACAGACACACATTCTGCACTTGGCTTTTCCATAGCATCCCACCCTCGAGTCTTAGCCACGTCTTCATTAGTCCCCATGGTATTCACATCTTTTTCCCTATTAGACTTTTATATTCTCCTTTATATATGCAAGTAAGAAGTAATCACTGTCGAAGAAAAAAACAATAAATATAGATAAGCACATAGGAAAACAAGACCCCAAATCTCAGTTAACACCGCGCTGTGTGCCTTCCTTCTTCCACATTGATACCGACTTTATAGAGCAGGACTCCATCTCCAACCCTTGGTTGCTCCTCCACAGCTGAGGGGCACAGAAGAAAATGGAGAGAGAGGGCGGGAGCGAGACAGTCAGCTAGCTCGACACAGGTGTCCTCGGCTTTGTGCCTGGGTGTCCTGGCACAGTGGGATCAAGGGCAGGCACTGGCCCCTCTCCCCACGTTCAGGGAGGCACCATAGAGCTGGCAGCTGACTGTGGGGTGCGTCAACTTCTGTTGCTGTGTCAAAAACACATGAAAAATCAATTTATAAGGAAGAATGCTTTATTTAGACTCAGAGTTTCTTAGGGTTCAGTCCATGGATGGCATAGTCACATTGGGACCAGGCAGACCATCGTAGCAGGAAGCCTATGGCAAAGGAAGCTATTCACCTCAGAGTGAACACAAGCTTGGGGGGTGGGGGGAGGGGGGGAACAGGGTGGCAACATCCCCTCCGATAGCATGCCCCCATGGCATAAATTCCCTCCCCATTTCCTAAAAGTCCCCCACCTCCTAATGGTATCACAGGCCAGAGACCAACCAAGCCTTCAGTACACAGGCCTTGGGCGACATTTAAGATTCAAACTGTCACAGCTACCAAAGTAGCTTTTCACCAGGAAGTGGGAAACCACAGCATGGGCCCAGTAGCTGTGAGAGCACCAGTCTGTGTGTATCAGAAGTCTAGTCTCAACCAGGTCCCACCTTAGAGTCCTTGAGCCTTCGCACACAGTGCCGCCACTGGGGGGTGGGGGGTGCTGCTCACTTTCAGGCTGTGGGTGCCCTCCTGAGAACCACAGAAAGTTCCTTGCAGGTTATCACTTGGCTCTACCCCAATCCATCTCTGCCCAGCACAGGTGAACCCTTGGCTGTTTCTCACCTCACTGCCCAGCCCCTCCTCCACCCATTCTGGTGCTTCAGCATCATACCATGGGAGCATCTTGTCACTATGTCTGCATCTCAGCTCAGAGCAAAGCTCTGTCCGACAGGTAACACACCCATTAGGTGAATGCTCAAGGAGCCGCCTGCCTCTGCACCTGCAGACTGCAGACTACAGACCTCCACTTGTGGCCAGGGCTCAGCAGGGTGGTAGTCTTCCACCTGAGCTGAGCGGGCAGGCTGTAGGGGCGGGGTGTATCATGGCACAATTGGGAACTGTGAGTGGATGGTGAGACACCCACAAAAGGGAGTGTTATGTCCACAGGAAGATTATTAAATTAAAGATGCCACCGTGGGGGTTGGAGAGATAACCCAGTGGTTAAGAGCAATGACTGCTCCTTCAGAGGACCTTGGTTTGATTCCCAGCACCCACGTGGCAGCTAACAACCATCTGTAACTAGTTCCAGCGGAAGCTGACACTCTCTTCCGACCTCCATGGGTATCGCATGACACGGGTGCGTTTACCTACATGCAGACAATACACTCATACACATAAAATAAAAATAATAAAATATTTTTTTAAGGTTGGGCACTCAGGAGGCAGAGGCAGGCAGATTTCTCTGAGATTAAGACCAGCCTGATCTACATAGTGATTTCCAAGCCAGCTACAGGGAGACCCTGTCTCAAAAAGACAAATTTTTTTAAAGATGCCACCATGGAAAAAGCCATGACCAACACACATTTGCAGCATGGGGTTGGAGCATTCATGGGAGGAAGGGCCAGCCCTCTGAGGGAAGTGGCTGTCCTGGAGCAGGACAGTTGTACCTTTCAGCCTTCCCTTTACTGCAGTCCATGTTTTCAAAGGTTTGTGCACTAGCCACTTCTGCTTGCTTTGGCGGGCCCACTTCGCTTACTTCCCTGCAGCAAGGAACTGAACTTCTGGCCTCCTGTGATTCACAGACAGAGGGCATCATCCAAGGACCTGGAGGCTGTTTCCACAGGGCTGAAACACGAAATAAAAGGGAATACCACCCCGGCATTCACGCCACTGCTGACGCTCCTGGAGAGCTGGAGTGACTCCTTACTCTCTGCAGCCAGCTGCCCTGTGTCAGCAGCGAGGCCTGCACCTGGCCCTCCCTTCCCTTCCCCCACTCCTGTCACTCGAGTTCAAGATGCGATGTGGCCCTCTGTCCAGGCCACACAGCTCCTCTCTTGTCAGCTCGAAATGGTCCGGAATACTCACACCACAATACCAAAAAGCACAAATAGAGATCCCCCTCCACACACACACACACACACACACCCTTTACTTTGTATCCTTATGATCCTCCAATGGTAATCCTTCAGGCTTTGAAAAGACATTTTACAGATATGTGTTGCGCTAGAAATACACAGTTGTCTTATGAAGTTTGAAAAAAAGAAGACAGAAGAGAAAATACTAGTGGTCCTAAAGTTTGCTTTTTAAAGTCACCATGTACCCAGTTTAGTTCGATCCATTCAATTGATTGGTCTGAAAATCACATAACCTTACTTAACAATCTCATCATTAATAAGCAGATCCTTTGATCCTTTGCTTTAAAAATATACTGCCTTGAAAAGAGATGGAAATGAAAGAAAACAGAAATTTGACTCTGAACACATGAGAACGGAGAACAGAATCAACGTTGCCTGGCATGACAGAGAAACAGTATCAAACAAGGGCACACATATCTGCAATTGGACCCACAGGCGAGCAGCAGGAGGAGAAGACATTTGAGGAAACAGGGTTTGAGAAATTTTAAAATTAAAGACAGACACAAGACTATAAATCAAAGAAGCTCAGAAAACTTTTACCAGGACAAAGCTGAGAAACAAAAACAAACAAAATAAAACCTAAAAAAAGTCATACCTGGGGGGGGTGGCGCACGCCTTTAGTCCCAGCACTCAGGAAGCAGAGGCAGGCAGATCTCTGTGAGTTCAAGGCCAGCCTGGTCTACACAGTGAGTTCCAGGCTAGCTGGGGCTACAGGGAGACCCTGTCTCAAAAAGACCACCACCACCAACAACAACAACAAAAAGAGTCATGCATATTATAGTCAAACTACAGTGAAAATCTCTAAGTCAGATTTCTGTAGAGGAACAGAACCAGTGTGTGTGTGTAAGTGTGCATATGTGTGCATATCTGTAAGTGTATGTGCATGTCTATAGGATTTATTAGATTGGCTTACACCAGTTGAAGGCTAGAGAGTCCCACAGTGGCTGTCTACCTGCTAGAGAGCCAGAGACTCCAGCTGCTCACTGCTGAGAAGCTGGGAGCTCAGTCATGGGGACTAATACGCAGTTCCAATTTAAGACTGAAGGTTGGAAGCCCTTGGAGAGCTGCTGGCAGGAATTCAGTTTTGAAGGCTAAAGAAGCTGGAGTCTGATGTCTGTGGGCAAAGCCGCAGATAGAGACAGAAAGGATGCCTGCATAGGCTGGCTTCCTCCTCCTCCCCTCTTCCCCCACCTGAGCTCCCCGGCCTACAGGTCAGACCTGCGGACAGTCAGGGCAGGTCTCACAGGTGCTGTTCACAGGCCACTCATCACTGGAAGTACTCTCGTAGACACTCACCAAAGTGTTCTTTACTAACCACACAGGAGTTTCAATCAACTCAAGCTAATGGTCAAGGTTAACTACTGGCAGTCAGAGGGGACAAAGATACAAGCAGAGAAGCGATCACGGCAGGGTTTGCCCAGCGGTCATGAGAGTTCCTGGCAGCAGAGTGGGGCATTACGGTGGTAAAAGAAGGTGCTGATTCAGAATTCTTCGTTATTCGTCATTATTATTATTGCAGTTGTTGTGCTGGAGACTGAACCTAGGGCCTCAGACATGCTAGGCAAGCTCTCTACTACGAAGCTGTACGTTCCCAGCCCCTATGTTTTCCTCTTTCTCTTTTTCTCTTTTCTTCCTTTCCTTTTTTATGTTTTGAGATAAACCCTCACTAAGCTGCCCAGGCTGGTTTTGAGCTGACTCTGTAGCCCAGGCAGACCTTGATCTTGCCATCTTCCTGCCTTAGTCTCCAGTGTGGCTTGGATCACAGGCCTGTCCTGCCAGACCCAGATCTTTGATTCAGAACTCTTTACAGTGAAAAATCTCTTTTTTTAAGAATTAAAGATAGAGGAAGACTGTCAGACAAAAAAGAACTGTGGGGTTCATCTGCTCTACAAGAAGTAATGGGTGACGTTCGTGAGGCAGGTGGACAGCACAGATGGAAAATTAAATCTGAAAGGACTGAGCAGTGCTAGAAGAAAGCAGAGTAAGGTGAAGCCGACCCCATCGCTTTCTTAACTGCTGAAAATGATAACTGTCTGAAGGAAACCCTGGGACACTGTACTATATTTATTTATTCATCTATTTTCATGTGTGTGTGTGTATGCACACATATACAGTGCACACAGAGGCCAGAGGCAGTTGTAGGAGCTGAAGGTACAGATAGTTGTGAGCTACCCAATATGGTTGCTGGGAACTGAACCCAGGTCCGCTATAAGAACAGTGCACACTTTTAATGGCTGAGCTATCTCTCCAGTCCCAGACACGATAGAACTCTAACAGCATGTGTACCAGCAAAATATATCAGGAAGTATGGAGGGAGGAGCTGGGAAAATACTCTTCTGAGGCCTCATGGTATATGTGCAACAGGCTAAGGCTGTTGGAGGATAAACTAATATGAGATTTGCGTTGCAGACCCTAAGGTTGCCCTCAAGGTTTTTAAAGGGGGCTGGGGAATGTAGCTCAGTTGTTAGAGTGCTTGTCTAGTATGTGCATAATCTTGGGCTCAATCCCCATTGGTACATAAACCAAAAGTTAGTGGTACATGCCTGTAATCCCTGCATTCAGGAAGTAGATTCATGAGGATCAGAAATTCAGTCATCCTTGGCTACCTACATAGGGAGTTCAAGGCCAGCCTGAGATATACGAAACACTGTCAAAAAAACAAAAAACAAACAAAAAGACAAGACAAAACAAAACAAAAAAAACCCACCATATTTTGAAAGATGGGCTGGTACACACACCCTTAATCCCAGCACTCAGGAGGCAAAGGTAGGCAGATCTCTGTGAGTCCAAGACTAACCTGGTCTACATAACGAGTTTCAGGCCAACCAGAGCTACATGGTGAGACCTTGTCTCAAGAAAGGGAGAAGAGAGAGAGCTCATTTGATAAAGTGAGAACCTGAGTTCTATCCCCAGGACCCATATGTAAAAACAGCTGGGCATGGCGGCATGCATTTGTAATCCCAGAGAGGGGAACATGAGACAGAGGGATCCTCAGGACTTGCTGGCCAACCAGCCCAACCTAATCAGTGAGTTCCAGGCCAGTAGGAAACCTTGTCTCAGGAAAAGGTAAATAGTCCTTGAGGAATGACATTAACGTTGTCCTGTGGCCTCTACAAGCGTGCGCATGTACATGTACATGCATACAGACACACACAAGCAAGAACCAACTATGTCTACAAGAAACATAAAGACATATATGTATATTTAAAATATAAGGATAGCTGGGTGTGGTGGTGCATGCCTTTAATCCCAGCACTCAGGAGGCAGAGGCAGGCGGATCTCTGTGAGTTCAAGGCCAGCCTGGTCTACATAGGGAGTTCCCCAGGACAGCTGGGGCTACAGGGAGACCCTGTCTCAAAAAGACCAAAAAATAAATAATAAATAAATAAATAAATAAGTAAAATATAAGGATAAAAGAGCACACCATTCAAACACTGCAGTCGCTGCTAACATCAGATAAATCGACATCAGAAGGAAGCAGATCACTATGGACTGGGGCAGACAGTAAAGATGACGGTACAGTGATCACAAATGAGCTTGCACTAAACGGGACACTTCAAAGCACACAAAGCAAAAGCTCACTGGACTGGAAGGCAGCTTCAAAAACTTCAATTCTCTTTTCTGCAGTCATTAGGACAGTGAAAGAAAGTCATAAGACCACATCCCAGTGCCAGACCTGATGATGAGAATGCATTACGCCACCCCACCACACATCACAGGCATTCCTGTGTATGGGTGCACAGATTTGTGCACGTGTGTGTGGGGTGCATGTGTATGGGTGTACATGCGTGCAGGTGAATGTAGAGGCCATAGATGCACTTCTGATGTTGTTCCTCAAGTGCCGTTTTACTTTATTTATTTATTTTATTAACTTATTTACAGTCAGGGTCCTTCACTGAACCTGGAGCTCACCAATTCAGCTAGACTGGCTAGCCAGTGAGCCCTAGGGATCCTCCTGTTTCTGACTCCCCAGTGCTGGGATTACAAGCATGCACCACCACACCTGGCTTTTTTTCTGTGTCGGCTCTGGGGATCACGTCAGGTCCTTGTGCTTGTGCAGCAAGCACTTTACTGGCAATATTTTTCCAGACTCCATCGCATGCGTTCCCACGTGCACATGGACAGTCATGTGAATGCACTGTTTTCTAGGACATAAAACATCCCTCCGCCGACTTGAAAGAACATAACTGACATGAGATGTGCACTCAGGGCTTCATGGAATGATGCAAGAATTCAAAACCAGAAATCTGGAGAGTCCCAAAATATGTGGAAACTGTAAGCAACACGTTCTCAATAAACCATAAATCCAAGGAAAATCTTAGGAAAATTAAAAGCACTTTTAATTCATTGAAAATTGAGACACGACATTTCCAAATTTATGGGGAAAGCTCAAGCCATGCTAACTGGGAGACAAATGGCACTAAAAGCCCATACTAGAGGAAAGGAAAGGTCACACAGCCACAACCTTGGCTTCTAACCCCAGGAACTGGGAGGACAGAATGAGGTCCCAAGGAAGAAGAGCAAAGTCACCAGACCACAGCGGAGAAGCCATCTTGAGGCCATTTACACCAACAGCTGACAGTCGGAAATTAGTTTTACCTCGTGTTTTTTAGAAATTCTGTCCAGACTCGTCAAGAATGATGCCATAACCTGTCCACATAAAGTGAAGACATGGGAATCGTCACAGACCCTACAGATCCTAAAAAGAGTATTTACAGAAAATTAGTTTATGTACCTCTATTCCATAGCATAGATGAAATGTGAAAATTCCTTGAAAGGCACATCACCCACATTGATTCAAGATTCAAAACGCTGAATAAGTGGGGCATAGGTGGCTCAGACCTTTAATCCCTCCAATGGGGAGGCAGAGATGAGTAGATCTCTGTGAGTTCCAAGCTAGCCTGGACTATATCGCAAGTTCCAGTATGGATGCAGTCCATGCACAAGGGGACCCACATCCACAGCATCACCTCTGGGTATTTCCGCGCACTTGGAGACCTGTACCTCCGGGAGTAGTACACCACGCACAGCTCATCTTTTCCAGGAGCACCAACCCTGTGTAAAGCTCTACCGTCATCAGATTTCCATGACAACAGAGTGGGAAGATTGCACTAACACTGAACAGTGATGAGAAATGGCGGTGTCCCTTCCTTACTCAGGATAACCACTAAAAGAACACAGAAGATGCCAAGCCTCAGAAAGGCCACAGGCAGCTGAAACGTCCACGTCTGCCAGTAGGAGCATAAAGTGGTACAGCTTCGGAGAACTGCCCTTGTCTAGGAAAGTAAGGCATGCATCCCAACCCCCAAATTCCTCTCTTGGGAGTACATCCAACAGATATATAGCCACATATCCCCCAAATCACAAACAAGAATGTTCACAGCAGTGCTAGACATCAGTGCCCACTGTCCATCCACAGAAGAATGCAAAAGTCAGCTGTGTTAATTCACAGTGTGAAGGTCTTCAGCGGGATAAAGACTGCCGCGTGCAGCACCGTGGGTGAAGTTCATAAATATGGAAGCTGGACACAAATGATTTCATATTGTTTGATTCCATGGAGACAAATTTCCACTATGTAACGGCCAGAAGTATTGAAAGGTGTTATTGTGGGTCGTAGACAAAGTAGGAAATTTCTTAATTAATTAGACAAAACAAATAGGTCCTCCAGAGCTATGTCAAAGAAAGTAAACAAGTGCATTCACACATATGCATGCACACATATGTAAACACGTGCACACAGGCAGGTGTACACATGTACATAGCACACATGCATACACACATGCTTACACATTGTGCTGGATAGCTTTAGTGTCAACTTGACACACCTGGGTTGAGGGAGCCTCAGTTGGGGAATTGCCTCTATTGGACTGGCCTGTGGCCATGTCTGAGGGGCATCTTCATGATGAGTGATGTGGGAGGGCCCAGCCCACTGTGGGTGGTGCCACCCCTGGGCAGGTGGGCCTGTGTTGCATAAGAAAGCAGGCTGAGCAGGGGCCAGGGGAGCAAGCCAGTAAGCAGCATTCCTCCATGGCCTGTGCTCCAGCTCCTGCCTCCAGGTTCCTGCCCTGAGTTCCTACCTTGGGCTCCCTGATGAACTGCCACCTGGGAGATAGAAGCTATTTAAATAAACCCTTTCTTCCCCAAGTTGGTAGTGGTCAGAGTATTTTGTCACAGCAATAGAGAAACAAACCAGAACACACATATACACACATGCGCACAGTATCCAATGGAAGCCATCTATACATTTACTAAACATCAACAAGGGGAAGGAGGAGGGTAAAGAAATCAATTTCAGTTCATTTCAGGAATATAAGGACACGCGTTGCTACAAGTCACTGCTTTTGCAGGTCAAAAGATAGCTGTAAAATAAAATCCTCCAGGACAGTTAACAAAATTCAGTATTTGATGATAAAAACTGTTGTGTGCCGGCCTTTAATCCCAGCACTCAGGAGGCAGAGGCAGGTGGATCTACATATGAGCTTGAGGCCAGCCTAGTCTACATAACAAGTTCCAGGCCAGTCAGGGCTACAGAGAGACCCTGTTTCCAAAGACCAAAGCAAACAACAACAAGAAAAAGAACAGACATGGCTTAGCAGTTAAAGTGCTGTGCAAGCAGGAGTTTGGAACCCCTAGAACCCACACAAATATCAGGCAGGTATGGCAGCTCACCTGTAATGCCAGCCCTGGAAGGCAGAGACAAGGGATATCTGGAGCAACCTGACTAGCAGATTGGCCAAATCAGTGAGATCTGAGTTTGATCGAGAGACCCTGACTCAAAGAATAACTTGGTAGAACAGTTGAGGAAGATTCCATGTATTAATCTTGGGCCTCCATATGCACATATACCTGCATCCACACACATGCAAACACACATACATACAAGCACTCACAGCACACATATTCATAACATGAAAAGGAAAAATTGTTTTAGCTGGGCGTGGTGGTGCACACCTTCAGTCCCAGCACTCAGGAGGCAGAGGCAGGCGGATCTCTGTGAGTTCAAGGCCAGCCTGGTCTACACGGTGAGTTCCAGGACAGCTGGGGCTACAGGAGACCCTGTCTCAAAAAGACCAACAACAACAACAAAACAAGAAAAAAATTGTTTTAATAATAAAGATCTGACAATTCTTGAGCCCCTAGACAATACAAGAGAAGAAATTAAGAACACACATTTTAATGGAGTATTTGCAGATGAAAATAAATCTGAGGGAAATTGCAAAGGGGGTATTTAAATAAACATTGAGACCATTGCAAGGATTAAGGTAAATTTAAGAACAAACCAATAGCCTTATAAACCAAGAATAATTGAGTATAACACATTGGGAAAGAAAGTCTCCACCCATAGTGACGAGACCCAAAATTCTCAGCAGTGAACACATGCCTACAATCACTTAAAATGAGAAACCTATGTGGGCCATTGAGACCTCCGTAAAGGAGAGGGCCCTCCTTAGCCTTAAGGAAGTATGGCCTGGTGTTAAGGTAGGGTGTCTGAAGCTAGGAGGGGTGTAACCTGCCCAGGGTCCCTGGTTGGCCAGCTCGGTGCCACACCTGTGATCCTTCCCTCCTTTATTGTTTGTTGGGCCACTGTCCCCATGAAGGATGTACTCTTAACTCTTAGTCTGCAAGGGATCCTACCTAGCCAGGTCACGTATGACTTCAGGTTCCGGAACTCACAGGATGGCAATGAGCAGGGAAAAGGGTGCTTGCTCCCTAGAGCCAGTCTTCCAGGCCCATGTACACTGCCAGTATGGACCTTGGCAGAAACCCACAGTCTGTGAAATGGTCTTTGGTGATGGTGTTCACCTCCCTGGCCTGCTGGGAGGACTCACTGGAGTAATCCATTAAATCCCAACATTGCAATGTGCAGAGGCTGTTATGGGTGTTGGCTCTGTTTCAGAGGTGGGTTCGTAGAGAGGAGACCCTTCCCCATGGCTGTCTGGCTATGAGGGAAGACTTGGGATAAGCTCAAGTGGACACTGGACACGTGGGAGCTCCAGGTCACCCCCATCTATGTGCCCACCCTGAATACAGAGCTTTTCCCACAGTGTCATCTGCGTATTCTACCACTCAGGCCAGCCCCTCTCTGCATGCCCACCCCAGTGTGTTGATTTTGTACTCGGAGTGTCTCCCAGGCCACTGTATCTTAATCTCACCACCACCTTCTAGTCTGAATCACACTGGTCTCGGAGCTGCTCAAACACTAATCAATCCTTTCTCCATTCTAGAGCTAAGGGCCAGTCACTGCTGCCAGAGTCAATGACCACCCTGTGCCTCTGAGAGCTTGGCCTGGGAGACCTCCTGGAGACAAAAGCAACTTGCATTTCCTTGTTTACTAGTATGAGAGAGCCATCATTTGTTTCCTGATAAGCTACTCCCGTTTCTGGCAATGTGTTTCTTACATCCATCTGTATAGCATGCCATTTGCTTTCTTTCTCCTTGAATTTCTTTATCTCGTGACAAAGATCTTCCTCAGTTTGTGTCTTGTCTTTTTAATTTTTGTCCTTTTATTAAGATTTTTTTAATGTGATCAAATACGTTCATCTTTCATTTAGAATCAAAAGTGCCAGGAATATCGCAAACTCTGGGTAGGTATTGCCTTGTAACCACTGGTTTGGGCTATATGTATGTGTGTGTATGTAGGGGTGTGTGTGTGTGTGTGTGTGTGTGTGTGTGTGTGCGTGTGTGCATGCCTCTGTATGCACGTGGCTGGGCATGTCCTACACAGACAGGGAATGAACAACAGGCAGTTGGACTCAGGCTCATGTTCTACCCTCCCTTTACGTGCTCTGTACCTGCAAACCACAGTTCCCAGGCTCCCTTGCCAACTGGCCATCTTGGGTGTTGGCAGGAGCCCAGAAGGTGCCTTGTTCAGTTACTGTATCTATTCCGGTGACTTGTCAGGTGGTGGCCACCTTTTCTCTGTGGCCCCGACTCACATATGATACTCCTTGGCTTATGGCATGTGGTGCCCCTTCTGCCTCTTGTAACTGCCTCCTCCCCTGTTCCCTCCAGTTCAGGGGACATTGGTAGATAATCTCTGGTAGCCTTACCACTCCTGCTTGATAGATCTGCTCCCTATCTCTTCCATCCAGCTTCCCACATTAAAGACTGCTTGGTGCACTTGGCATTTTCCTGTGCGATGCAAGAGGCATGCTGCAGTCAGGCAAAAAGCATGCAGTTCCAAAGCACTGTGGCTGCACCCGCTGATCCCGCCCCTCTGGAGGCTGAGGCAGGAGACACCAGGAAGCCAACCTAGGCTACATAGCAAAGTCTTGTTTCAATCAATCAATCAATCAATCAATCAATCAATCATCCATTATTAGAAAAAATATACACCAGCATGAATAGAATCAGAAATACAGTACTATGTAAAAAGTTACTATAATACCCATAGCATGATCCTTTTAAAATTTTTATTTATTTACTTTTAGCTTATGTACATAAGTGTTTTGCCTGTATGAATGTAAGTGTACCTACCTTGTTCAATGCCCATAGAGGCTAGAAGATGTTGGATCCCCAGGAAGTCGACTTACATCTGGATGCTAGCCAACATGTGGGTGCTGGGAAGCAAACCTGGATCCTCGGCAAGAACAGCCAGTGCTTTTTTAACCACTGAGCCATCTCTCTACCCTTGCATGATCCCTTTTTTTTCCTTGTTTTTTTATTGATTTATTTTTTGACAGTGTCTCCCTAGTCACAGACTGCTTGAAAGTCAAAATGTGAACCAGAGTGACCTCAGGCTCACAGAGATCTACCTGCCTCTGCCTCCCAGGGGCTGGGATTAAAGGTGCATGCCACCACACCCAGTGTGCATGATCCTTTTTTATGACTGTTACGTGACTATTCCTGGGTAGACATGAGCAAGCATCTACTCATCCCAGACAGATCAAAGTAAGGATACCACCGAAGTCCAACTTAAAGAATCTATGAGTTTTATTGGGGTTACTCACAGGAGTATGGGTGAAAGGTTAGGTGCAGAAATGACTCAAAGACATCTGCTTCACCAAAGCCCACCCCAATGTGGATGATAGCTCATGAGCTCAGAAAACCTGGAGCACATTGCACAACCTGCAGGCAGCTCAAAAATGTGGGGAGTGTCTTTTCTAGGTAGCTCAGTTGGTCTGAGCCTCTTCTAGGCAGCTCAGCTTGTCTGAAAATTCCTCTCAGAAATCCTGAGGGCTTATATATGCTTGAAGGAGGGTGGGT
>NW_008344186.1:625820-651402 GCF_000622305.1 Nannospalax galili | reverse complement strand
GTGGGGGGCTTAGTGAATCTGATCATTTTCAGGGACTTCCTGAAGCTAGTGAGTTGTTTACTTCCTGAACTTAATGAGTTTCCTTGCAGGATGGAAAGCTTCACCTCCCTTAGAACATCCTGTTGTTGTCAGACCTTAGCAGACAGCCTGAGAGTGGCTCTTCTGGCCTCCATCTGGCTTAGATGCTGAGAACTCAGAAGACTACCTGAGAGCACCTGGATCCGGCCTCCCTGTGGTGGTGAGCTCCCCCAAATCAGGCCATACCCAACCCTCTAACTGGGATTACTTGAGGCCCCTCCGACAGGGCTGGAGAGATGGTTCAGTGGTTAAGAACACTGGCTGTTCTTGCAGAAGACCCAGGTTTGAATCCCAGCACCCACATGGCAGCTAACAACTGTCCGTAACTCCAGTTCAGGGTATCCAACACCCTCTCTTGTCTTCCAAGGGCATTGCATGACACGGGTGCACTTACCTACATGCAGGCAATACACACACACACACACACACACACACACACAAAATAAAAATAATAAAATATTTTTTTAAAAATCCAAACACTTAACACTTAAAAGTTTACAGTCTTTTTTTAAAGTCTCTTAATTGTGAGCTCCTGTAAAATCCCAAACAAGTACTGTCTTATTTCAAAGGGAAGAATTGGGCACACCTAAGCAAAACCTAAGCCCAGCAAAGAAGCTCAAGGCTGCACATCTGGGATTCCCTCACGAGCTTCTGGACTCCAAAGGTTTTTTGGCAACTCTACATCTCTGACTGTGCCATCCACAGCACACACAGCTTGTCTCACAGGCCCAGGCCGGCTCCATTCCACACCTACTGATGTTCTTAGTGGTCGTCCCATAGTCCTGGCATCTCCAAAAAGCTGGGGTCTCCACTGAAACTGAGGCTTCACCTTCACCCATGGCCTCTTCTGGCCTCTCTGGGTGCAAAGTCTCAGATTCTCTCCATGACCCCTTCAATCCTGGGGTCTTCACTGCAACTGAGGCTGCACTTTCACCAATGGCTTTTTCTGGCCTCTCAGGGTGCCAAGCCTCAGCTGCTCTCTGTGACCCCTTCATGTTTCAACACACAACCATGCAGAAGACTCTTACACATTACCAAGTCCTGCTTCCAGCTTGAGATGAAGCCTCAGGCCCCCTCTGGACCATAGCTTCTGTGTGTGGACCCCGAGGAAATACTTCCTAGAAGATTTCACCATGGCGATACTGGTCTCTTGTTACTTACAGCTGATTCTTCAGCCCCAGCCGACCATAACCCACAGATTCTCAATTCAAGAAATCACACAAACAGCCCTGATAGTCTCCACTTCCCTTCGAAGGTTCACAAGTCAGTCCTCCATCATCCACAACTTTTTCAGCATAACTCTTCCAAGCTCCACAGCAACAAACTTTTAAGGGCTCAGTGGCTTTTCCAGCTCCGAGTGCCAAATGCTTCCACAATCCTCCCCAAAATACCAAGGACATGTCTTTGACAACAATACCCCACTCTCTGGTACCAATTTCTGTTCTAGTTTGTTTCTCCATTGCTGTAACAGAATACGCTGATCAATACCAACTTGGGGAGGAAAGGGTTTATTCGGCTTATATCTCCCGGGTCACAGTTCATCAGGAAGCCCAAGACAGGAACTCAGGGCAGGAACCTGGAGGTAGGAGGTGGAGCACAGACCATGGAAGAATGCTGCTTACTGACTTGCTCCCCTGGCCCATGCTCAATCTGCTTTCTTATACAATACAGGACCACGTGCCTAGGGTGGCACCACCCACAGTGGACTGGGCCCTCCTACATCACTCATCAAGAAGATGCCCCTCAGACATGGCCACAGGCAAGTCCAATAGAGGCAATTCCCCAACTGAGGCTCCCTCAACCCAGGTGTGTCAAGTTGATGCTAAAGGTATCCAGCACAAATATCAAATATTCAGCCAATATTTAATTATCTATGTAAAAATAAACACATCAATCTATTTGGTATATGAATTTGCTTTCATTCTAATATATTATCAAATTTCATATGTACCAAATAATTATCTATAAATAGTGTGGTTTACCAGATATCTCCAGAATGTTCTAGTAGATGTTTCCAGAGTGGTCTAGAGTGGTCTACTACATATATCTGAAGTGGTAAGTCATATGTCCTTATCATGGTCTATTAGCTCCAGAATTGTCTACCAGATATCTCCAGAGTGGTCTGCTAGATGTGTCCAGAGTGGTCTACAATGTAGTTCTACCAGATGGCTTTAGTATGGTCTACAAGGTTTCTCCAGAGTGGTCTCAGATGTTTCCAGGATGATCTGCCAAATGTCTCCAGAGTGGTCCAGATGTCCTCAGCATGGTCTACCAGATGTCTCTAGAATGGTGTACCAGGTGTTCATAATCCTGTCTACAAATGTCCCCAACATGGTCTCTGAGCTATCTGAATCTATGTCTAGGATTAAGTTGCTAGTCCAGGTGGCAGTGGGATCCAGATGCCCCTCAGTGGCTCCTCTCTGCCTCACCTCTCCATCACCCTGCCTCAGTCTCCAAGGATCAGTTCCTTGCCAGGAAGCTTTGTCTCACAGTGAGCATCTAGAACAACCCAAACAGAGGCTGCAACGTGTTTGGGGTGGGTTTTATGTTTAACATTCTTTAAATTATTATTTAAATCCATGATGTATCTTACAATAAGAAAAAGCAATAAAAAAAAAAACCCTATGATCAGAAAGGCAAAAGTGAGTGACTCGTTCTATAAAACGGATTCCTATGGCAAAGTTGAGTGGCAGAGGTGCAGACCAAGGCCCTCTGTCCCCAGGGTGCCCTGAGGCCATGGTATTGTTTCTGGACCCTCAACTCAAGAGGAGACCTGGGGGTACAGGAAGGGGCTACAGAGTGAGAAAAACAAGGGACTATGCAGTCCCGGGCTGGGGAAGCGAGCCTGGGGAGGTTGCTAGCCCAGGTGACCTGCCCAGTTTATGGATGCATTGTTGTACAATTCATTGTGCCCTGGGCTGCCCCCATCTCCTCTGCTTCTCATCCCCTTCCTCCCCTCCCCTCTCCATTGTTCCCTTCTTCCTCCAGCTCTGCCCTGCCTCCTCATCTGCTTCCCCTTTTCCTGTTTTCCATCCAGCCCCCACTCCTGCCTCTCTCTAGGGGTTTCTGTGGAGGAAGGAAAAGGAAAAGACAAACTCAAGACTTATCCCAAGGGTAGGGCACGCAGGGTCACATGGCCTTGCCCAAGGCCTGTAAGACACCTAGCAGGGCACGGTTTTTTTCCAGCTGTCATGGCCTGGTCATTCACTCAGGCCTGTCTATCAAATGACATGGCTATTGAAGAGTCCTTCCAGAGTTTGTAGTTGGTTTTTCCCTGCTCTGCCGAGCCAAGCACCAGTACTGCATCCAGCAGCAAGACCTGTGTGTACTGAGGACTGGACAGGGCCCAGACTCAAAGTGTGTGAAAAGACAGGAAACCCATCCTGAAGTCAGCCAGTCCTGTCACATTTGGTGACCCACAGGGCATATGATAGCAGGGAGCTTCAGGGCCCAGCTGAGTGGCACTGGTCAGGTGGTGCTTGAAAGCCTACACTGCATGTCTGCCGTCCTTGCTGTCTACTGTTGGGACATGGTTCCTGTCCTGGTGGATGGGGGCTCAGGCACTGCAGCTGGAGTAAGAACATGGTGCGTTCCCTGGTATGGGTCTTATGAGTTGTTCCCACAGACCCCTCTGCTAGGCTCATCCCTTAGAGAAATTTCTGGTAATACTGACCATATCCCCAGGGTGGCCATCTGTAGGCACTTTGGGTCTGATCAGAGCAACCTATACACAGCAAGTTTCTAATGGAAGGATGCGGGGGCACAACAAGATTACAATGAGATGGAATGCCCTTGTAATTTAGCATCTAAACTTGCACATGCTTGGGAGCAAAGGGCAAAGTCATACTAGGGATGGCTGAGGACATAACTCAGTCTGTGAAGTGCCTAGCAAACACAAGGACCTGTTTGATCCCATGTGAAAAAAAAAAATCTGAGTGTAGTGGTGTGTGCTTGTAATCCTAATGCTGGAGAGGCAAAGACAGGCCGATCCCTGGAGCTTGCTGACCAGCCAGTTTAACGTACTTGGCAAATTTGAAGCCAATGAGAGCCTTGTCTCAAAAAACAAGGTGGGGGGCTAGAGAGATTGCTCAGAGGTTAAGAGCACTGACTGCTCTTTTAGAAGACCCAGGTTCAAGTCCCAGCAATTGTATGACAACTAACAACCATCTAACTCCGGTTCCAGGGGGATCCAACGTTTTCTTCTTCTGTCCTTGGAGGGCACTGGATGACACGGGTGCACTTACATACGTGGAGGCACTACCCTCATACCTAAAATACAGCTAAATTATTCTTTTAACTTAAAAAAAAAAACAAGGTGAATAGTGGCAGAAGGACACCTAAGGCTGACCTCTAGCTTCCACATGCACATACATACACATGTGCACTCTCATGCATGTACACATATACATGAAGACACATCCATATGCCCTGGGTCAGCCAATACTGAAATTGAGAGTGTTTAGCAGTTATTAAGTGGGACAGGTGCTGGTCCATTCAAGTGTGGCCTCTATGAGCCGCTGTGTGGCTCCATGTGCCTGAGTCTGTGTGACGAGTGATCTGCCGGGAGTCAAAAGTCTGGAGCCCAGCCTGCACACTGATGCAGTCCAGGTCTATAGTATCTTGTAGCTGTTGTCAAGAAGTCTGAGTTTGGTGCATGCCTTTAATCCTAGCACTTGGAGGCAGAGGCAGGGAGACCCCTATGAGATGGAGGCCAGCCTTGTTTACATAGAGAGTTCCAGGCCAGCCAGGGCTACATGGTAAGACTCTGTCTTAAACAAGAAGAAAAGGAAGTCTGAGTTTGATGCTGGTGGAACTACTGGAAGGGCTTTAAACACAGAAGACACCCAATGACTGGCATGTGGGGAACTGTTTCTGATGTCAGTGAGCCTGGATGAACAGCACGTGCCCTGCAGGAGTGGCGGGTACATCAGAGCTCACTACTGATGTCTTTCCATTGCTCTCTGTGGGTCACTCTTTTTTAAAATATTTTATTAGTTATTTTTATTTTATGTGTATGAGTGTATTGCCTGCATGTATGTGAGTGCACCCGTGTTGTGCAATGCCGCAGAGGTCAGAAGAGGGCTTCGGATTCTCCTGGAACTGGAGTTAAGGACGGTTCGTATCCGCCGTGTGGGTGCTGGGAATCGAACCCAAGTTCTCTGCAAGAGCAATCAGTGCTCTTGACTGCTGAGTCATCTCTCAGGCCCCTCTGTGGGTCTCTTTTGATTCCTTATTTATTCATTTACTTTTCCTGTGCTGGGGATGGAACCTAGGCCTTGACGTGATATATAAGTGCTCCACCACTAAGCTACAGCCTGGCTCTCTTTTGTCCTATTCACAGTGGCTTCCAGAACAGAAGGTTTGTAGAAGCTGACTGCTCCGCTCTCCCAGGGCTTGTGTGTGGGCTTGCATAGCTGTATTCTGAAGTGTGTCCAGGACTTGTGTTCTATTTGAGTCAAAGGCATAGCTGAGTGTGGATAGAGCCCCTCCCTACCTCAAGGTCCTCCAAGTCTACAGGCAGCGTATGCCTGAAGTCCAGTGGGCAGCCAAGGCTTCCTCAAGCCAATAGGTGAGGAGACTCCCAGCTCTAGCCTCTCAGCTGTGAGTCCCAGTGCTAAAGCTATCAGATACTGTTGCTCCCCTGCAGAAGAACCTACACAGGACTATGGGAGTGAGTCAACCGGGCCTCTCACACCTGAGACTGCCACTCCAGGTCCATCCTCAAGCCTACCAGGAGGCTAGCTCACTGAGCCATGTGGCAGATTCTCAAAAGGCACAACTTGAGAGATGGGAGGCTTGCCTCCAGGGCCCACCAGAACCAGCGAGATGGCCTTTGAAAGGTGAACAGTAAGAACTGAATCTGAAGGTTGAAATCTCCTGGTGGTGCTCCTTTGAGGCAGCTGTGTCCTAGGAGGGCATCAGAGTCTGCTACAAGCCCTTATGTATAGTTCCCATGGTGGGTCAGCGAACCTCCGTGCTGAGGGGCAGGGCGGGAGTGGGGCAGGAATGCTGCGTGACCTTGAATGAGGAAACTTCAAACCAGTCTCCAGGAGTCTTCAGACACTACCCTATCTCTCCAGGACAGATGGGGAGCCTCCAGCCAGACAGTAAGGCAGGCTGCCGCGGCCTCTGGACACTGTGCTTTGGAGAAGCGTGCTGAGGTCCTCAAGAGCAGGTAGTAGATCAGCATCTAAAAACATCACCTAGACCTGCCTCAGCACTTGCACCAGCCTCTTTCCTACTGTCCAGGAGGCGTGGGCTCCTGCCTCTCTGTACTCTACTCTCTGAGACTGTTGATGGAGGTGTCCCTACTTTGTGCTTAGATTGCCAGAGATCTTTCTCGATTGGACGTGAACCTACCACCCTGTAACCACTACCCTAGAACCTAAAGCTGATTGATACTCCATTATGGATTAAGGAGGAGAATTTAAAGCTGTTGGTATTCCACCTCTCCACCCAGGCCAGCCTGCTGGGCACAGACCCCATTTGGATTTTTAACAACCATTACCCTCTTTTTCAAATTGACCTGGGAGAGCTTCAGGGGTGTTGGCATTTTTTAAGGTGCTATAATTGTTTACATTAAAATTCAAACAAATATATAGGCATGTTATAAATCATAGGAGAACTTAACATCACTAGGCAGAGTATTATATACAAAACAACTGTACACTAATGGCAGACATCCCCCCTCAAATCTATAAATAGAACACACAATTTAGAACACACAATTGCATTAGTATTGCAGAATATCAAGTATTGAATAAATCTTTTTTAAAAAATGTATAAAATCTCAGTGTTGAAAATTATAAAACTTCATTAAGATACACCTTTGAAACACCCACTCATGATAAAAGTCCTAGAGCATCTAGGGGATACGGGGATCTCAACAAAATAAAGGCATCATACAATAAGCCCACAGCCAGCATCACACTAAATAGAGGAACACTTGAAGCATTGCCACTACAATCAGGAATAAGACAAGGATGTCTACTCTGTCCTTTCCTGTTCGTGTGGTACTTGAGTCTAGTAAAACAGGAAAAAGCAATAAGGGGATTCAAAGCGGAAAGGAAGGGGTCAGAGTGTCCTTATTTGCAAATGATATGATTCTATACATAAAAGACCTAAAAACTCTACCAGAAAATGCTTACAGCTGATAAATACGTTCAACAAAGTAGCAGAATACAAAATTAACACACAAAAACATCAGTGGCCTTTCTGCACACCAGCGTCAAACATACCGAGAGAGAAACCCAGGAAACAACCCCATTCACCACAACCTCAGCAACGAATCTTGGTATAAATCTATCCAAGGAAGTGAAAGACACACATTTGAAAGGTCTAAATGAAGTGGTGTGCTGTGTTCACGGGGAGGGTCAGCCGTGACAAATATGACAATTCTCCCAAAATGAACACACAGATCCGATGCATTTCCAGTCTAAATCCCAGCAAGGCGTTTCACAGAATTTGATGGAACTGTTCTACACAGAAAGTGAAGGACCTAGGACAGCAGATATTTCTGGAACAGGAGGAAATTTTCCTACCATGCTGTGATGGTTAATAAACTTGACAGGAAGGTCCTAAAATCACCTAGGAGACAAACCTCAGAGCATGTCTGTGAGGGAGTTTCTAGACTGGCTTAATTAAGGTAGGATGATCTACACTAACTGTGGACAGTACATTCCATGGGCTGGGGTTCTGGTCTCAATAAAAAGGAGAAAACAAGCTGAGCACCAGCACTCATCTCTCTCTGCTTCCTGGCTACAGTCAGTGTGATCAGCTGCCTCACGTTCCTGCTGCTGCGTCTTCTTCACCATGATAGCCTAGCCCTCAGACTGTGGGTCAAATGAACCCTTTCTTCTTAAAGCTGCTTTCATCAGCTAATGCACATAGGTTGGTGTGGTGGTCTGAATGAGAATGTCCTCCATGGGCTCCAAGCATTGGCGGTTCATAGCGCTGTTTGAGGACCATCAGGGAACCTTTAGGAGGGGCGGTCTTCCTGGAGGAAGGATGTCACTGAGGGCAGGCTTTGAGAGTCCTCAGCCGTGACCATTTCCAGTCTGTTTCACCTGGCTTCATGTGCCTGAAGATGTGCACACTTAGCTTTCTGCTCCGGCTGTCTCCCACCATGCCGCCTCACCATGATGGATTTTTATCCCTCTGGAATCTTAGGCTCAATAAACTCTTTCTTCTATAAGTTGCCTTGGTCATGGTGTTTTATCATGGCAACAGAAAAGTACCTAATACATATGGAATTGTCATGAAATTGCAACAATCAGGGTGACGTAAGGGGGTCAAATTAGACAAATGGATGACTGGACTGGGGAGAGGACTGGACCAAACATATGTGGGTAGAACTGGTGCCCTGGGGCGACGGGAAAAGGGAAATGTATAATCAAGTTGGAAAAAAATGGTAATTATATGGAAACGGTGAAAGGAACTCCAAAGGGATTAAGAAGTTCAATATCAAAAAATAAAAGATAAAGTCTAAGTAGAAAATATAAGTGACTCTCCTTAGAGTTTGGGAGGGGCAGAAAGTTCATAAAGAGAGTTTAGATCAGAGTCCCAGTAAGAAGCAGGAGTTACAGGAGGGATGTTTTGTGGGGAATTTTAAAGGGGAGATTATGTGATGGCCAGGTCTGGAAGAGCCCTACCCAGCACGTGCAGCTCTTCGGCACTTGTACTGCCTGGGACCTGGTAAGAATAGCTGATCTCCATGAGGTATGGGTATACACACACACACACACACACACACACACACACACCACCCTGCTCCAGGCTCTGCCTACTTTCAGGGCCTCCCTGAGGTGAAGAACAAGGAGCTTGGTCCAGTCAATCTTCCCTGGGCCCAGGGGGATGCAGAGGAGATAGGGAGAAGGATTCTGGAGGAGTGGCAGGAAGGTGTGAAATGGAAGAGGTTTGTCCTTTGAAGTCAAATCTCAACAAGGAAAACTGTTCACTATACTCACAACCTAAAAAGGCTGGCCAGGTTGTGTAGGGACAGCTACAAAGGGACAGCAAGCTGATGCTTCTCAGAACAGTGGGAAAACAGAACAGGAAACTTGTGTGGCCCACATGGGACAGGAGATAAGCCACAGGAGTGGTTGGGTGCTACAAGGAGCGACACACTGCTTCACACCTTCTGAGAGGGCGAAAGCCCCAGTGGTACCAAGAATCAAAGAGGACAGAAACCCAGAGTCTCACAAGGCACTGGGGGAATGTAAAGCAACACAACCACTTAGTGGTTTGATACTGTCCCTGAGCTTGAACCCCATGATCTGAAATTCCACGCCTAGGCGTACTCTTGTTCTGTGACAGGGTGTGTGTGTGTGCGTGTGTTCACAGAAGCACTGTTCACAAGTCTGAAACCCAGACACGCCCACAGGAATCTTTGATCCTGCCATACCATGGAGCAGTATACAGCCATCAAAACAAAGGAGCAACCTTTAATATACAGCCCCATGGATGTATCACAGCTACATGGAAACAGGGAGGAAAGGGAAGCTCAACAATCACAGACAGCACGGCCCCTTCTGAAGACACCAAGTGCCATCCAATGACCTGGGAAGGAAAGCAGGAGGGTGAGGCCAGGCCCCCTAAGGGTGTCCCTGGCATGGCCCAAAGTCAGGTGAAGGCCACAGCCAGGGTAGTCTCACTGGTGCTTTGGTCAACTGTCACATTATTTAAGAGAACAGAAAACAAGTAACAAATCTGCATGGTTTCCCCATACGGACAGACAGGGAACATCCCACTCAGATCTGTTAACAGGCCAGCTCTGAAGGCCCAGGTCAAAGGACTGGAGGAGGGAGGCTAACTATTGAGGGAATCCTGGGCTCCATCCCCTCCACTCCAGCATGGATCCAACATTCCCCCACCCCAGCAATCCTTCTGGTCTAACTGGGCTTTCCCGGAAAAGCCAGTGTCCAGAATAGATTCAGAATTCATCAGAGCTGGAAAAGGCTGTGATCTTAGACCACAAGATCTTTGGGGAATGCACAGATGTTCCTGAGCAGGGTTCCTACCTCTGACATCGGGCCTGGGAATCCCCACACAAGGGTCCCCAGGGACACTCCTTTTAGGGAAGTATCTCTGGGATCGGGAGCTGTTCTCAGAGCCTCAAGGTTCCAGTGCAGGCAGGCAGCCAGCATCCCATGAGCAGGGCTGGGGACCTGGCCTTCCTCCTCTCTGGGACCCTAGTCCACTCCTTTAGCTGTCAGGAGAGGGAGTGTGGTATCAAAGTCCTACCTCCTGTCATTGTCCCCAGGCAGCACTAGCTCTATACGGGCAGGGGATTGAGGCTGGGCTAGCACCGGCAGCTGTTCTCCTTTGGTTAGATGCAACTGAGTCAGGGACCCTTGTGGAGTTTGCTGTCTCCCATTTCAAATCTTCATGCTCAGTTGGAGTTTGAGGAGTGAGTGGAATCTTTACTGTGGAACCTTCTGGACAGGCAGGAGTCCTAGTGTGCCCAGATGTGCCTCAAGAGCTGGAGTCAGAGCACAGCCAGTGTGTGATGCCCTGGGGGAGAGTCATAGTGAGGAGACCCATAGCCATGTTTACACACCCCCAGGCATACGCATATCCACAGCTATACACATAGATACCCAGAGCCTCATACATATATACACACAGTCACATGTATATACACACAGCTAGCCACACACATATATACACAGTCACACACATACACATGCAACCACACACACACACACACACACACATATATATACAATCCCACTCATATATGCGCACAGTCACACACATATATGACACCCAGAGCTACATACATAGACATCCACAGCACACACGTATATACACAGTCGCACAATTTCACACTCCCAGACCCTCACATGCAAACAAGGCAGAGTGTTGCTTGTGGCCCCAGCTGAGAGCAGGGGTCACATTTTCAATACCCTGTGACCTTCATCTTGAATGAAGCAGCCGTGCTTCAGGTTTGAGTTGGGCTGCAAATACAGTCTTCCGGAATGAGAATCTGCACATGTGAGACCTGTGACCACTGATACCTGCCTACATTTTACCCTAAGGAAATGCAAAGACCACAGAATTGTAGAAAAGCAGGTCTGTGTCAACTTGTGCTGCTGCAGGGTCCCTGAACACTGCACAGTGGGCCTGAGGGGCAGAGCTGGGCACTAATGACTGTTCTCCAGGCACTGCTGGGCTGGGCAGTACACTAGAATTGAACGCATGCCTGGAGTCAGGTTCCCTAGGAAACTGGCCCCAGTGCTGCGCTGTGGGAAAGCAGGAGAGGCCTCTACGCACAGCATTGTAGGTAAGGAGAGAAGAGTCTGCCACCCCTAGGCAGGTTCTGGCATCTTCTAGACGGTCTTCTTAACAAAATCACAGGTGAAGCCTGAGTCAATGGGACTGGGTGCAACAACACCCGTCCTCAACTCAAACGTGTTGTTTCAGTAAATTTTGTCTTTAAAAGAAAAACGAAGGTGAAATTTGTCCCTGGGTGAATCATCTGCTGCTCCTGGGACAGCTGGATTTTAAATAGCCAGGATATCTTCAAGGTCACAGTAACTCTCAGAGGCTGTTAGTGCAGATTTACATGTTTGGGACCTCGCAGAGCGAAGCCCTAGAACAGTCTTTTTTTTTTTTGGTCTTTTTGAGACAGGGTCTCCCCAAAGCCCCAGCTGTCCTGGAACTCATTACGTAGACCAGACTAGCCTTGAACTCACAGAGATCTGCCTGCCTCTGCCTCCCGAGTACTGGGATTAAAGGTGTGCGCCACCACACCCAGCGAGAATAGTCTTTTTTCACAGACTGAGTTGATGTGGCCTTACAGCCTGGCTCATAGCACTGCCCCTCCAAAGTGAGGTTCAAACAGTGCAGCGAAAGTTCTCCCCTGCAACCACTTGTGAGCTCAGATTAGGTGCAAACCCCATGCAGGGCCTCGCTGGGGGGACAGAGCCCTGCAGGCAAGGGCCACCCACCCTCCTGGACACTTGATCAACCCTGTCCAGCCCTGGCTTGCTAGCTGGGGAATTCAGAATGAAGGGACGAGCCTGGCCCTGCATGCCCGTTGCCATGGCAGTCACCCCATGCTGGTGGGCTGCACAAGGCTGGATTCCTTACATAGCTGGAAGCCCAGGTCCGGGTGGGGGTGGCTGGACACTTGGAATGTGGCTTCTCAGAACCCGGCACCGGGCTGCACACTTCTACACCTCAGTCACTGCCCCCCTCCACCTGAGGTCTGGCTATGGTAGACACTCAAATGGATAAAATTTGGGGAAAGAATGGGGAAATCTGAAGGATGGGGGCGTTGTCCTATAGAAAGTGTCATTTGTCTGTGTCTAAGACAGCACGAATGGGCTGCAAGGTCCCCTGTTCACAGATCTTCATTTGGACAGAGCAGGATCCAGTGGTCTGTGGTGAGGCGTCCTGCCCTCCTGGCTGCTGTCAGGGAGCCTGCCCAGCTGTGGGTGGACTTGGACCCTGGGTCTTCCCTGGAGGACTGCAGAGGGGCCATGCTTACACCTCCCCCTGCAGTCACCTGCCACAAGCCTGAAGGGCACCAAGCAGGATCCCCTGTTCTCCACTTCCTTCCCCATGGGGCTGCACAGCCCACCTTGCAGGGACAGCTTTGTTAGAAGGTACTGCCCCAGGTTCTAATGGGACGGTAGTGGTTACTGCTCACTGAACTTCCATGCCTCTAGCTCACCTCATCCCGCACAACTCAGTTAAAGCAGCTGCCCCCCCACAATAGCACCCCACCTCTACCCATATCTCTCCATCTCTCATCTTTCTCTTTCCCAGACACCAAATGGCCTCAGACGCAGTCACAAACCCTTTGGAGCTGGCAGCCCTGGAGATGGCCTACAAGGTCAGCCTGACTGCTACAGGAGATCTGCAGTCCTGCCTCAAGGCTGGACACAGCAACCAAACTCCTAAGGGACAGAACTCTGGTAGACCTGCTCTCCTGGCTTCCAGCCTTATGCTGAATTCTGTGCTGCGTCCCTGTTGCAAGGGGTGGGGGGGTGGGGGCAGTGTTTAGAATTGGTGAGGGGCAGATAGGGCCTGGATGGGAGGCCCTACAAGGGCCACTAAGGACTCTGCAGGGGACAGCGCTCTGGCCCAGCTTCAGGGACCCTGGAAAACAGGGGAAGGGCCCTCTCCTCCTTGGAGGAACCTATGCTTCCAAACTAAGTCTATTTCTTCATTAGCGAAATGCATTATTTGGTTTGGGGGAAATGAAGCCAGAGAATTAAGACAACTGAGGGTTGTGGGTGGATAAATAGAAAAGCCACACAAGTCCATCATGGGGCTCCCCACCTGGTCTGCACACACAAGCAACCCATGTATCTTAAGTGGCCAGACTACTTCCAACCTCTCCAGGGCAAAAGAGCTCTCCGGATGGGAGCCCGATAGTCACGTCAGTCACTGTTGTTGGCACCGCTCCGACCGGCCATAAAAATCCAACAACTCCGTTTCAGTGATAGAAGTTAAAAACTTCTGGTTTTGCTTAAATACTTTATCTCTCAAATATGAAAATAGCTTTTCTAGTTGTCAGAACTTTCTGTGTGCTGTATGTGGATGCCTTACCTTGTGCCTGTGACAGGAAGAGGCACAGGTCCGCACTGTCACCCACAACAGCCCAAGGAGCTCTTTTCTGAGACTGCCACTGATGCAAAATCTGGAGTTTTGGCTTTAACGCAGAGAAGAATTTCAGGATGAAGCAGAATTAAAAATTAATTTTTTATTTATTTATATGTGCGCGTACACGTTTATGTGTGTACCTGGGTGCACATCATGTCGAGGCAGAAGTTAACATCTGGCGTCTTCCTCAGCTGCTCCCACCTTAGTTTTTGAGACAGTCTCTCACTGAACCGAGAGCTCATCCATTAGCTACACTGACTGCCAGCAGGCTCAGAGATCAAGAGCCTCCTGTGGGTACCTCCCCAGTGCTGGGATTATAGGTATGTGCTGGTTTGTTGTTTGTTGTTGTTCTCCCGGGTTCTGGGGACAGATCATCCTGTTTGCATAGCAAGTATCTTACTCACTAAGCCATCCCCCCAGCCCTAAAAGAGACAATACAGAGATTTTAAGCACAAAGTTTTAAAGAAAGAGGCCTCTAGGAAGAAGGTAATACACACCCAGAGCACAGAAATGAACTTTTCAAAGAAGAGCCAAATTCCATTGTCTTTGTGTGTGTGTATGTGTGATATCCAAGACTAATCTCTGGCCTCCACACGCAGAGAGAGAGAGAGAGAGAGAGAGAGAGAGAGAGAGAGAGAGAGAGAGAGAGAAAGAACAAAGGGGGGGAGTGGAGATAGTATATGTGTGTGCCCATGTGAAGGCCAGAAGTTACCTTTGAGTATCATTCCTCAGGAGCATCCACCTTGTTTTTTGAGACAAGCGCTCTCACTGGGCTCTGAGACTCACAGATTGGGCTGGTTAGGGAGCCCCAGGGATAAGCCTGTGAGTGCTGGTCCAATGCTGGGATCATAAGCCCTGGCCACCACACCTAACTTTTTACATGGTTGCTAGGGATCAAACTCAAGTCCTCATGAGCATCTCCCCAGCCCTCCATTGTAGTCATTCAGGATTTTGGTGAGTTTTAAAGTTATTATCTTCAAAGGGTTGTTAAGGGATTTAAATGAGATCACAGGGTGATTCTTGAGGGCCACCTGACAGGATTACAATTGATAAGATGAAGGAAGGAAGGGTATCTTTACTACAAACAAAGTCCACAGTCTTGATTGTGAGGTTCCCAGAAAGTGTCAGGGAGAGTAATACCCCACCCAAAGTCATGTACGTCCAGGTCTCACGCCTGGCCCATTGTTATTTTAACAGAAAATCTCCTCAGAGGGAATGCTGTCTGTGTACAAGCAACCTTCACAGCAAATGTTCATTGTGCTGAAATTCTTGGTCCTCAGCAAGTGAGAGACTTCAACCCAACTCTACAGCGAGGGGCTACTTTCCCTTCCCAAAGTCCCATAATTTTCCTGTCATTCTATCTTGCCTCAACTTATCTCCCAGAACTCAGGGCAGATATGATTTTCACAGACTGAACATTGGGACAGGAGGGCTGAGCCTGTCTGTGTAGGAAGATGGCATCACAGTGTAGGACCCTGGCCAGATTTCTTCGTACAACCTTTCTATCTCAGTTCATGGCACAGTGGGGGTTGAATCCGTGTAACCTGGCCCCTCCCACAGGGACGTCTGTGGGACAGTCACTGCAGGTGACAAGCTCTTGTAGGAGCCCCTGTCTAGTAAGGGCAGGGTGAGGGCCAGACAGATGGAGGTACACATTTGGTTTATATCTGTTGGGTCTGAGGGCTTATAAGACACAGTTGGAGAATCAAGTCAGCAGCTGGCAGACTGGGCTCAGGGAAGTGTTCAGAGCCATAGGTGCAGAGGGGAGCTGAGTTTCTGGCATGGGTGATACCCTGGGTAGGGAGGACCTGGAGCCATGCAGCCAAACCATTGGCAGTGATACCCAACCCCTGAGGAGAGGTTTCGAGGAAAAGGAGGAGGCAGGAAGGTTGGACTGTCCTGGATTGCTGGGATGCCCCTGGGGCCTGGGGGCAAAGAGCATCCAGGCCACCTGTCACGTGAGGCCTTCAAACCTGCAGAGACATGCTGGGGAATCTGCTCCTGGGTTGCGGAGGTAACAGAGACCCAGGGCATTTTCCTCTGTACGTGTTGATGAGAATAGGACAGCAGTTCTGACCTGGCCGTCCCTCCAGGCCTTACATCAGATGGCCCATGGGAGGGAGGAGTAGCACCTGGGAGCTGACTTTGGGTGCTTTGAGTCTGAGACCTCCTCATGAAAGGAGGGCCCAGAGGGGTCGGGACAGGCAGCTGCCTGCTGTTACTGTGCATGGGAGGAAAGGCAGAGAGCGCCGTACATCAAACCTGACTTTTCCCAGCCAGTTGGTTGGGCTTGTGTTTGTGATTCTCTTGTGGTTTAGTATATAGAGTTCAGCAGGAGCCTGGCTTTCGAGTTTGGTTTGTTTATAAAGCTGGAGGAAGGATAACCATTTGGGGGCTTCCTCCAGGGCCCTGTGTCCCAGAGCGTAAAGAGGGGGCTCCATGGCTTCTCCCCCTACAGACTTTAGGGGGGGGCTGAAATGTGGTTTTTATTTTGTTAACAAAGCAAATGTTTTAATGTTTTCTTTCCTTTAACAAATAAATACCAGCTCCAACATATGTCTCAGGAAGACTACAATAATAAACCCAAGTACTTGTGATCAACAGAAAAAGAAAATGGTTTTTCCTCTCCCCAAAACTAGGTCCTGAGGTGGGACTGTTACGGAAGTCATAGAATGTAGGTCTGCTTCTCCTCACTGTGGATCTGAGCTCCTGTGTTCTTGTGAATTTGTCTTATGGCCCCACCCCACCCCTCTGGCCTAGAAGGCCCAGTAAAAGTGGGAATCTGGAGCCTGATTCCCAGCTCTGAGCAAGGGTTCTACAATGAAGCTAGAAACTAATGTCATACCTAGGTTTTAAAAACTGAAAATCTTGCCTATTGATTTCCTCCCAGAGATCTCTGGCATTGGCCCATCTCTGGGACACAGTGGGGTTTCCTCATCAGAGCAAGGGTCTAGGTCATCATCCCAGCCCCACTGACTTGTGTAGTGAAGGAAGATCTCTCTCTATTAAGAGAGTAGACCTATTACTGAGGTCCATAAATCACACTCACAAAAGACAAACTGACAAAAGACATACAAATTTAGCTTAAAATTTATATATATGGGGGCTGGAGAGATGGCTCAGCAGTTAAGAACACTGATTGTTCTCGCAGAAGACCCGGGTTTGAATCCCAGCACCCACATGGCAGCTAACAATTGTCCGTAACTCCAGTTGCAGGGGATTCAACAGCCTCTTCTCTCCTCCGCAGGCACTGCACGACACAGGTGCACTTACCTACATGCAGGCAATACACACATACACATAAAATAAAATTAAATAAAATATTTTTAAAATTTATATATATGGACCCTTTCCAGAAAGTAAGTGAAAAACAAAAAAAGTCCTGATACATGCCACCTTAACAAAAAGTGATGTGGACGGTTGGATGGCTCAGACACCTGTACAACCATGTTTGTTGCTGCTCTTTTCACAATAGCTAAGAGATGGAAGCAACCTAAGTGTCCCTCAACTGACAAGTGGTTAACAAAAATGTGGCATATTTACACAATGGAGTTCTACTCAGCAGTAAAGAAAGATGAAATAATGAAATCTGCAGGTAAATGGATGGATCTAGAAACTGTTAATAAGTGAAGAAACACAGACTCAGTAAAACAAACGATGTATGTTCCCCCTCATATGTGGCTCCTAGCACCAAATTCTTTTTGACTTCGGCTGAGCCTGATCGCTAAACATAGTCACAATTGGGCTAGCTGACGGTTGAGCTCATTCATTAAAGGAGTACCAAACAGGGTCGCTGGACCCTCACCTGAGTATCCAGCCACTCTTCCCAGCCAACTAGTCCATTCTTGGAAGACAAAAGAAAAATGAGGAGGACCCAACAGAGGGATGCTTTTGGAAGCCCTTGTCAAGAAACGCCAATGGACTCTCATATGAACATTTGAAAATTACCCTGTTTAGTTCCCTGTTTAGAACTTGTAATGCTAATTACTCTTGCCTTTATTTCTTCACATCTCCTATTCATGATTCAAGGACTTTCTTCTTCCCTTCGAGACAAGATTATGCAATTTGGGAGTCTTTTAGATAGACCCACTGAAGGGGTCCGCCAATTGCCTCACACTGCGTCCCTGTTCAGGATGGAAGAAGCCAGAGCGGTAGGCATCCCTATTCTCTATTGGCAATTTGGGTAACCCCTTCAGAGGATGGTGTGATAAGAATAGGAGTTAGGAACTGACTAGGCAGTTAGGGTAAAAAAACCCAAAGAAAAGTAACCAGTTTCTTGGCTAAAAGTCAAAATAAATGTCAAAAGTATTTGGGAGCTTGTATCTAATCTTTAAAAGATTTTAGGGTTACCTCTTCAGAGGGGAAAATGTTGGAGGGGAGGGAGTGGGCATGGATTTGATCAAAACACCTTATATACGTGTATGAAATTCTCAATAAAGATTTGTAAAAAATAGAAGAAAAAAAAAAAAAAGAACACTGGCTGCTCTTGCAGAGGACCCAGTTTGGTTCCCAGCACCCACATGGTGGCCAACAACCATCTGTAACTCCAGTTCCAGGGGATTCAATGCCCTCTTCTGGCCTCTGTGAGCACTGTATGCATGTGGTACACTTACATACATGCAGACAAAATACTCATAGAAATTTTAAAAATAAAATTTTTAAAATGATGTGGAAATCTCTACACGAAGGACAGGGATATTGGGTTCTGAGGGCTGATGGATTGTGAGGTGGTGACTGGATGTGTGGTGGACGAGGTCCTTCCCTCTGCAGGGCTCTCTCTGGACACTGTCCCCTGCTGCTGACAGGAAAATTGACAGGGCTCCTCTTTCTGCCTTCTCCTCTCAGTTCAAAGTACCCCTGTGCTCAGGGGCAGGTTTAGGGATGGCCTGTCCTGACAGCTTCATCCCAGTGACTCCCAGAGGGGACCACAGAACCCCACAGCCTCTACCATAAGCCTTCCTATGTGGACACCTGTCCTGGGCCCCAGAGGCTTCAGGAGGGGAACCCATCTGTGTTACTTTTCTCATTGCTGTGACAAAATACTTAATAAAAGGAAGTGTTTGATTTGGCTCATGGTTTGAGGGTGAAACCCATCATGGTGGGAGTCATGGGGGTCAGGAGTATGAGGCAGCTGGTTACAGTCCTCCATCTGGGAGCAGAGATGAAGACTGGTACTCAGTTCTCGGCTCCCTTTTATTCAGTCTGGACCCCAGCTCATCGGATGGTGCTGCTCATATTCTAAGTGGGGCTTCTTCTCAGTCCGACCTTCTAGAAACACCTCATGGACACCCCCAGAGGTTCATCTCCTAGGTGATCCTAAATCCAGTCAAACCAACATTGGATCAATCATCAAAGCACCTAAGGCCCCCGTCCTGACCTTCCAAACACACACCGAGCAGCTGGGTCAGCTCAGTGCAACCACCACTTGAGGTTATTTCAGGGACCTATGTGTTGCGTAGGATGAGAGGCATGACAGGGGATTCAAAAGGAGAGATGGCTTCCAGTTAATGGGATGCTACCCAGCAATTCAATCATTGGAGTGTCCATCCAGTTTGTCAATCAAGTGCTACCTACTTCCAACTGGTCAGTCAACAAAGAGCCCTCCCTCCCACATAGTCAGTAGGGTACCCTCCTTTCCCTTCCTGTCTGTCAACTGGGTTCCCTCTACTCACAACCAGCCAACAGGGTGTCCCTCTTCCCACCCAGTCAATGCTGTGCTAGTCCTCCATCTACTCGGTCAACCTCACCTGCCCACCCATCCAGTCAACAGGGTGTCCACTCTTTCAGTCCAGTCACTTCTGTTACCCCTCAGATCCCTCCATGATATCCAGCCCCAGGACTTCCTGAACAGCTTTATCCAACCCCATGATGCCAAGGAGATTGCACTACCCCATCTGGCCTTGTGTCTTGTCCCTAAACCTATTGTGTCTGATTGCAGAGTGACCATCTGTCTTAGTTTGTTTCTTCATTGCTGTGACAAAACACTCTGACCACTACCAACTTAGGGAGGAAAGGGTTTATTCAGCTTACATCTCCCAGGTCACTGTTCCTCAGGGAGCCCAAGGTAGGAACTCAGGGCAGGAACCTAGAGGCAGGGGCTAAAACACAAGCCATGGAGGAACACTGCTTACTGGCTTGCTCCCCTGGCCCCTGCTCAGCCTGCTTTCTTATGCAACACAGGTCCACCTGCCCAGGGGTGGCACCACCCACAGTGGGCTGGGCCTCCCACATCACTCATCAAGAAGATGCCCCTCAGACATGGCCACAGGCCAGTCCAATAGAGGCAATTCCCCAACTGAGGCTCCCTCAACCCAGGTGTGTCAAGTTGACACTAAAGCTATCCAGCACACCGTCTCTAAACAAAGCCTCAAATATACCCCTGTTCAGACACTGGGAGCCCTGTGACTTAACTGTGTGTGGGAAGTCAGGCTAACAGGCCTCACCAAATCCACTGTGGGCTCTTGGGGTGGGCCTCTGGGCAGCAGACAACACAAGGATCATCTGTTCCCTCTGCTGAGAGAGAACAAGGAGCAGAGAGCACCGCAGGTGAGACGTACCCACACACATGCCTCATGCACACACCAACTTCACACGCCCTTCCCATACACATATCTTAAACATACCTACCTTACACACATGTCTCGCAAGCACTCCCACCTCATACATACCTCACACACATACATCTCACACTCTCTTACCTTACATACACACCTCACACACATACATCTCATATACTCCTACCTCACATACACATACCTCATACATGCCCGCCTCACAATGCCCACCCTTACACCCCCAAATGCCCACATCACGCAGGTCCACCTCACATACACATCTCACACACACATATATCTCACAAACTCCCACCTCACACATATCTCATACATGCCCACTTCACACATGCCCACTGACCTCACACACATTCCTACTTCACATAATGCTTACTCCCCCAATCCATTCTCCACAGGCCCACTTCATACCTCTCTCTCTCTCTCTTTCTCTCTCTCTCTCTCTCTCTCTCACACACACACACACACACACACATGCACACATGCCCCTCAATCTTCATACACACATTCACCCTACATACCTACCTCATACATGCTCACCTTACACACATACCCACTTCACATACACATACGTCATACATACCCAGCCCCCACATGCCCATCTCACATATACTCACATTGCACACATGCCCCCACCTGCCTATCACCCACATCTCACCTCACATACACCTGTGCGCGTATGATGCACACCCATGCTTGTCGGGCGAGTGTCAGCACCAGCTAGCTCTTTTCTTTGAAAGAAATACCACAGCGACCACACTAGCATTTGACCCTGTATATGAGCCCTGAGTGTTTTTGAGCCTCACACGGTCCCTGAATGTGGTCCGCAGACCCGCACTTCCGGACTTTGCAGTTACCAGTGATTCAAAAGCACCAAAGTTGCTTTCATAAAAGTCAAAGCTCCCACCGGGGAGGTGGACAGAAACCAGTAACTCCCTGAAGGTAGAAGATCCCCTCTGACCTTGACTGCTGCTGACATAGAGGCTGAGCCAAGGCTTAGAGCCACGCCTATTGTTGGAAGGTCTGCTAAGATGATCTCCGTATAATATTTTTCTTCTCCATTTTGTAATTTAAGGATGCGAAAGAAAAAAGTTGCTGTTAAATCTCCTGTGAGGCCTTGGAGAGAGCATGGTGGGGAGGAATGGGTGTGGCAGGAGGAGGAAGGTGGAGGACTAGAGAGGGAGGACAGTGGGGATGGATGCACCCTTCGGCATGAGTGTCAGCTTGACTGTGCACGCAGCACATACCTCAAGGGTTCTTTACTGCGGTCATGACCCAGAGATTCACAGCAGCCCCTAGTGTGAGAAGGAGCCTCAAATCCCCGCAAAGCAGCCCACCCAGACCCTTTCCACTTCATCTGACTGGACCCAAGTTACCAATGGTGGGACAGCCAGCAAGAAAGCCTGGCTCTGGGGCTCCCAGCATGAAGGAGGGGAGCCTGACCAGTGACCCCCAGCAAGAGGATGGGAGCCTAATCAGGAACTCTCAACAGGAAGGTAGGAGGCGGATCCAGGGGACCCTCAGTAAGAGGGACAGGAGACGGGTTGAGGATACCCTTGACTGGGAATCTGGGCTCTAGTTTTGCGACACCTCCCTGGTCATCTCCTGGATTGAGTGGCCTCTCTGACTTTGACATGAGGATCTGGTTACTCTGAAATGTGCTGTCACCTCCCCTAGTCCTTTATCCATCAGAGAGACTTCCATGGGGCATGTCCACAGTGAAACCTGGGTCTGAGGGCTCCGCCCCTGGACCAGTCTAGGATGGGTGGGACAATGGAAGGGTTTGTAGGCACCCGTCCCTCTCAAACCTCTGACTCTGACCCTGCCACCCAAATCATGGGGGTCCACACCCTCATGGGACAGTCCCCTTATATGGGGATCAGCAGAGACTGCTGTCAGAGTCTATGAGACAGGATGATAGATAGACGTGGAGGCAACTTGAGTGGCCCAGCTTGGGCATGTAACTTCAGAAGTGTCTGTGGAGTGGAGGGCCCATCAACTCAGTGACCAGAAAAGGTGGCTGTGGCCCAGAAAGCAGCCCTAGTTCTGCTCCAACTGGGGTGTCCTGTGAGCCAGCAACCCAGCTTCCCCACAAGTAGGGTGTTTGTTAACTCACTTCATGGGGATGCTGTCTGGAGCTAAAGAACTAGAGCCTCCCTGCACCAGTCAGCCCAGCGAGCAGCTGTCCTGTGATCTTTTTTTTTTCGGTCTTTTGAGACAGGGTCTCCCTGTAGCCCCAGCTGTCCTGGAACTCACTATGTAGACCAGGCTGGCCTTGAACTCACAGAGATCCGCCTGCCTCTGCCTCCCAAATGCTGGTATTAAAGGCCTGTGCCACTATGCCCAGCTAGGCTCTCCGGTGATCTTTGATGCCTGGCCTGCAGTGGGTGGTGGCACAGAGGCCACTTCCAGTAGCTAGCCAGGTGTGCAGATTGAAGCAGCAGCTCACTTCCTGGATCCCATCCTTTCGGAGACTAATCCCTTGTGCTCACACTGGGAGAAGGTGTTGGAAACCTCCAGGCTTTGAGGAAGACCAGCAGCCTCCCTCCCAAGCCTCTGCTACTGTCATCAGACCGTGCCCAGGCTGGTCTGAGGGAGAAGGAGCCTGTGCAGTCCTGTGAGTCACCAGCCAACCAGCGCTGAGTGTAAGCAAGTCCAGACAAGACCAAGGCAAATACACAGATGTGCCACACGTCCTGGAGCTGCTACAGACACACAGACCCTCCAGCAGGACAGTTAGCTGCTGCTGAAGGAGGCAGGACTTGTGGCTAGCTTTCCCGAGGGAACCATGGCAACCAGAAGACAGTAGAGACAGCCCTTTAGGAAGTGCCGGAAGAAAGGTCCAGATGTGTCTTGTGAGGTTTTAATTGGTTAATCAAACTTTATCCATGTAGGAGAGTTACAGATTTACCTGAGTCCCCATGTAGCCCTCACTGGCTTCTCTGTGGCGCCATCATCATACTAAGACACTATGGTTGGTGCAAGTTGCCAACCAGATGATAGGAGTCTCCCAGTCCTTCACCAATGTCCTCTGCCCCAGGACACCGGGTTGCATTTCGCCAAGCATCTCTTGATTCCTCAAATCTAGAACCATTTCTCAGCCTCTCCCATCTTTCATGACCTTGACACTCTGAAAAGCACTGTGTGGATCTCTTCAGAGCCACCCCAGCTGACCATCGGTGTCTCCTCAGGGTTAGGCTGGAGTATGGACTTCTGGAAAAGTGCCCTTTTCCCATCATGTTGAATGTGGTCCAGGGGTCACTATGACTTATTCCTGGTGATTTTGGCCTTGGCCACTTGGCTGAGGTAATGCCCTCCTAGTTTCTCCAGCACAAGTTGCAGTTTCTTTGTTGATCCCTATTAGATCACTAAATTTGGTCTACATAAAGGCAGGGAAGCTAAGCCCTGCCTCCCATCAAGCCAATCAATATGGAAGTTAGCAGGTCTCTCACTTTTCTTGAAAGTTCAACCCACTAACCTTAGCAGGTGTCAGTGAGTCCCTCTCTATTTCATTCACTCTGCTTTATTTATTAATTAGAATTTTGTTATCACTAAGTTTCCCCTTCCTCCTCACTTATTTATGTATGTAGTGATCATGGAAATCAGTGTGGACTCTTCTAGATATCTTTATGTCATGTCTCTGTGACCAAATATCTTCTACCCTCCAAAAATAACCCTGCATGAAAGAGGCAAATAGACATTTCAGACAGACAAAAGTAGAGAGTTTCTTTCCAGTAGAGAAGAAATAAAATATATTCTGAAGGAGAATCACAGAACAAAAGAAACTTTTCTTTTTCAAACAAAAGAAACTTTGAGGGTGGTGAGAAAAGCAAGACAGGATGGGGAGTGTGCGGTGCTGACCAAGGTCGCTGAGGACATCTAGTAACAGTGCCTGAACTCACACAGTTAAAATCCGTGGCCGAGGGCTAGGGATGTAGCTCGGATGGTAGAGTGTTTGCCTAGCGTGTACAAAGCTCTGGGTTCCATCCCCAGCCCGCATGAACTGGTGTGGTGGTCATGCCTGTGATCCCAGCACTTGGGAGGTGGAGGCAAGAGGATCAGAAGTTCAAGGTCATTATTGGCTACATAGACAGCCTGGGCTACATGTCTCAATAAAATAGAATTAATTAAATTAAATTAAATTCATGGGCTGGCAGCAGGCCAGGTGGAAGGGGGAGGTGTTTAGCACTCATTCACTCTGGCTGTGGAACATGTTTAGTGACTCAAACGTCTTCCCTTACGCTTCTGTACGATGAGTCAAAGTAAGTAGCTGGGTCCACTGCTCAGGGTATCTCAGCCAGAGTCAGGGCTCCATATAGCCTGGGTGTGGTATGGCCTGGAGGCCCTGGGAAAGCCACCCCCAAACTCTTTCTATGCTTGGGCAAGGTTCAGGTCCCTGCTACTCTGAACCTGGTTTCCTTGCTGGCCACCCAGTGGGCTTTGTTCCTGAAGGCTAACCTATGTTCCTCATCACGGTCCCCTCAGCTCCAAAGCAGTGATACCCGGAGTCCTCCTCACACTGGGCTCTTCCAGCTCAAGCTGCCCTTCAGGATCATGGGTTTGGATGGGCCCAGGACAACTTGGGAAATTTCGTGGGTTCTAAGGGCTCAGGGCTTCGTTCTGCCCACTACAGGAACAGATTTAGAGTTCAAAGTGCCTGGCATTGTCAAGCAATAGACAAAGTATTAACTTCTCAAAAGTTAACCTCATAAAAGTCAAGGGTGCCTGTCATTTCTAAGCAGCAATGATGGACAGACAATGAGCAGGCTGTTGAGGGACCGTGAAATAACAATGTTGAAAAGATTTAAAAGAAAGAGGGAAGAGAACATGGAACATGGTAAACAGGAACTTGCTGTAACCCCAATACTAGGAATTACATTCTACCGATGAACACGGCATGTAACTGCAAAGATTTACAGGCTGGGTTTTAAAATAGAAAACAAAATTGAGTATCATTCTTCATAGAGGGGATCATCTAGATGCACGCATGAAAATGAGCCCCAGGCACTGCCTCTCCAGCATCTCCTCCAGACTTGGTGCTGCCCTAAAGGCAAAGGGCAGAATAATACGGAGTTTAAAATGTGACCAGAGGGGCTGAAGAGGTGGCTCAGTGGTAAAGATCACCAAGCCTGTTGACTTGAGTTAGTCCCAGACCCACACAATGGCTTCGTCTGACCTCCACACAAATGCCAAGCATGCTCACACACGTGTGCACACGCACGTGCACACATGCACACACAATATATATAAATAAGTTTTTAAAAAATATTTTATGTGTATGTGTGTATTGCCTGCATGTAGGTAAGTGCACCCATGTCGTG
>NW_008344186.1:565238-625713 GCF_000622305.1 Nannospalax galili | reverse complement strand
TTTTTTTTTTAACAAATCTTTTTTTAATATTTTATTTATTATTTTTATTTTATGTGTATGAGTGTATTGCCTGCATGTATGTGAGTGCACCCATGCTGTGCAATGCCGCAGAGGTCAGAAGAGGGCTTTGGATTCCCCTGGAACTGGAGTTAAGGACAGTTCGTAGCCGCCATGTGAGTGCTGGGAACTGAACCCAGGTCCTCTGCAAGAGCAATCAGTGCTCTTAACCGCTCTCCAGCCCCCCAATAAGTTTTTTTTAATGTGACAAAGGGAATGTATAATCATGGTCTCTTAGCCAGACCAGGAACAGTGTGTGTCAGATCACATGAGAGATAAGAAGCTGGGCTGAAGGTGTAGCTCAGTGATGTCGGACTAGCGTGCAAAGGCCCTGGCATCACAGAAAAAAAGTTACAACTGTTATCAGAGGATGCCATCAAGAGGACGAACAGTCAGAGAATGAGAGAGAATGAGAGAGAGAGAGAGAGAGAGAGAGAGAGAGAGAGAGAGAGAGAGAGAGACGCTGGTGTACAGATCATCCACAAAATGGACAACAGTTTTGTGTAAAATGCATAGAGATCAGTCAGGTCAGGAAGACACAGACCTAGGACTCTAGGTTTCAACAGTCTGGGCCCCTCATGGCACCTCAGGAGTACATGGAAAGGCTCAACCCCACTGGTCACCATGGGAATGCAGATTAAACCATGAGATCCTCCCAACAGCAAGGCCAGAGGAAAAACGCACAATTCCAAGTGTCAAAAAGATGAGAGAACCAGAGGCTCTTGCACAGTGCTGGTGGAAGGCTGACTCATGCTCACTTGGGAGAATCGTTGGTCACTATCTACTAAAGTTTAACATTCACAGGTGCATGACCCACAATTCCACTCCTTGGTACATGTCTGTGGAAATGCCTACTCGAGTTCACCAAGGTTGCTCAAGACCATTCGCAGCAGTGCCATTCGTGATGCCGGATGATAGGAGAGGAGGGTGGTCTTCACATGTCACAGAGAGGACTAGGCTTGGGCAGTCGCATCAGCTGCATCTCCATGTGCTGATGTGTGTGTGTCTCTTCTCGCTCTGATTCTTTGTCTCCCTGTCTCTTCCTCTTTCTTGCCATTCTCTGTGAGTTTCTCTATTATGCCTCTGTTTCTCCCCATCTTTTTCTGTCTCTGCACCACACACACTCCCACTGCCACGATTCTCTCTCTCTCTCTCTCTCTCTCTCTCTGTCTCCATCTCTCTATCTCTCTCCCTTTTCTCTGTCTCCCCTGCCCCCCCACGCAAGTGTAGTTGGTATGTGTCTCTCTGTCCCTCCTCTGTCTCTCTCTGCCTTTGTCTCCCTGTCTCTCATTCCTTCTTTAGCTCATCTCTGGGACCTGACAGAAATGACTTGAAGGAGGGAGACTTTATTTTGGCTCAGGGTTACAGAGGATTGTCCATGGTCACTTGGTCCCCTAGTGCCTACCTAGTCAGAGCATCGTGGCAGTGGGAACGTGCAGTGGAGGCCGCTCACCTCATGGTGGGAAGGAAGGAGAAAGACAGAGACACTAGGAGCTGGGGACAAGACACCCCAAGGATCTGCTTCCTGTAGCTAAGCTGCACCTCCTAAAGTTTCCTCTCCAAATCACATCACCAGCTGGGACCAAGCTTTCAAAAGCCTGAGCCTGGGGGGGAGGGGGGATGTTCAAATTCAAATCACCACTTGAGTGGGAACTGTCTTTTTCTGATCCCCTCTACCCCATCCCCACATTCTGGCCCTGCTCTGGCCTGACACAGCAAGGCTGCTGGAGTAGATGGCATATCATCTGCACAGGCCACTCCACTCAGAGCCTGACACACAGTGGGCACTGGGCCAGCACTTACAGAGTGAATTAAGGAAGGAGCACGGAGCCAGCCCTCTCAGCCAGCTTTGCTCTGGGCTGCTGAGTGACTCTGGGACCCTGCTGAGTCATACCTTCCCTGGGTTTGGGTTTATTTTTAATTGTATGTTCTGAACAGATGGAATTTCTTGGCTGCTGGGAGTGAAACTCTGGATATTTGGGAAACGTATCCAGAAGGAAGTGGTGGGGATATGACTCACGCGGCCATCTGAACCCTGGTGGGGTAAGCAGACTCCCGCAATTCCTACAGCGGAGGAAGCTGGGCTGAAGCCCAGAGATGCAGTGGGGCCGTGCAGAATCGATGGCGGGCCTGGCTCTGCTCCTTACATGTGGAGGCCGTGGCACTGGCAGTGTCGTCCAGATGGGCTGACACAGTTACCCACCCACGTGTGCTTTGATCAATTAGATGAGGAGTTACAGGCACCCATTCCAGGGAGGAGGAGTTGGCTGTCTTATGGAGACAGATGGGGCCAGTACAAAGGGACAGGGAGGTGACCAGCTGAGCTACCTAAGAAGGGGCTGGGGTGCGAAGCTGGGTGGAAGGGCTTGGGCTTAGGTTTGGGGTAGAGCTGCCCGAGAGCACAAAGTACTTTTTGAGAAGGGAGTCAAAGCCGGCCATGGAGGCTGAGGCATAAGGGTTTCATATCAGAGGCCAACCTGGGCTACAGAGTAAGCCTGTCTAAGACAGAGGAAGTCAGGGATTTCTACCCTGGGATAATCTCAAAGAGGTACAAGCGAGCTGGGATTTGCTCTGACCTCAGGGCTGTGTCCCAGGCAGGCAGCAATGAACACAGATTGATGGTGAGTCCCGCTGTGAGGCTCAGGAGAGGGAAAGCTAAGGTGTCACGCACTCATTGAAAGTCAGGCTTGCTTTTCCTCCTGAAGATGGAGAGGCAGTGACCTTAGCCCACTGACTTCAGCAACTCCAGGAGAAAGAAAGAGAAGTCAGGAGGACCTTGGGCAGAAAGAGCTTGTAAGAACTGACATCTGCAGGCCATAGGCAGGCTCACCCCCATCCCTACCCTTAGTCTCTGAAGTCACAGGGCATGGCTCACGGTGCTGTAAACTATTTTCCAATGTTTCGTCACTACCAGTTCCCTTAGCATGGGAGGCTGGGGCGTGGTCTCTGAGCACAGGGGTTCATGTCCAACCTTCCTTCTCTGTCATGCTCCTGAAACTGCTGTGGGCCACAGTCGCTGGCCAAGGCTTTTGGTTGCTAAGCTGAAGGAATCTGACTCCAAGTCCTGGTGGAGCACAGGAGAGAGCTCCAGGTCCCCGAGGAGGTTGTAGCAGGTTCACACCTGCCTACCCACACTCACCTGGAGGTAAACAGGAACGTGGAGACGTAGGAAGACGAAAAGCTGGCAGAGTGGACTCCAAGGGGGAGCTGGCTCAGATTTAAGGACGGGATGCAGCTCAGTGGCACAGCACTTGGCTAGCGTGCTCAAGGTCCTGAGCTCCACCCCCAGCACTGCTAAAAACAACCATCAGAATTCATTCCTAGATTTTCTTCTCAGAATTCACGCTGAGAGTGGGTTTACCCAAAAGAGACAAAGTACTGGGTTGAGGAGATAATTCAGTGGGTAAGTGCTTGCCTTCAAGCACAAAGGCCCAGGTTCAGTCCCTGGAACCCATGTAAAAAAAGTTGTGCATCAGCATAGATGTAGGTAACTGGATCAGAAGCCCAATCCTACCTGAGGAAATTTTGGCAAATGATGGCTGCTGGGAGGGGAAAAGCCAGTTTTTTTTAAGGGTGAGACTCAGTAGGTTAATCAGGCTCTAGTGGATGGACCCATACTGAAGGACATTTGGGGACACAAATTTGACGCTATAGGCCTTTATATATAAATATATGTAAAATATATTTATTTATAAAATTTTAAGGTACTCTATAATAGAGTGCATTAAATTGGGGAGGGGTAGTAAAGAGGGGGTTACACATAGGGGAGGGGATCTAAATATAAAAAAAATACATTGTGTTGGGTGTGGTGGTGCACACCTTTAATCTTAGCACTCTGGAGGCAGAGACAGGTAGATCTCTGTGAGTTCAAGGCCATCCTGGTTTACATAGCAAATCCAGGCCAGCTATGGTTACAGGGAGACCTTGTCTCAAAAAGACCCCCACCCCCCAAAAAACATTGTATGAAATTCACAAAAATTAAAAAAAAAAAAAGTTGGCCATGATGTGGCCACACATTTATAATCCCAGCCCTGGGGAAGTGGGGACTGCGTGAACCCTGGGGCTCCCCAGCCAACCAGCAAACTCCAGGTTCGGTGAGACACCTTGTCTCAAAACAAAGGGCAGATGATGTCTGAGGAATGACACTTATGATCGTCCTCTGGCCTCGACATGTACACACACCCACACGCAGGAGGAACTACAGTCCTAGATGGTGGAGAAATGCCTGCGCTCAGCATTATGATGTGCATTTGTGGCCAGAGCCAGGGTCATGTTTTCTAACACCTTTATCCGAGGCAGATTCCTGGTGTTTAGAGCCCACAGGACGGGGCAGAGATTTCTCACCACTCTGGGAGAGGCTTGTGTCCCGTTAGCTTGTATCTTTTCATTTCTGAGGTTTATCATCACATAAACAACAGACTTCTATGCATGTTTTCTCTGCCCCTTGGCAGATTTTGCTTATCTGAGACTTGGCTACTGTTGCGTACAGTCCAGAGAAAGATCTACAATAGCTGTGCTTTTGGTTTTGAATGATCAAGTTTATTAAGTATATAGCAAGCCAAAGTTAAAAAAAAGTGAGAGTTAGATACATAGATAGTAAAACATTACATCAGTGTTTTAGTTAGCTTTCAATTATTGTGATTAAAAACACTACCAAAACCATTTTGGGGAGGAAAGCGTTTATTTTGTTTTACATCTCTCAGGGCACAGTGTCCACTTGGGTGAGGCTTCCCCAGCAGCAGGTACAGACGACATCATCAAACTAGGTGCTCACAGCATCCAGCAGAAACTGATTGGGGAAGTTAAGGTATCAGCTGGAGTTCCCAACTAAGCCTTCTCTCTGCGCATGAGCTTCCGGTGACCGAACTTCCTGTGGCTGAACTCCAGTCTTCTGGTTCCCACAGCAGACACCTTTATATCATGGGATACACACTAGTAATCTCTACTGGAGATGGTTTACCTTCTAGCTGTTCTCAAGGGTACAGTGTTTTTAATCTTGTGCTGTTGTGCTGTTCCTTTCCCTCCCTGTCACAGAGCTAGTGGGGCCAGACCATCCCCAGACAAGAGGCCTTGGAGGACACTTTGAGACAAACCTGTTCACAGTTCTGAAATGGAAGGAGGCGACCCTGCTTCTAGTCTAGCTTCTCAGTGAGCTCAAGCAGCACCTGACAATTCACCAATAATGTACATTACAACTACATAAGAAAAACTCAAGGTTCCTGGAGACAGAAAGCCAGTCAACATCACCTTTGTGTCCTGCCTGCCTACTTCATTCCTGGGGCCTTCTGGATCAGGGCTCAGACAAGGGCAAAACTGCTGGGGGCCAGGATCAGCTTTCCCGTGTGTCCTGGTTTGTTTCTTCATTGCTGTGACAAAACACTCTGACCACTACCAACTTGGGGAGGAAAGGGTTTATTCAGCTTACAACTCCCAGGTCGCAGTTCATCCAGGAGCCCAAGGTAGGAACTCAGGGTAGGAACCTGGAAGAAGGAGCTGGAGCACAGGCTATGGAGGAACGCTGCTTACTGACTTGCTCCCCTGGCCCCTGCTCAGCCTGCTTTCTTATGCAACACAGGCCCACCTGCCCAGGGGTGGCACCACCCACAGTGGGCTGGGCCTCCCACAGCACTCATCAATCAAGAAGATGCCCTTCAGACATGGCCACAGGCCAGTCCAATAGAGGAAATTCCCAATTGAGGGTCCCTCAACCCAGGTGTGTCAAGTTGACGCTAAAGCTATCCAGCACACCATGGAAGACCTAAGGACTGGGGTAGGTGACAGCTGAGGCTGGCCTGGCTACCTTCAGGAAGGCACTTGGCCCTGCATGCCGGGCGAGAGCTGGCCCTGAGAGATCCCTCCTGCTTCCTAAGGTGGCTCCCTCCCACTGAGGGCCTTTACAGCCTACATATGTTTCCAACATATGGGAAAAAGTTCACACGGAATGGAAAAGAGGAGAAAGGCCAGACACTCCATCCTGGTCCTCTGGGTACCTCACTAGCCTCTGCCAGGTCAACAGTGGAGCCCGTGGGTGGGGGAGAGCAGTGGTCTTGGAGCAGGGAACAGGAGGCTGGATGCAAGGTTGGAGGCAGCTGGCAGAGTGCTAGGCTTGGAGGCGGGTCAGTGGGGCCTGGGAACAGAGTGTCCCTCAGGAGTGACTCAGACCCAGCTGGTGGGGGAGGGGCATAACTAGGCTTTTCTGCTACTGCACTGAGGGCTGGGTAAGATGGCCTAGGAGGCTGAGAAGCAGATGTAGTCAGAACCCTGCCTACATCCCAGCTCTGTGGGAATTCCTTGCACCCCCCCTCCCCAGACATCTGCAAAGTCTCTGGGGGCTTCTGCTCTAAGCCATCACTTCCAGCTGAGCACAACCAACATGCCTTCTCCACAGCTGGGACATACTCTGCTCCCTGAACCCCAGTCCTAGAGCACCCTGCCCCAATCACTCATTCCAGATACACACACTTGTGTGTGCATGTATGAATAAGCACATGCATGAACATACACATCGAGACAGGTGTGTGCACGTGTATGTGTGTTGTGAGTGCCGGCACATATGTGAAGACCATCACCCCTCAGTGGGTGCCCAGGCCAGGCCGCTGGTGGCTGTCTGGCTCTGAAGACTGTTTTCTGTGCCATCAGACACTTTTCTAGGATTGTCATCTGTGGTCTTGGCAGAGGACTGAAGAAGGAAGGGGACATGGAGGAGAGTCCACTTGGTAACACTGAGGAGACACCTCAGGGTGTGTCCAGGCATTGCCATGTGACTGGGCTTTATGGGAGGTCAGGACAGGAGGCTGAGAGGCTGCCTGACTATGTGGACTAAATGAGCAGTATTTCTGGATCCAATTCACTATGAGGGCAGCTAGACCAAATTGCTCAGCTGCCCCACGACTGTCAGGAAAGGACAGCTTGTGCCCCTGGAGATGAGAGGTCTCAAGGCAAAATCCTATCCCTGGGGTTCCATGGTCTGCCCTGGGCAAATGTATGTGTGTGTATGTGTGGTATGTGTGTGTGTGTGGTGTGTGTGTGGTGTGTGTGTGGTGTGTGGTATGTGGTGTGTGTGTGTGTGTATGTGTGTGTGTGGTGTGTGTGTGTGTATGTGTGGTATGTGTGTGTGTGTGGTGTGTGTGTGGTGTGTGGTATGTGGTGTGTGTGTGTGTATGTGTGTGTGTGGTGTGTGTGTGGTGTGGTGTGTGTGTGTGTGTGTGTGTGTGTGTGTGCTGGCAGGCAGGGATAGAGCCACACAGTTCAATCCTGAGCTGCCCCCCACATCCTAGGACCCCAACATTCACAGTAGTCTTGACTATCAGGGACACACAGCCAACACAGTGCCTGCCTTTGACAGGGGCACCCCTTCCTAGAGAGGGGATAGGAGCTTGGCTGAGGGCCATGCAGACCTGAGAGCAACTCAGGGTTGGAACAAGGCTGCTCACAAGTTTTCGGAAGGCAGCAAGGGCAGATCCACACCCAGTCCAGAGTGGAAGAAGCAGCTACCACACCTCCAAGGGCACCTTGACCTCACTCTCTTCTGCTACCATTTCTCTGGAGACTCTAAAGGGAAACACGATCTAAACCAGAATCTCTTTGCAAATCAAAAGCCTCAGCGGAAAGGATGGAGAGGGGCCATAACTTCATTTCAGAAGCTCCCTGAAGGGACCACAGGAAGAATGACTTAGCCACCTACCGCTCCCACAGCTTGCTGAGTCAGGCCTTCTCCACCCAACGGTCATCTTCCAGGGTCCTGAGGAAGAGTTTCTGAGGGTTAAGCTGATGGAGCTCACCAGCCTTGGTGATTTGCCTATGCTTGGAAAGGGCAGAGAGATTCTGAAAGGAAAGCGTGTGTGTGTGTGTGTGTGTGTGTGTGTGTGTGTTGTGGTGTGTGTGTATACGTGTGTGTGGTGTGTGTGTGTGGTGTGTGTGGTGTGAGTGTGTGTGTGTATATGTGGTGTGTAAGTATGTGTGGTGTGTGTGGTGTGTGGTGTGTGTGTGGTGTGTGTGTGTGTGTGATGTGTGGTGTGTGCGGTGTGTGTGTATGTGTGTGTGTGCGTGGTGTGTGTTGTGTGTGTGATATGTGTGTGTATGTGTGTGTGTGTGGTGCGTGTGTGTGGTGTGTGTGTGGTGTGTGTATATGTGTGTGTGGAGTGTGGTGTGTATGTGTGTGGTGTGTGGTGTGTGTGTGGTATGTGGTGTGTGTGTATGTGTGTATGTGTGTGTGGTGTGTGTGTGGTGCGTGGTGTGTGTATGTGTGGTGTGTGTGGTGTGTGTGTGTGTGTGGTGTGTATGTGTGTGTGTATGTGGTGTATATGTGTGTGTGGTGTGTGTGTGGGGGGGTGTTGGGTTGTGGGGTGTGTGTGTGGTGTGAAGGTATGTGTGGTGTGTGTGGTATGTATATGTGTGTGTGGTGTGTGGTGTGTGTGTGTGTGTGTGTGTGTGTGTTTTGGGAGAGAGGCCTCCTGGATCTTCCTTAGGGAGAAAATGTTCCTTCACTATGATATTTCTCTCAGGAAGCTAGCAAGACATCTCACCACAGGGCACACAGGGAACCAGAGTGCTGGCCACACCTGCCAGCCCAGGAGGCTGCGCATGGCTTAGCTCTCATTCCCTTTAGCAACCAAGGACTTGAAGGGGCTTCCTTGAAACAGAACAGCATTAACATCAACAAAGCCATTTCCCCCAATCACAGCCTTGGGGAGAGGGCTGAAGGGCTTTATTAAGATCAGGAGCATAGGACATGGTGCCCTACAGAGGGGGTGACCTGACAAGGAAAAAGGTGGTGGTCTGGCAGAGAGCCCCCATCCACTTTGGAGAAACAAGGCCCACCCACAGAGGACTCACTTGCGAACGTTCCTGCTGAAAGTCCAACCCCCACCCCAGACCCAGGTATGATGGGCTTTGGACAATCAGTGCCTCTGGTGCCTGTGAGGTACCTCTGTGAGGATCAGGACCTAAGATGACAATGGTCGTCAAGGATCTGAACCCCTCTCGGTTCACAGCAGCACTGTCCACCCAGTCAGGGCCACTGTGGTGATTTCTAAAACAAAACACTTGAAGGTGTCTCAGAATTTAGAAGCAACATGAACCATGTGCTGGAAGGAAAGGCCAGGGCTTCTCTCTACATCCAGAATCAGGTCAGGATTTGTCAAGGAAAAAGAAGTTCAAAGAAACTGGATCAAGAGAAAACATTACAGCTTGAAACCAAGACAGGCATACAGGGAGGGACAGGGTCATGGTGGAGAGTGCACTGTGACTCCTGCTGTGGATTCACAATTCGAACCATGGAGTGGGTAGTGTTCACTCCTTGAGGACATTGTCATTCCAGCTTCTGCTAGGGACGCCAGGCCTCCTGCAGGGCAACCTCCTCGGCCCACAGCAGCAGGAAGATCCCATGGGTGGCCATTTTTGTATCTCCAGCTGAGTGTCACTTTGTGGTCCTCCCCTCCCATGGGGAGGAATCCCTTCCATTTCCTTTTCCCTGTTCAGAGTCCTGATGTCAGCCAGTGGTCCAGGACCCAGGGGCATGGCTGCTGCAACTGAGGTCCGCATCCTAAGGTGACCTGGCCCCTACCTCCCTGCTGCCCACAAGGCCCCTAGTGGGAGATGTGCCCAGAGCTGCTCTACAGCGTTCCTGGAATTCTTTCAATTTTGTTGCTGTGATAAATGCCCAACCAAAAGCAACTTAAGGGAGAAAGGGCTTAAGTCACATTCCAGGAGATAGTCCCTCACTGCAGGGAAATCAAAGCAGCAGAAAGTTGAAACAGCTTGTCAGATCACATCCACAGTCAAGAGCAGAGCAGAGCAACGTGACCATGCGCTTAGTGCTCAGCTTGCTTTCTCTGTTCCCAACCAGTCCAGCACACAGACCAGGGAATACTGCTCCCACTTTCAGTCTGGGTCTTCCCACATCAATTAAGGCAATCAAGACAATGCCCCACAGACATGCCCACAGGTCAACCTGATCTAGACTGTCCCTCACTGAGGTGCTCTTCCCAGGTGATCCTAGGTTGTGCCAAGTTGACAGAACTAAACAATCAAATTGGGAAACATTAGATTTGGGGTTAAGGAACACAAGGAGCATCACATACATCTTTCCAAGCAGCCCTCTGTGACCCAGCCCCTCCCACTTCCTCCCTCCACATCTGTACACCAGGGCCCTACACCGTCACTGCTGTCTCCAGGAGGCCTGACCCTCCTCCAGTTTTCCTGGTGACACCTGTCAGGGTCCAGCATGCCCAGAACACAGGGCAGAACATCAGGGAATCTTCTCCTGCAGGGTCTGAGTGTGGGCATCTTTGAGGGATCGCTCTTTTTTGGAAGGGAGACCTGTTGGTCAGGCCCCTGGATTTTAGTTGGGCCTACAGCCAGGACATTGGGGACTGCTATGAAGAAGACAGCGGGGCCAGGCATCTTGGGATAATGCATGCAGAGCTGTGGGCCAGGCTGGGTGCCAGCCAGCCCTGGGGACAGTGGGATAATGCCCACCTAACCTCACCCCTGTCTCCACAGCACACAGATCATCTCTCTGCCCTTCCTGGTCTCAAATAGCTGAGAGAGCTCTGAGGCCCAGAGCTTAGATCCACTGCCTTTAGACTATGCAGGGTGCCCCCACTCTGACCCACTGAGATGCCAGGATTACACCTATCAGTGGAGTGGTGGGTTGGGGCTCAATGACTCCAGCCCCTCTCCCTGTTTCTGAGGGAGTGACACCAGCTCTGCTCTCATGCCCCAGTCAAGGGTTAAGGAGAAACTTGAAGGTAAGTCACAAATCGGAGGTGGTGCTGATTAAATGACAGCACAAGGCCACCTATAAATGTGTTGCGATTTGGATGTGCAGGAAGGATTCACAGACAGTACCTATGGCCAGTGACCCTCAGGGGTCTCATTGAGGTTAGGTCAGGGATAGTGCTCATTGCCTCTTGTCCAGACCCTCAAGTCTCCCCAAGTGTGGCCCTCCTGTCAGACGGCCAGTGAAGAGGGCCTTCCAGGGTAACCTGGTTGTCCACCATGTGGCCTGCCCTGAACCTTCATGGACAGATTCCTCAAAGATGATCAGGACACTTAGGGCCAGTGCTGGCAGTGGGCTACAAGGCTCAGCAGGAGGCTCCTGGATGCAGGAAAACAGTGAACCTGGTCTGCCTGGGTCAGGGATGGGATGGAGTGAGCCCAACTGAGTGCACAGATGCCCCTTGAAACTTCACCGGTTAGAGTTCTGTCTACAGGAAGATAAGACTGCAGGCTGGCATTGGACTGTGGGATTCGAGCCTTGGTGGTCGGCTCCCCATATGGCCTGGCTCCCTTCAGCATGGCTCACTCACTATATAAGACTAAGAGAGCTGAACCCTGTCCGTCCCTACAGGGGCTGCTGGAGGCCGCTGTCCACCTTTGTTTCTCTGAAGCAGAGGTTTGGGCAGCTCCCTGACTGCTCGTTAAATGCGCAGCAATCCTGGGGCACCGTCTCCTCGGCTTCTTGGACCAAATGCCTCAATGTCCCCTTCATCTCCACCCCATGGCCAGTGGCTCGCCCATAGCCTCACTGCAGTTTGCTGTCATTGCTCTTGCCCCAGCCCACAGGGAGAATGAAGCTACCTTGATAGTGGCCACCGATCACCCTTTGGGTACAGCACCCAGCACTTTACATCCCAAGAACTGAAGGAACCCCATCCTAGCACTGTGTGGGAGGGCTCCCTGCACTGGCCCCACGCTGATCCCAGCACACTCTTGTGATGGACTCTGCTCAGGACCCTGACCTCATGTGGACACCCCACCCCCTAAGGCTCAGCGCCTTCCTCCTCTGCTGACATTAACCTTTGACACCTGTCTGTGTTGTTCCTACGCAATTAAAGCGTTTTACTTGTGGCGTGTCTCCCTTTGTGACTCTTTTCCAGTTCTCCTGGTCATTTGCTGTCTCTGAGCGTTTGTTTCCTCTGGTTGCGGTGACAATGGCCACAGGCTTGGTTTCATACATACAGTTGCTGTCCAGAGTTTTGGAGGCAGAAGTTAGCATGGTCCTGACAGGCATCAGGTGGGCAGGGCTGGCCCCTCCCAAGGCTCTGGGAGAACCATCTTTCCAGCTCCTGGAAGCCAATGCTCGTTTCTCCCTGCTTGCTACCCTGCCACCATGTCTTCTCTGTGACCCTCCACTGCCCCATAGGACCCTGTGACTACAGGGGACAGTGTGGGGAATGTCCTATCTCAGAGTCCTCCACTTAGTCACATCCTCAAAGTCTACTTAGCCATGTGAAGTCCCTTACTCAGGAGTTCCAGGCACAGGGCGTGGATGTACGTGTAGGTACCGTCCTTCTGCCTACCTGAAGCTCTGCAGCCCTGGAAGTTCTTTAGGAGGAGCAGGCTCATATTTCATCTGTGATCCCAGCTGTCTGTCAGGCCTCAGAGCTCTCTCCTATTGGGTTATTGGGTTCTCCCTTGGAGAAGGCAGACAGTGTCCTTGGGATGAAGGAAGTGTGGGCTGCACTGTTGAGCTCTAGAATAGATGGCTCCAAAGCACAGGGCCCAGAGGAGAGAACCAGGCAGAGAGGGGTGGGAGACGCCCCTCAGAACCTGGCTCACACCACACCACCCACCCTGGAAGTCCCTCTTGTGATGACTTGAGGTGGGTTGATCCAATGCAGCCTGGTAGTCAGCCCCCCTGATCCCTGCACCTCCCGCTGTGCTTAGTGCCCTCTCCTCCTCTGCGACATCCTCCTGTGCTCTCTAGATTTTATGTCATAAGATACATCTTATTGTTTTGAGCTCCCAAGGAACCTTTGCTGCCCATCCCCTCCTCACCAGCCTGCCCTTCTGCCCACCCAGGTGCAGAAGCCCCGCCTACGGTAGTGAGTCCTACTTCTTTGTCATTTGCATGGACCTCGGGGAGGAGGCCCAGGGGTGGGGTGGAGTCTGTCCTTCCTTGAAGGTATGTGACACAGAGTCAGTGGGTGCTTGTGCCCCACTCCCAAGCACCTGAAGCTTAGGGTACAGCTAAGAAGTGTGCTTAAGCGGGGCATGGTGGTGCATACCTTTAATCCCAGCACTTGGGAGGCAGAGGCAGGCAGATCTCTGTGAGTTCGAGGCCAGCCTGGTCTACACAGTGAGTTCCAGGACAGCTGGGGCTGCAGGGAGACCCTGTCTCAAAAAGACAAAAAAAAAAAAAAAAAAAAAAAAAAAAAAAAAGAAGTGCGCTTATATTCACAGGCATAGTGCCTGTGTTTGTGCAGAGAAATGGCAATGTGAGCAGGACCTCACCTGTACTCTAAGAGTGGAGGAGGAGTGGGTGTGGAGCTGCAGAAGGCTTCGGAAACCCACCTGAAGGACCAGTTTCTCTGGGGCTATCCCTTGGGAGGCTCGGTGCTGGCCCTGCCCACCAGGCTGCCTCCTGTGTGTCTCCTCACGTCTCCTACACCCCCTTACCTATCTCTGTGCACTCTACTGTGTCTGTAGAACTGGCCCAGGTCCTCAAGACCTTCACACACGCTGCCCCTGCTCAGATGCCTCACCTTTCTGCCACCTGGTCTATTACTGTGAATAGCCCCAGGTCTCTGTGAGGAGTGAGGGCTGGCTTTAATTGTCAATGTGACCTGGTGTAGACTCTTCTGGGAAGAACATCTCAAGGATGGATTGTCTGCACTGGATTGGCCTGTGGGATGTCCCGGGAGATTGTCTTAACTGATACGGGAAGGCCCATCCCTCTGTGAGTGGCACCATTTGCTTGGTAGGGGGTCCTGCATTGTGTAAGTGGAGAAATCAAGCTGAGCACAAGTGAGTGTCGACAGACTGTAACCTGAAATTGTAAGCTGAACTCGATCCTGTGCTCCCCTAATTGGCTTTCTGTCAGGGTACGCAACAGAAATGAAGCCAGAGCAGTGTACGAGCCCATTCTCCTGATCGATATACCTTTGTGGCCCTTCTGGACAGGTAGTAGCTCTAGTGAACTCCAGTTCAGTGGTCAGATCCCTTGGCCTCAAGTCCAGCTGTGTGTTATGCTACCCATGCCTCAGTTTCTTCCTATGCCAAATAGGTCATGGTGCCTATTCACAGAGCGGTAGGGACTGGGTGTATTGGCAGCTGGCCTTACCACTGGAGCTATAAGGCCAGTTCATGCTCTCAGTTGAAATTGAATATTAGGAAAGTTGACTCCTTCCTTGTCCCTCAGCAGGAGGGCTGTAGATCAGTGCTGTGCCTGCTGCTGACCGTGGCTCCTATAATAACACATGGGCGGGGAAGAGGCCACATCTGTTGTTTGGCTCTGACCTAGCAGGTCTCTGTTCAGAAGCCAGGTTCTTTGTGTTCCTTGGGGGTGACATGGAGGTGGCCCAGGTCACAGAGCAAGCTGGGCAGCCTCTAGAGTCCTCACCAGCCTTATCTGCCAGAAGAGGAAGGAGGGGCTGGAAGAGCTGGCCACCAGCTGGCTTGGAGTGAGTGCTGAATGCCTAGCTGAGTCCTGGGCAAATGCTGTGTGTACCTGTGTGGACAAGAGTCTTGGGTTCTATGGGTACCTATGAGGGCCCTGGGGTCTCAAAAGAGGGTTGGGCCAGCTCCTCTGTCTACCTAGAACTGGTCTCTTTTCACAATTCCCACCCAGGTGTCATAGGTAGTACCCGAGATTGAAGGTTTAGAAACCACAGCACCCCATGGTCCTGAGCATTATTCCCTGTGTGGCGGGAGAACCTGCAGGATTGTGAACCTGACCCAGGTGTCCAGGCAGAGCTCATGTCGGGGAACCAGGTGCTTCAGTGATGGTTGCCTTTTTAAGAGGAGAGAGATGGGGGATGCAAACTGTGCGGCATACACATGGTCATCCGGAAGACATCATTAACGGAGAGGCCAGAAGCCAAAAACCAAACATTCTTCCTCTAAAGAACATTTGATTGGAGAGTATACACCACCCCCTGGGTGGGGGGAGGAAGGTCAGCTTTGAAAACATGCAGCCTCAGCAGCTCACTGCAAACAGCCCTGGTGAACTTGGCCTCGGCCCCCTTGCTGTGATTATGAACATATGGCCACTTCCTTTGAAGGAAATAGCTGTTTCTTTCCCAGCTTAGCTTTTTTCTTTCGTGTGCTTTGTTTTTAAATAACTTAAAATTAAAGTTACAGAAATAAAGGGGGCATTCTGGACCGTCTTCTCCCTGACTTGCTAATTCTTTGCATTTGGCCCATTTCCTTCATCACATTTTCTCTGCCTCTTCCAGGTAGGCAGACAAGTGTCTCTGTCTGTTTGCCCTAGGTTACTTCAATGTTTTCTCCTAAACATCAGGAGTAAAAGACCGCAGGGTGTGACACTCACTACCCAGAGCCAACTTACCACAGTTGAGTCTGCCTCTGTTCTTCCAGAAGCTCTTGGTTCCACTCAGGCAACCCAGGGCTACACATGGAACTTGGCCATCCCAGCACGTCCAGGCCCCTTTGATCAACGACACTTGCTTGGTCCTGCCTAGGCTTTTGACCTTGGTCTCTCTATCTCCACTGTGATGGACAGGCTTGAGGAACCAACGACCAGATCATGTTGACCTATGGACATGTCTGTGGTGAATTGTCTTGATTGTTAATTGATTGTAGGAAGACCCAGACTGAAAGCAGATGGTACCATTCCCTGGGCAGGGCCCTGAACTGAAGCAGAGAATTCTGGAATTCTGAGCCAAATAAACCCTTTCTTCTCTAAGTTGCTTCCGGCCAGGGTCTTTTATCACAGCAACAGAAATGAGCTTTTAGCAGGAGCTTAGAGCGATCCGGACCTCAGTAACAAGCACACTGCTTAACAACTGACATGCATTTCTTTGTCTTACCTTATCACATTGCTATCATTTCCAGCACCATGTTGAGCAGACGTGTTCCGAGCAAGCAGCCTTATTCATAAGTGGAGGGAAAAGCATTCAGTACTTCACGACTCAATCTGACTTTAGCTGAAGGTTCTTCATAGGCAACCTATATGAGATTGGGGAAATTCCATTTTATTCCCAGCCAGAATAGAGTTTTTATCTGATATTGGCAACTTTTCTGCGTTCATTGAATAGCATATATTGTTGTTTTCTTTTATTCTGCTAATAGGACGAATTGCACTGATTTCTCAGTAGTCAATGAATAGCATTCTTGAGGTCTGAACTACACAGGGCCAGATATACACTATACACCTTTCTATGAACTGGGCCTGGTGCAGAGATCAGGAGGCCCGGCAGCCACTTCCCCTCTGGGTGTGACTTACACGTAGACGCTCAGACACCCGAGCCGAGGTTACCCCCTGCAGCCCTCTAGCCTTCTGTGGAAAGAGGTGAGGTTGGGGCTGTGTGAGCTTGGGCTGAGGTGACTGAAGGGTTGAGGGCGTCCACAGGCCACACGCAGACGGGCAGAGGAGGTGGGTCAGAGGGCTAGCCGGGCCAGCACAGAGGTGCTGATGGAGTACCCTGGACTTGACAGTAGGTTTCTGAGGGTAGCAAGCACCTGCACAGTGTGGGTGTCAGGTCTGGTCAGCTGTCTAGTCTGTGCAGCTGGGCTGGGTGGTGGCCTTGCTCTCCCATGAGACCATCGAAGCACAAGTTTCTGGCTTTTCAACTCTGCAGTAAACCCCCCCATGGTTTTCTTTGATCAGACCTCAGCATCTCAGGCCCAAGTCCAGAAGTTCCCCAGCATTTGGGGCTGAGCTGAAGAAGGGGAGTTGGGTCATGGAATGGTCTTAGTGCAGGATGCTGGCTTCAGGACCGGCCCGTGGCCAGCAGCCAGCCCCCAACAGGAAGCACGGCCCAGGTGCCGGCAACCAGTGGGGCATGTGGCCTTCTAATGTATGGAAAGAGGTTAGGCCGAGGCAATGCAGTCAGACTTTCCAGGGATGGGCCCCCCATTATCTGTGTGGGAGGAAGGAAGTGGTCCTGGGAGGGGCAGACAAGCCCTTTGCCCCACAGGAAGAGTGGGCCTTGTACACTCTGCCGAAGCTTTCCCTAGAATTCGTGGGCCTCGTGGGCCTGGGTTAACCCCTGGAGGTTATGGGTGAGGAAGCCCACCTTTCAGGGCCACACATGGGCAGATACACCACCCAAAACAAGGGCCTCTCACTTGGGAGTTCTAGGGAAGGAAATGAAGGTGCCCATCTCAGCCCTTGCTGTGTCCAGGCTATGCAGGGGCAACTGGCCGGTGACAAGATCTGGATTCAGTTACCTGCAGGCCCAAGATGCTAAGGAGGCCCCCAGCGTGGTCTAGCCCAGAGCCTGCCTGGCCTCAGGGTGCTGCCTGGGGGCTCTTGGGCCATGTACAAGGCAGTTTACTATTTCTCCCCTCCTCCCTCACTGCTCACAGGCTGGTCTAGTTTCTTTAACCCATACCGTCCTGTTCCCAACCAGCACTGTTTTGGTTCTCCAACCAACTGCTGTCCTACCCTCATCTCTGCTGGACCCCAGGTATCCAGAGGTCCTTTATTTGGACTCTCCTAGGCCTGCTCTTGGTGAGAAACCTCAGGGCAGGCCTTTGGTCCCACTGCCTGGCCTGAGCACCTACTTGTCTTGGGCTCTGAACCTGCAACCACCACAGAAAGAGATCACAGTAGGCAGCTGAGACAGAGCACAGTGTCAGGGCTGGCTGTCCATCCCAGCCCCGATCCCTTAGCCCTGCTTTGCCTTACAGCCCCATGCTCTGGAGCCACCGAGGGGGAACTTGGAAAGAGCAGGTCTCCCCTCTTTCCTGGCCCAAGTTCACCTCACAGTTGTCATGGGAGCTGTGCTCCTGGGCTCTAGGGACCACGGTTTCCACCCAGCTTCTCACTGTCTCCACAGCAGGTAAAGGCCTGCCCTTGAATTTCATACTTCTGAGCAGTTAACCTGCTCATTCATAACCAGGCAAATCGTCCCAGGCTGGTGTCCCTAGGATGTGACAGGGCTGAGGGATAAACCTGTAAGACCTGAGGGAGGCTTGCTTCCTGGGACCTGGGCCTGGAAAATCCTAGCCTAGGGTCTCCCTCAAGTTCCGTGGACACAGCAGGAACTCATCATTGCTTCCCCGAGACGTCCCAGGTTAGTGCACACATCGGGCTTGATTTTGCCCCAATGCTGTGCCAAGGAACTGCAGGGAAATGACTGTCAATCACAGCAGCTAGGGCTTCTGGGAGGATTGAGACGCAGGACATAAGCAAAATCCTCAGGTGACTGACACTGTTGATCTGAGAAGCCAAATGTGTGCAGAGGACTCGGAGCCTTCCCAGGTCTCTGCACAGGCCCTGCTGTAGAACAGGTGGCTTTCTGGGGAAGGACATATTAGGTGCTGTGTGACACAGTCCCCAACATTCACACCAGAGGGCCTCACCTGGAGAGTGGGCAGTTGAATCAGCCAATCCCTTTAAATGGCCACAGCACCATCCACATCTCAACACAGCAGGGCTGAGGAGAGGTGCAGTGTGTGTTCAATAGAAGCTTGGCCAGACCAGGGTCAGCACAGACCCCTGCTCCCCAGTGCTAAAACTGGAGGAGTCTGGGGTAAGCCAGTGGTCAAGGAATCAAGACAAATACGTGCATTCAAGTGTATGCATATAACTAACACGTGGTGTGCATATAAATGCAGATATGGGCATATGTAGTGCACATGTGTGTACTTATGCATGTCATATGTACCTATGTGACAAGGGTGTGTGTACCTTGACTGTTCTTCCTGTACACTTGGCTGTGGTATGTACATGTGGATGTGTGTACATACATGTGCATTTTCAAGTTCAGAAGCCACACCCTTGAGTGCTAGGCAGAGGCAAGCTCTGGCGCCTTCCTCACAGCTGGTGTCTGAGCGTCAGGAGAATGCTGGCCATGTCTTCTCTTCCCTCCAGGGCCCTGGAGTTCCCGAGAGGCTCATTAGGGAAGATGGATGGATGAATCCTGGCAGCTCAAAGGCCTCTGGAGTCATGTGCACGCACATACTTGTTCAAATACACACTTGAGTTCAAACACACACACACACACACACACACACACACACACACACACATAGGAAGCTTGCTTCCTATGAAGGGCTGGCCTGGTTAGCAAGGCAGGAGCGTGGGATCCTCGAGGAGAGGCCCAAAGGCCAGGTCCCTTCCCTGATCTAGTCAAAGGGGATCTCAGAAGCTTCCTCCTGGAGGGCTGCCCCATTAGGACATGTGATTCTGGCTTACTGGTGGCCCAGATAGTGTATTCTCAGAGTCCTGTGGCCTTATTAGCACAGAAAGCGCTGGGATGGCTCCAGGTGCCTCAGCCAGTGGTGTTCCAATTACCTCTCAAATCTACTTCTAGGACAAATGATCGAGGGTCATCATGATACCCATTTTATGAATGAGGACTGTGAGGCCCAGCAGAATCAAGTTGCCCAAGGCTGCACAGCAAGAAGAGGCAGGAAGAGGTTAGGAGCCGGGCTGCCTGGCCCTGGATTCAGGCCTTACCCACTACCTTAGCCCCCCTGCTCCAAGATTTCCTGGGAGGCTGACAGTATGTTCCCTAACTGTCTGGTAAAGCTCACCCCAAACCTAGCTGGGGGTGACAGCCTCTGAGCTGTGCTTGTTTTTAGGTGATTTCGGGTGACAGAGCAGGAAAGTTTATTTTTATCTAAAGGAAAACGCAGCAGGAATTCAGAGCCTATGACCAACTCTGAGAAGTTACATTTAAGGGTTTATTGTCTGTTTTGCTTTTACATTTGAATCTTTTTCTCAAGCCCTGAGCATCTTATTTTTGTCCCTAACTGCATTAGCCAAATATCTTTATTGCATTTATTTATGGATTTATTTCATCTCTGTGTGTGTACCATGGCACACATGTGGAGGTCAGACAATTTGCAGGAGTCAGCTCTCTCCTTCTACCATGTGGGTGCTGGGGATTGAACTCAGGTTGTCAATCTTGACGGCAATCACCTTTACCCACAGAGCCATCTTGCTGCATCATCAGTATTGTTTGATCCTTTTTTGCTTTATTTGAGTGCTCTAGTTTGTGACAGTGACAGCACCATCACTGCCAACTGGCGGCTCGGACCATGGCCTCCGGTACAGCTCCCGCCTTTTCACACTGTAGCCCACAGCAGATGTATAATCAAGTGCCTCGTGTTTAGGCTTCGGCGTCACCCCGTGTGGTGCCGCTGTCCCTGCCACATAGACGTTTGTCCGTCTGTTCCCGTTTCTTGCTGGTCTTGCTCCTTGTTTTCTTGTGTTTGCACCTGACTGACAGAGTTTCAAAATGCCATAGACAGAACTGTCAACAAGGCTTCCTGAGCTTAACTCGGCTCTGGGCCAGAAGAATGGCTCAGCACAAGGTCCCTGGCATCCCCGTGTGGGTGAAGTTCCTGCCCTGAACACCACTGGACTGACCCTCACATCACTCCCTAACCCCAACACAGGTTACCCTACAGGGACTCAGTTTCCCCACACTGTTCTATGTAGGAAACACACAAGTAGCTCACAGGGGCTGAAATCAAATAGTTCTGGACTGAGGCCTAGCTGGTCCAGGGGGCCTGATGAACTATGGGGATGCATGTCTCAGCTCCCACACAGATAGTGGAGGAAGGGCCCCAAAGGGGAATTTGAGTCTCCCTCCCCCTGCCCACCGTGGGTAACATGGGAGGTGCAGCCAATGCCAAGCCTGTTGACCGGCCCATGAGCAGCTTCAATCCAATTGTCCTTGTATCAGAATTAGAACACACATGCAGTAGGGTGAGGAGCTGGGTGAGTTCAGAGCATGACTGGAGCCCATGAGTCTCTGAGAAATTGGACTGCCTTTGGCACTGTGAACCCAACCTCTTCTCACATCTGCCTAGGTGCATGATGTCCTGTCCCAATCACACAGACCTTCATTACAGCTGTGTAATATTCCACTGTCTAGATAAGCTAGCATGTATTTACCTGTGTCAGAGTTCTTGCCGATCATTGTTCTGACGGCTGGTGCCACAGTTGATCTCCCTGCACACGTGTCACTCACCCCTGACAGTGAGCCCACATGGACACCTGTTTCCTAGCCCCTGTATTTACACAGTCAACTGTCCTGTTTACCATCAGATCGCAGGGGCTGCACTGAAGATGTCCCCATGCCGTTTCCCAGGTACATCATTACTTCATTTTCATGTCTGCTTGGGACTAGTTTTGTGACGTGTGACGGGTGGCTCCTTCCATCTTCTCATGGGCTTTCACATACTGAGGAGATCTCCTTGGCTCTTGCTCCAAAACCCCATATTTAAAAATATTTTATTTATTGTTTTAATTTTATGTGTATGAGTGTATTGTTTGCACGTAGGTAGGTGCACCTGTGTCATGCAATGCTGCGGAGGTCAGAAGAGAGCATTGGATTTCACTGGAACTGGAGTTACAGACAGTTGTCAGCCACCATGTGGGTGCTGGGAACCAAACCTGGATTCTCTGCAAAAGCAGTCAGTGCTCTCAACAGCTGAGCATCTCTCCAGCTCCATGAAACCCCATACTTACTGTGATTCAAGTGTCCCTATCTGTGTGCACCTCTGGGCCTCCACACCATCCCACCAAGCAACACCATCTGCCTGGTGTGATAGCTGTGTGAAGTCTTGGTGTCTGGCGGTGAGGCCCTTCTCCCCTGCTTGGGTCATCAAGAGCACTGCATTCTGCTCTTCACACCACTGCATCCCATCCTGGTGCCCTCCCCCCATGCACTACAGGGATTTTTGTTGATCTAAGGATCTATTTTATGATTTGAAACTTGTTTCTTTGTGCCTGAAACTATCACACCCTTAATTTATTTAATAAAGATTTGATGGTCTCGAAAGTCTTTTATGAGGGATTGAGGAGATGACTCAGTGGGTGAGAATGCTTGCTCTGCAAGCATGAAGATAAAACTTCAGATCCCTAGCATTCACATAAAGTCAGGCTGTGTATGTTGGTAACCCCCACGCTGGGGGATAAGACAGGCAGATCCTGGGAGCTCACCAGTCAGCCTGCTCAGTTGTGAGTTTCCAGTCCAGTGAGGAATCCTGTCTCAAGGAAGTGAGGAGGAAAGGGTCACAGAAGACACTGCTATGGCCTTCCACCCTCTGGTGCAGAGGTGCAAGACCTACACATTCATGTGCATACATAACACACATCTATATACATATACATACAAGCACACAGACTTATGCACATACATGATTACATATAAGCACATACACGCAGACATACATACAGGCACGCATACACAAACACATACATATAAACCCATACATATACATAAACACACATACATACCGTGCTGGATAGCTTTAGTGTCAACTTGACACACCTGGGCTGAGGGAGCCTCAGTTGGGGAATTGCCTCCCTTGGACTGCCCCCTGTGGCCCTGTCTGTGGGGTATTTTCTTGATTATTGAGTGCTGTGGGAGGGCCCAGCCCACTGTGGGTGGTGCCACCCCTGGGCAGGTGGGCCTGTGTTGTATAAGAGAGCAGGCTGAGCAGGGGCCAGGGGAACAAGCCAGTAAGCAGCGTTCCTCCGTGGCCTGGGCTCCAGCTCCTGCCTCCAGGTTCCTGCCCTGAGTTCCTACCTTGGGCTCCTGGATGAACTGTGACCTGGGAGATATAAGCTGAATAAACCCTTTCCTCCCCAAGTTGGTACTGGTCAGAGTGTTTTGTCACAGCAATGGAGAAACAAACTAGAACACATACCCATACATACACATAAACACATACATACTCAAACACACAGATATGCACATACATGCATATACAAACACAATCACATACATATATATACACAGAGAAACAAACACATATACAGACATGCATACAAATACATACACACACATATATAAACACATACACAAACATGTACCCAGATACATACAAACATACACATATGCACATACATACACACACACTTTTGTTGGATATTTTTGGAGGGTTTAAATGTTGTTGAAGTGGTAGTATTTTAAAGTTCTTAGTTTCCAAGTGTTTGCTTCAGGTCTCTCTGCATACATGCAGCTAACCTCTGTATAATGACCTTGTACTCAGTGTCTTTTCTAAACTCACGTTTTTTTTATTTATTATTTTTAATTATGTGTGGGTATGTGTGTCTGAGTATAGGTGCCTGCAGAGGTCAGAGACATCAGATCCCCCCTGGAACTGGAGTTACAGACAGCTGTGACCCACCTGACAAGTCCCACAGCTCACCTACTGTAAATATAAACTGCTTGCCAAGCATGTCCACAGAACTGCAAAACAGAATCATAATCAGTACTAGAAGAATGGTATCAGCTTCTCTCCCCATGCAAGAAAGACAGCTAGGACCCAACTTACCCAAAGACAGCCAGGGCCCAACCCACGCAAAGAGAAGACAGCTACGACCCCCACCAGTGCTAAATCCATCTTTAATCTTGAGGATTTCTCTATAAATTCTTTGGATTTTCTATATATACAATTGAATTCCAGGGGTTGCTGTTAGAAGCCTGCAAGAACCCATAGACAGAGAAGACTGATTAAAAACCTGCATCTACTGGAAAGGAATTGGAGTTTTCAAAGGCCGGGGCTGATGTCTGTAAATGTGCTGATATAAGCCAGGTACAGTTGTCCCAGGGGCAGGCAGGGAGGGTGAACAGGGATCTCTTATCAAGTACAGTGCTAACTGAAGCTGCCCTCCCACCACAGGCATGGATTCAGAGCCCATCAGTGTAAACACAGTGGGATTAGGCGGTCACTGGTGTGTTCGGAGGGTTCCAGCACAACTCCCAGTGCCTGTCTACAAAGGAATTTCTGGAGCATTTTTCTCCTGTCCACAGAGAACAGGTAGGGAAGGATGATGCTGATGCAAGGAGTTGGGCCACTGTCTGTCCCCAGAGGAACCCCCAGTATCCTACTGGATCAACTAGCCCAGGGACAGCATGGATCAACTGCTTCCCTGGTCTGGGGAGTCAGCACAGACCTTGTGGGTGGGGACAGTGAACCAGAAGCTAGCCTCTCCCTTGGTCATTACCAGAGGTCCTTAGAGAGCAAAAAATGTCTGCCACCTACAGAGGAACTGCTGCAAACCTGAGAAGACTTGAACAAGAAGAGTACACACTGTCTGTGTGATCCATTCTCCTGTGCTAAAGGGGGATGTAGAGGAAGGGAGGATCACTGATGTAGGAAGGTGCCCAGCATATTCCAGAGCAAAACAGTGTCATAACAGGGTAGGGATTTCCACTTAGAAAATTCACACACTCTAATTTTGGTGTGCCCACCAGCATGAAATGTCACTTTTTTTTTTTTGATCTTTTTGAGACAGGGTCTCCCTGTAGCCCCAGCTGTCCTGGAACTCACTATGTAGACCAGGCTGGCCTTGAATTCACAGAGATCTGCCTGCTTCTGCCTCCCAAGTGCTGGGATTAAGGTGTGTGCCACCACGCCTGGCTGAAATGTCACTTTAAAAAAATATTTTATTTATTATGTTTATTTTGTGTGTATGTGTGTATTGCCTGTGTGTAGGTAAGTGCACCTGTGTCGTGCAATGCCCGCTGAGGACAGAAGAGGTTGTTGGATCCCCTGGAACTGTAGTTTCAGACAGTTGTTAGCTGCCACATGGGTGCTGGGATTCAAACCTGGGTCTTCTGCGAGAACAACCAGTGTTCTTAACTGCTAAGGCATCTCTTTTTTAAACATTTTTATGTGTATGAGTGTATTGCATGCATGTGTGTCTAAGTGTCATGCAATGCCTGCAGAGATCAGAAGAGGGCGTTGGATTCCACTGGAACTGGAGTGACAGATTGTTAGCCACCATGTGGGCACTGGGAACTGAACCCAGGTCCTCAGCAAGAACAGCCAGTTCTCTTAATTGCTAAGCCATCTCTCCAGCCCCATCACTTTTTTTTTTAAGACAGGATCTCATGTAGCTCAGGTTGGCCTCCAACTCTATGTAGCTGAGGATGACCTTGAATTTCTCACCCTTCTGCCTCCATCTCTCAAGTGCTGGAACTAAAAATTAAGTCTCTAGGGATAACTGGGCAAGCTATTCCCTTCAGAGGGAGTGGAAACCCCCTCCTGGTCTTCACCTTCTCTCTCCCTTCCTTCTGTCCTGAGACCTGCAGAGGGCACAGGAGGTGGGATAATGAGGCCACCCTGACTGAAACGATCCCCACCTTGCAAGCCTCCATCTGGCTCCAGTTAGTTTCCACAAAGCTCACTGCACTTCCCAAAGGGAGGAGGTGACGCTGGCGCCTGTTTGAAAGGTGACGACTTCTTGGCATAAAAGAATGAGTGATTGAGTAGACACGTGGATGCGTGCAGAGGAAAAGCTCTGACAAGCTCCATCGCTTTCCACGGGAATTCCAGCCAGGAACACCAGCAGGCTCATAGGGAACTAATGGTGTTCTGAGTCAAAGATTCCATTTGGGGTATAAGCTTACACCCAGAGTGAGCACACAGCTCTGAACTATTGCCTGTAGTCAGATAAGATAGGAAGAGACAGATACTGCATGGGACAACTGCCCAGAGCACTGAACAGTAACTACTTGTTAAAATGCTTCCTTCCAAGGTTAATATTTTCAGAAGGAAAAATATAACAAAGGTTATTACTGTCACATTTAAATCCTGGCAAGTCTCCCTTTGATTATTAACTTGCTAAGCTAGTGGACACACGTCGCTGTACATCCATCCAGACTCACAGAGTGCGAACACGGCAAACCTGAAGGAAAATTGTGGAGTCCTTAATAAGAACAAATTGGTATCCACTCTGTGCCCTGCATCATGTGACTGGGCAGGAGGATAGCATAGGGGGAGATGTCAGGAGGATTTGTGGGAATTTGGCTCCGCATACTTGGAGTTTCTGTAAACCCGAAAATGTTCTTAAAAAAGAAAACTTACTGAGTTAGAAAAATTAAAAAGGACTCAAACCACAGCCCCCTTCTTGGGGCTGGAAAAATAGCTCAGTTAAGAGCACTGATGGCTCTTGCAGAGCACTGACCAGGTTCAATTTCCAGCACCCACTTGGTGGCTAACAACTTGCCTAAGTCCAGTTCCAAAGAATCTGACACTCTCTTCTGACCTCCATGGGCATTACATGACACAGGTGCACTTACATACATGCAGGCAATACACTCATACACATAAAATAAAAATAATAAATAAAAGAACTCAAACCACAGCCCCCTTCTTTAATAAATCTTACATGTTTCTCCCAGTAATGTGTCACCTTAAATGTCAGATTTGGAGCACATACAGGTTTGGAAGGCTGGTACTACAGTTCTCTGTGGTCCTTACACTGCCCAGTGTTACTGAGTTTTCATACAGGGCATCTGTCCTCCAAATGGTCTACTCCCCTTTGGTTTGTGATGGCTGTTGCTATAAAAATGTCTTTTACTTCTCTTTATTTGCAGACTGGTTGCTTTAACCTGCACTTTTTTTTTTTTTTTTTTTTTTTTTTGTTTTTTTTTAAAAAAAAAAACTCTGGCTGTCCTGGAACTCACTATGTAGGCCAAGCTGGCCTCAATCTCACAGAGATCTGTCTGCCTCTGCCTCCCGAGTGCTGAGATTAAAGGCGTGTGCCACCATGCCTGGCCTAACCTGCACTTTTAAAGATGGACATGTGTGATAATATTAACATGAAAATCCCATTATATTTCGATATGATTTTATTACAGTTCTGACATCTCAAATGCCTTATGAGAATTTAACATTAAGAAAGAAAGGCCCAGGGGCTGGAGAGGTGGCTCAGTGGTTAAGAGCATGAACGCTCTTTCAGAGAACCCAGGTTTGATTCCTAGCACCCACATGGCAGCTGACAACCACCTGTAACTCTAATTCCAGAGTGTCCAACACTCTCCTCTGATTTCCCTGAGCATTTTACAACACAGGTGCACTTACACACCTGCAAGCAATACACTTATATATATGAAATAAAAATAATATAAAAGAAAGAAAGGCCCATTTATTCAAAACCTGGAGTTCAGCACCCACCGTCCTCACGGTGCTGGGTAATGGGGACAGCAAAAGGATAGAAGGAAGGGTTTATCTCGGCTCACAGTTTGACTCCATCATGACAGGGAGGCCACAGCAGCAAGAGGGTGGGGCACGGGTCACACTGCATCCACAGTCAAGAAACAGAGCGATGAGTGCTTGTGCTCAGCCCCCTTTCTCCATTGTATAGTCCCTGCCCAGGGAATGGTGCCACCCACAGTGGGCAAGTCTTCCCACCTCACTTAACCTAATCGAGACAATCCCTAATAGACCTGCCCAGAGGCCTGCCTCTCAGATGCTTCTAGGATCGCAGGCTGAGAGTCAGGATCACTTGCAGACCCCGGGTACCTGCAGACATGCCCAGGAAATCTCCCACTGAAGACAGCAGCATAGAAGTTCTCAGGAATTTACCCTATGAGCTATCACAAAGTGTCTCCTCTGAAGTCTCTGTCTCCAACAGATGGTAGATGGGTGTGCAAATTCCCTCAGGGTGGGCAGTGGTGGCCCTGACATCTCAGCAGATTCCCTGCACAGCTGGGAGGTACATGACTTGCACCTCACAGTCCAGCAAAGGAAACAGATGGACAGATGGAAATTGACACCCCAGGGAACAGAGAAAAGCAGGGACTCTGGAAAGGGGCGACACTAGACACCTCGGGTTACAGGAAGAGTCGTCTTGAGCTGGTCAGCAGTTGTGGGGGCTTGGGGGAAATGAGAAGGATGAAGGATGAAGGTACAGATGCTTCCCCGAGAAACCCAGAGAGGTCCTAGGAAGTAAAAGGAAATCCTAGCAGCTTCCCCCACTGACCCTGCAGCCCTCACATGACCAATGAGGCAGGATGGTACTATCCAGCATACATGAAGTAGCCATGAGCCCCCAGGCAGGCTGCACTGAAACCCAGGTTCCCATCAGAGAGGTCCCTTCAGGCCAGGCTGCAGGGTTTCAATGACAGTCAGGCCTGGGGCAGGGCCACAGCCAGGCAGGGATATGCCTAGGAATGGCTGGGAGCATTGAAGAAGCACTGACGGTAGCCATAGCACCCACAGACCGCAAGCCCAGCAGACTCCAGGGAGCCCAAACCTCTATAGTAAAGGTAGGCAGAGGGAAGGGGACTATCATGGGCTGAGTGCTTCCCCCAAAGCCCACATACCAAAGTCCTAACTCCCAGGCCCCCAGGTTGTACTCTGAGAAGGGGTAAGATGAAGCCATCATCACGGGTCCTCATCCAGTTTGACCATCTCTGTACGTAGGAAAAGACCAGGACACAGATGCAGAGAGACAGCCACACTAGGACACGGAGAAGGGGACACCTGCCAGTCAGGGAGAGAAGCACCCAGAAGGACCTGCCCTGTGACACCATGAGTGTAGACCCCAGACCTCAGAGTGAGAGAGTGAGTGACCCATGTGTATACCCCAATCTGGGGTCTGGAATGGCAGCCCCCGAACCCCGAAATCCACATGAGGGCTCTGCTGTAACACTGGGAAGCTTTCCTCCCAGAATGGTCTCTGCAGGTCACCAGCAAATGGAAACTTCAGCCCATGTGCCCTACGTCTACACAATGCTTACCCCACAGAGATGCAGACATCAGCATGTCCTCACCAGTTCCTGTCCCCAAGAGCCTGCACAATTGCTTGTTGTAGCTTTCTTTGTCTTGGTGAAAGACTGAAATGCCCCCAAAGTCCTTGAAGGTCCAACTGTTCCATGAGCTGTGGTCCATTGGTCCATAGACATGACTCATCAGTAGAAACGGACAGGCCCTGGAGACACATCTTGGTGGCTCTCAGAAGCAATTAGCTGAGTGAAAGGAACATTCTGGAAAAGAGAGTTGCAATGATCAGAACAGGTTAGTGGATGCCAGGGGCTGAGGGGAGGGCAGGGAAAGAAGAGAGGATGACTTGGAGGAGCCATTTGGATGCAGGGCGGTCCTGGGTCCTGGCTGTGCAAATCCACCCATGAGTTCAAACCCATAGCACTGCCCCACAAGAAAAAAGACAACAGGACAGTGCTACTCCAAGCGCTGCCCCTGGTGTGCACCACACCGTGGGATCTGGATACTGAAGGGTCTTTGTCTTTTGGCCAGATACGGATTCTGCATTTCCATTTCTGGAAGACTCACCAGCTCTCCAAACTAGCAGGCAAGAACTCAAAGACTGAAGTAGACACCCACGCCTGCCTGCCAGGAAGATAATAATGAAGCAGTGATGGGGCTGGAGGAACGGGGACTCCTCCCTTGACAGGCCTCAGGACTAACACAGCCATGCATCCCAACACCCCAGCAGTGCAGACGTTGGGAAGAGCCCCTCTAATGAGAAACAGGATTGAGGATGGCCTCCAAGTATCTCCCCAAGGCACCTGTTCTCCAGCATCTTTAAAGCCATACCAAACTCTTGGTGCTCTGCCCTCCAGGTTCTGCTCAGTGTGCCCTGGGTCATGGGGCTCGATGCCTTACTCTCAGTGAACAGGGCGTAAGACAGAGGACATACACCCAGGTGCTGTGAGGTTGGGCAGTTGTGATCAAGGTCATTTCAGATGAAGAGGCAGCTCTATGCCCCCAGCATGAAGTGATGGAAGGCAGTTTGCACCTCACTGTCTCCCCAGAAGCTCAGCCTTCCGGGTTACCTGTGAGAAGCTGCCAGCTAGGACTATGTTGAGGGGTGTGAGGCAACCTCCCCCAGAACTCCTCAAAGGTGACAGTTTTGAGAGAGACAGAAATACCACCCGTGAAAGGAGCCTGAGGCTGCCCGATCCTGGACTGTATGAGGGCAGCTAGGAAGTGGTTTATTGAGTGGATACTGTTCCGTTGCAATTTCCTGGTTCTGACAAGTGTCCTGCAGTGACGTAGGATTCCACCTTTGGGAAGGCTGGAAGGTTTCACCGTCCTTTTATAACTCTTCCTTAAGTTGAAAATGATCTCAAATGAAAGGTTTAACCATTTCTCAGGTATCGTGTGTTTAGGGAGACAGTCTCTGCTCTGGGGGAGTCAGCTGGCCTGGGTTAAGTTGGGGCTGGGACAGTAAGATGACGTCTGTGACCCTGGAGTGTTTTGTAACTCCAAGAGCTGCAAGCCACAATCTGCCAGCTGTACCTGAAAATACCCCGCCTCCCTGAGTTTAACAATGAGGTGATTCTGCCTCCAACACAGAGCAGGCCCAGGTCCTAAAGCAGGTTCCCTCCAATCAGGAATGTCCTTCCAGGCACGAATGCCTCCCCTGGCTCTGCACGTCACCCTGTGGATTACTAAAGAGTCTTTGTCTTTTGGCCAGATACAGATTCTGCATTTCCATTTCCGGCTCTCCAAATGTGTTTGTCCTGTAGTTGGCCACACGTGGGCCCTCTGTGCTGCCTGCCCATTTGAGTGGCCACCTGCCACGAGTGCCCATTGGCCAGGTGCCCACCACGTGGGAGCCTTGCCAGCACAAGCTCGCAGCTCCAAGATCTCCTGAGAAGTGTGGACACGGATACAAGGCAGGGTGGGCCAGGGTGGGTGAGGGAAGACTGGGCATGTGTTCAGCCCCATTGCAAGACCTCAGAATGGAAGTGCCAGAAACATGACCTCGTCCCTGTCTCTTCTGTCCGTCCCTCCTCCCCTTTCTTCCTCCTCTCCTCTTCCTCTCCCTCCTCTGCCCCTCCTCCTTCATACCCAGCAAGTCCAGCATCACTGTCTTACTCCACAGTTAGCAAGAAGTCTTCCTGCAAGGCTGGGAAGGAAGCTGCCTCACTCCAACCTGGGGCAAAGTTTCCACTTGACCTCCAGCCCCAGGGAACAGCCCACTGACCTGCCTCCATCTTCCCCAGGACCTCTTGTGGTAATATCCTGCACTTCTACAGGCCCTGACCTTGCCACAGGGCTCCAGGCACGCTAGACAACCCCTTGTTCTTCCCTAGCACCCACTACCTAGCCCCTGAACTCAGCCTCCCATATGCATGTCCATCACTACCTGGCCCAGTCCTGCACACCCGGACTTTGGTCCCCAGGTCCCCACGGTCACAGCTATCTAAGGGCTGAGACCCTCCAGCTGCTTCCCTACTTCTGAGGACAGGTCCTCTGCCAGGCTCCTCCCCTCCCCTGCACTCTTTCTGCCTCAAGGGCTTCTCTTTCCCACAGCCCCTCCTTCCTGCCCCCAGACACTTGCACTTGTCTCTTCCCTCTGTGCCTATCTGAGGTTTACTTGAGCCTCTCCCTGACCCACCAATCCCATCATGCTCCATCTATTCCAGGCAGCACCTTACAGCTGTCACTGGAGCCCTTACTTGGATAACACCTGACCCCCAACTGTGAAGTCTCGCCTGTCTAACCAGCAAACCCAGAGGCAGCACAGCAGCTGAGAGCAGAGGTCGGTTGGTGCAGGGAATTTCAGCATCCTCACCTATGGCCAAGAGAGAAGAGGGGACCTGAATGCACCCAGATGGGCCAGCATTGGGCTCTGGACTGTCCCTCCACACTGGTTGTCTCCAGAGATGCTAAGAGGCATCCCCTTTGGGGGAAGGGGCCTGAGTAACACCTGTGGGGTGGGGTGGAGCTGGGAGTCAGGGATCAGTGGGTCCTGGTCCTGAACAGAACATACCCCTGTCTTGTCTCTGAGGTAGAACTGAGGGATCAGAGGACTTGATCAGCAGGTGCTGGGCTTCGGGTCCAGCTAGGACCCATTGATGGGGGCGGGGGATGAGTGGGTCATGAGTGTTAATGTTTAGAGTCATGTTTATTAAATTTTATTTATACATTTTATGTGTATGAGTGTATTGCCTGCATGTAAGTACATCCATGTTATGCAGTGCCCTCAGAGGTCAGAAGAGGGTGTCAGATACCCTGGAACTGGAGTTATATATGGTTGTTATATATGTGGGTATTGGGAATCAAACTCAGGTCCTTTGCAAGAGCAGCCAGTGCTCTTAACCGCTGAGCCATCTCTCTAGCCCCTAGTGTCATGTTTATTACAAAGCACAACCTGCATCTTGAGGAAAACTAGATAGTAATGACTATAGTGCACAAAAGCCAACCAAAATCTAGACAGGGCCAGTAGCCAGGGGCCTCTGTAACATGATCTTCCAGAACCTTCTCCAAGTATGTTCACAGGTCTTTCCACATGGTTCCATGGCCCTGTGTGCCCAGAAGCTGCTGAGTCTGAATGTTGTGGGTGTCAGACAAGCCTCCTGGCCAGGTCCAGGGCAGGGGCCAGGAAGACAGGGTGGGTGAGGAGGGCCAGGCCAGGGCTGGGCACAGCATGGTCAGCCAGTGCTGTGACCTGGAGAGACAACTCCCACAAAGAGAGCTGGCCAGACATCCCAGAGGGCCACAGCTGAGGATGGCCTTCCAGGGCTCTGGGGGAGAACAAAAGCCCTGTGTGTTGTCTAGGGCAAGGCCCCTGTGGAGGACAGAGCCCCTTTCTGTGCCAGCCAGCTCACACCAAGTCAAGGCTGCTTTGGCCTTGGGGTCCATGGGCAACTCTGATGTGACTGACGCAAGTGGGTGATTCAAAATAGCAAGGCAGCCACAGCTCCTGGGAGTCCCAGGGGACAGCTTCAACCAGTCTTACCTAATCTCAGTTCTGACTCCAGAGGGTGGGACTGGAGCCGAGGGATAGAGGTCAGAGTTCTAGGGACAAGAGTTGTGACAACTCAGAATGTCTCAGCAGAGCCAGCTGCAGAGAAGCCTGGATAGCAAGTGAACTGAGCCAAAGCCGAGACACAGATGAGCTCAGGGACAGAGAGACTGGGAGACAAGGCCCAGGCAGTACCCTGGGAAAGCAGATAATGGGCCACAGCACAACCCTACATAGGGGAACTATAGCTAGCTCATAGGGACCACAGCCTTCAGAGACCACAGCCCAGAGGGACCATAGTCCATGGAAATCATAGCCTACAGAATCAGCCCACAGGACCACAGCCAATAAGACTACATCCCACAAGACCATAGATCACAGGGACCACAGCTCATAGGGACCACAGCATACAGAACCATAGCTTATGTGAACCACAGTCAATGGAGACCACAGCCTACAGAATCAGTCCATAGGACCACAGCCAATAAGACTACAGCCCACAGAGATCACAGCCTACAGGACCATAGACTATGGGGACCACAGCCCACAGAAACCACAGCCCACAGAACTACAGCCCAAGAAGACCGTAGCCCATAAGGACCACTGCCCACAGAGACTACAGGCCACAGAGACCAGAGCCCACAGGACCACAGCCATGGAGACCTCAGCCTACAGGATCATAGACTGTGGGGACCAGAGCCCACAAGGACCACAGCCATGGAGACCTCAGTCTACAGGATCATAGACTATGGAGACTAGAGCCCACAGGAACCACAGTCCACAGGACTACAGCTCACAGGTCCACAGCCCATGAGAATCGTAGCCCACAGAATCAGCCCACAGGACCACAGCCAGTAAATCTATAGCTTACAGAGATCATAACCCATGGGGCCCACACTCACAAAGACCATGGCCCACAGGACCACTGCCTTTGGGGGCCACAACAGATGGAAAGGCAGAGTTCTGCAACTGGGTAGAACCAGCTGGGAACCTGGGCCACACTATCCCCTTGATCCTGGGACATGGTGGGTAGGCACTCATTCAGGCATCTGTTCCTGGCCAGTCAGTCGGGCATTCTCATGTCTAAGACAGAGAGCAGAGGTTGGCAGAGTGACCAGATGTCCTCCAGCATGTACCCTCTGTGTAGGTTGTAGGGAACCCCGACATGGTGTGCCTTCTATGAGGACCCCAGGCTGTGCCCTTTGTGTGGGTTGTGGAGGTCCCAGGATATGCTCTCCGTGTGGTAATGGGGGACTCCAGGCTATGCCCTCTGTGTGGATGGGTAAACCAGGGCCCAGCTCCGACTCTTCCTTGTTCTCCCCTGGGTCTTCAGCCAGCAGAATCACAGCTGAACTGGCAGATAGACTGCACTGGACAAAGGAACAGGCACTCGGGCACAGGTGGAACCAGGGTGGTTCCGGCTCATATTTAGCAGAAAAGCTCAAGGTGGGCAACTTGGGGCATACTGGAGCAGAGAGGAGGTGCTGCCCCTAGAGGCCCAGTTGCATTGGCCTCTAGAGAGACCACGTCTTGACCCATGTCCAGCTCCCTGGCTCACAGGCATGACTCTACTGAGGAAATCAGCCCCTCAGTCCCTGCTGTCTCCCTAGTCCTGAAGCAGACAGCCAAGGCCTGCTACTAAGAGAATGGGACGAGGTGGTGCAGGTTTAGGGGGCACTGTCTGAGATGAGACATTAGGTAGCTCTGGTGAAGACAGTGCAGACCCAGATCCCACCTCTCCCAGCAAGTGTGGGAGAGAAGCTGTACCAGCACTGCCTCACTCCTTCAACTGCTGCCTGCCCAGGGTCCTGGGAAAGAATGTGAGGAATGTTCTGGAAGAGAGCAGGTGAAGAGACCTGGGGACCCCCACGGACCTTCAAGACTGCAACCTCTAGGGAGAGGGGCGTGGGCAGCCAGGAGAGACCAAAGGTGTGTCTGCTCAGCAAGCAGGGGGCTGTGCTCCTGAGGGGCCTGTGGGGACCCTTTGCAGGCAGGGAGAGCCCTGTAAGGCTTCTGCAGGTGCCTCCCCACAGCAGTTCATGTTGCCTCTCCCCCAGTTACCCCAGATGTGTGTCTGCCCTGGGTCTTCTCACGAGCACCTTTATCTAGCTGATGGCCCAGCCTGCTTCCAGGCCTACAGATGGGCACTGCCTTGTAGGCCACATCCAGGGCTTCCCAAGGATGCAGGGCTTTGTGGTGTATGTTCACTTGGTAGAGACACATGGCAAAAGCGAGTGGTGTGAGGCCAGGACCTTCAGGATGGTAAAGAACAAGTGTCAGCTCCATCGTTTGCACAGTTCATCAGGCCCAGTGAGTGGGGACAGGGAGGATCTGTGTCTAACACCCAGCCTGTCCCATGGATGCCTATGATCTCAGGATGAGGTACAGCCCAGGTCTGGAGTCAGAATGAGTCAGAGGCTGAGAGCTGGTCCCCAGCAGCCAGGAGCCCCGTCCCCAGCAGCAGCAGGCATCTGGAGACAGACCTGGGGCACTCACCGTGGGTGTAAGAAATCCATTCATTGCAGGAAGATTTCCCAAGTGCCTCCAGAATGCCATGTGCAGTTCTGTTCCTCCAGCTGCATCGGTGAGTGAAGAAGATTGAGACAGAAATCCCACCCTGCCCAGGATTTGCGTTCCCGAAGAGGAACAGATTGTCAGGATGACATAGCAGGGCTCATTCTGTGTGTGTGATTCCTAAAGAAGACAGACAAACTGGAGCAGAGGCAGGATGAGCAGGTGACAGCTGAGCACGGAGTTGGCGGCTACGCAGAGGGAGCCAAGTGGGAATCCAGAGGGAGAACATTCCCACGGGGGTGGGGGGAGCAAGAAGGAGGAGGCTGGTGTGTCGGAGAAGGCAGGCACTGAGCGTGGGGCAGTCAGAGTGGGTGAACCACCCAAATGGAACATGGAATCGTAGAAAGCAGGACCCCACGGAGGGGGGGACCCCACCATCCACAGTGAAGGTCTCAGGAAAGAAAGGAAACTGAGTGAGTGACTGCTTCATGCCTGAGCCTCCCTGAGGGAGCACCGTGGCACCAACAGAGCACCCAGATGGTGACTGACAGGGGAGGAAGGACAAATGGTCCAGGCTGTGACTGCGTGGAAAAGAGGAGAGGGGGCAGGGGAATTAGCTCCTGACCAACCAAGAGAGTCAGGAGAGTGTTTCAGATACAGGATGGAGAGCGAGTCAGACAGCCCAAGGCACCTGTGACACCTTGTAGTGAGATTCTAATGAAAAGGGAAACAGTGAATAATTCAGACTAATCCAAAGACATGTCAGCCAGGTGGACAAGGTCAATGACCCCAACTTCCTAGTGTCATGAAAGGTGGCCCCAGCTCTGTTGTTAACTCAAGACTCATCCCAAACCAGGCATGAAAGGATCCTAAGAATGGAGGAGCAGCTGAGGGGCAAGTGTTCCTCAACATCAACTGGATTTGGGGGAAGACACAACCAGGGTGGCCGGCCAGATCTGTGTCCTGGGAAAAACCTCATCAGCCTGCCTTGGATGCTGCCTGGGACAGCCGTAGATCTCAGGCTGGGAACCTTCCAGGGTCACCAGCACCGCATCCTCAGTGTGGCTCTGTACACTGAAAGGAGATTGTCTGAAATGGAACAAATGAAGGGGAATAGCCCTTTGTCTTCTCTCGCTATACTGTCTAAAGGACAGCTGTTTAAAGTGCTGGCCCGCTGGTGTCTGCATCTGTGGACCAGTACTCACTCACTCCAAATGACAGCCTTGCTAGGAAAACTGGAAAGACTCTTTGGTCCCCACACAATGTGAGGGCCTCAGGCATACCCCAAGCAGTGTCACCCATCCTCCTGTAAGCCCACCATCCAGGCATGCCGACGCCCTCAGATGACCACAGACCCCATGGCTGCAACTACGTGCTACCCAACTTAGGATCCACTGAGCCATACCCTGTTGATGCAGGACCTAAACTGACACTGCTCTGGGCTGCAGGTTTGGGAGGGTTGTTCATGTGACCAGCAGCCACTGCACTAGGGCCCAACAGTCCAAATATCCAGTGTAGCCAAGGCCAGGACCAACGACCGCAGCGGTGGGGGCTGAGGAACAGCACTGTGACAAGGGAGCCAGACATTCCAAGGCATCCACTGTGTTCTAGGGTCCTTCTGGCCATGCCTCCCTCCCTTGGGCCTTGGCAAAGCTCACTGGGTGAGGCTGAGTGTTCCCTCACAAATCTGCAGATGTCTCTTCAGAGGACAAAGCCCTGAGAGTCAGCATCACACTCGTGGGCAGTAGCCAACCTGTACCTCCCTCTCTACCATCACCAGAGACCTGCCCTTGGCACAGGCACTGGCCAGCAGGGCTGGAAGCCACTCGGGCCGCTGTGCCTTCCCGAACCATCTAACATTTAGCGTGTGTACTGGGTCAGTGCACCTGCAGGCTTGTGCCAGTGCAGGGCAGTCTCTGCCTTGCAGGGAGGGACAGCTAGTCTCTATGGGATGGCTCCACTGCCAGCATGTACTTTCTGAAGGGGACAGGATGACCAGCGGCCACACGTCTGGGTGAGTCAGGTGCACCTGCATCACAGAGGACCGGGAGGAAATGCCACTGTCAGCCTCAGGAAGTGCTGGCTAGCTCACACCTGGGGCGCTTTCTCCCCACCGAGTGACTCACCAAAAAGTTGTCAAGCCACCAAAACTCATGTATTATTTGGGCCCACCCCAGGTTATTGGACTAGAAACATCTAAAAATAAGCCCTCACTGACTGGCTCCCAGGCCTGACTCCATGGCCCAAGACTTGTGCTTCTGCAATGAGGTTATGAGGCCCTGAGCTCTGTGCTCTCCTCCCAGTACCCCCAGGCCAAGATGTCCTCCATTTTACAGAAATTCAAGGGACATTCCTAGGAAGCAAGAGGGTATTCATCCCTAGTGGAACCGGATGCCCCATGTCCGCAGAGGGCGGAGGGCAGGCTGGGCCCTGATATTCCAAGGGCAGCTCGAGGCTGGACACGGCCTTATAAGGAGCTCCCAGTCAGGGCACCAGATCCAAGAATAGCCTTGACTTGCCTTTGGACGGGCCGGCGCCAGGGTCCCTAGACAGGCTGGTCAAGTCCTTGATGCCTGGCTTCCTTCCTGCCTACTGCCTAGCATGGTTCCCTGAGGCTGGGGGCTGGGCACACCACAGAGCAACCGTTGGCCACGGGCACCGGGTCAGATGCCACATGGATTACGACTTCCACATGCACAATCACCCTTGCTCACTCATATATCCACATCCTCAGGTTCTCAGGCTCTTCTTCCTCTCCCCCCATCCCCCCTTCCAGATACAGGCAGCCCCTCCCACTTGTACCCGGCTCCTTCTAGGCTCCTTTGTGCCTGAAAAGGTTAGCATCTGATTGTGCTCTTTGACCTTGACCCACCTCAGAAGTGAGTCATTGAGAACTATGCTGTCTCAGATCTGTGGGATTTCTGTCTACCTCCCACCCAAATGACCCTGGAGGACAGTGGGAAGCCACTTCAAGTTTGAGTGGGGTTTTGTCCAGCCCAGGAGGGAAGCCAGGGGAGGAATATGGCCTTCCAGGTCCCAGAGAGAAGGCGGAGGAATGGATGGGCAAGATATGGGAGGGTCTGGAGTCTCTCAGGGGCTGCAGGGGCCCAGCCTCCCCTCCTGAACAGTGGGCCAAGCTCAGCTGTCTTCAAAGGGTCAGGGGCAGCATGGGAAGATGGGAGTACCCACATTGGTCCCCAAGGGTCTGGGCCTTGGAGTCAAAGTCAATCCCCCAGCCACTGTGGGGACATTAATCCCCAAACTACAGGTGACCTGGAGGTGGGAAGATGGCTCAAGGGGCAGTGGGGGCAGAATGTCTGGTTGGGGGCGGCCCTCTGCTGAAGCTCCTGAGGAGAATGTATTTCTCAGTCAGAGGAAGTTGAGTGGGACAGGGGCTCCAGTCCAGCCCTGGGGACTCGTGACCTGGACGTGGGGTTGGAGTTTGATGAGAGAAGGTACACTTGATGCCCAGGCTGCTGTCCTCAGGCATTTTCAAGTCCATCACCCCTGACATGAATCTCTAGCATCCAAGTAGGGTAGGTCACCTTGAAGACTGTGGAGACCACCCCCATGTCTCCACTCCAGGCCACAACCCCCACTGGAGACGGGTCCTCTCTAGTCTAGTACCTTAAGTGAGGGAAGAGGGCGGCGCAGCCCCCACTGACACCTGTGACCCTGAGCTGGCCGGGTTAGGCCTGCTGCCTCAGTCTCCCACCTTCTGCCCATTTCCTCCATTTCTCCCGTATCTGAGGCTCCAATGATGCCAAGGTTGAGTGGCTTGACCTGGAGACACAAAAGGCCGTCCATATAGTGGGAAAGAGGGCTCTACACTGAAGTCAGGGAGAGTGTTCCAGAGCTCCTAGAAATCCGCACGCTGATGTCAAGACTGGGGGGGAGGGGAGGCTCCCAGACCACCCCAGGGTAGAGACACAACAATTTCTCCCTTTCATTTTAACGCCATATCTTCACTGCGTGCATTTCTTCCCAGTGCTGAGCACTGTTCCGTCACCAAGGTGTGCTAGTTTATCCAGCCAGCCACCACCCACAGGGCTGCTTGGTTACTTTCTACCCTTGGTAGTTATGGACAGAGCTGCTGTACACACCTGTGCAAGCCCGTCTGGAAATGACTTTTCTGCTCCTTTAACTGCTTTGGAGTATACTGCTGGGTCATCTGGTAAGACTGAATTTTCAAGAAACCACTGAGCTGTCGTCCAAGGCGGCTATGATGGCCTACCTTTTCACCAGCAATAAGGGTAGCTTCCTGCTCCTCCCCAGTCTAGCTAGCTTTTGGTGATGTCCGTGTTGGAACTTGGCCCCTCTGATGGTATAGCAATATCTTATTTTATTTTGTTTTTTAATATTTTATTCATTATTTTTATTTTATGTGTATGAGTGTATTGCCTGCGTGTATGTGAGCGCACCTGTGTTGTGCATTGCTGCGGAGGTCAGAAGAGGGCTTTGGATTCCCCTGGAACTGGAGTTAAGGATGGTTCATAGCTGCCATGTGGGTGCTGGGAATCGAACCCTGGTCCTCTGCAAGAGCAGTCAGTGCTCACAACCGCTGAGCCATCTCTCCAGCCCTGCAATATCTTACTTTAATTTGGCTCTTTGCTGCTTCTGCACTGCTGAGGAGAGAGTCTGTTCAGGCCTTTGGTACATTTTGAAATCAAATTATTTTTCTTATTGTTGGGTCTTAACAATTCTTGGCAGGTGTGTTTTTTACAAAGATTTTTCTCCCACTCTGGCTTGGCTGTTCATTCCTTAGCCGGCATCTTTCATGGAACAGAAGTTTGATTTTTCTGTCGCTTTGTTGTTGTTGTTGTTTTGAGATAGGGTCTCACTATGTAACCCTGGCTTGCCTGGAACTCCCTATGTAGACCAGACTGGCCTCATCTCACAGAGATCCACCTGTCAAGGCTTCCTGAGTGCTAGGATTAAAGGTGTGTGCCACCGTACCTGGATTTTTTTTTTAATGTATAGAAATATATTGCCTTCATGTGTGTAAGTGCACCCATGTCATGCAGTGTCCATGGAGGTCAGAAGAAGGTGTCAGATCCCCCGGAACTGCAGTTACAGATAGTTGTTAGCTGCTATGTGGGTACTGGGATTCAGACTCAGGTCTTCTGCAAAAACAGCCAGTGCTTTTAACCACTGAGTTGTCTCTCCAGCCTAATGGATTTTTTTAAGATTTATTTTTAATTGTGACGGGTGTGTGTGTGCGTATGTGTGTGTGGGGGGGTGTATATGCATGTGTACATGTGCACATCCGTAGAGGCCTGAAGAGGGTGCTAGATCCCCTGGAGGTAGAGTTCCAGAAGGTTATAAGTTGCCATATGGGTGCAGGGAACCAAACCCAGGTCCTCTCAAGAGCAGCAAGTGCTCTTAACCCCTGAGCCATCTCTCCAGCCTGGGACAGAAGGTTTTAATGCTAACGAGGCCAGGCAGACCATCTCCTGGGTGGAGGATGCCTTTCATGTTGTGTGTGAAAAGTCATCACTACACCAAGGCCCCCTGGGATGTTTCCTGCGTATCAGTTTTGCATTTTACATTTAGGTCTGTGACCCAATTAGAGTTAATTCTCATGTAGGGTCTATGTCTAGGTTCAGTTTTTTGGTCATGAGGTCCATCTGATCCAGCATCACCTATTGACACAGCAGTCCTACCTCAGCCCTCAGGGTTGGATGAGGCTCGTGATAGAGAAATGGCCCCTACAAAGTTCATCCTGTCAAAGGCCAGTATCTTCCAAACACACTTCCCACACATAGCTGAAAATCATGTCCAACCAGTTCTCAGGGATCCGTTGGCCTGTCAAGTGGGCACATGAAGCCAGCATCCTGGACGCTGCTTCTGCTTGTCATTTTGACCTACCTGCCCATTTTCTCTCCACGGCAGACTCGGTGTCAGGCAGGGTCAGTCCTCCAGTGTCCTCCTTCTTCCCTGTGGCACTGGTCTCTTCCATCACCTTCACTGTCCTGGTTCTTCCTCCTGAGTTTAAAGACCTCCACATCTCTGGGGGCTGAGTCTGGACACCAAGGTCCTGAGTCTGGGATGTCAACTCAGCTCTCCAAGTCCACCTGTCTTGTAAGGGGTGGACTTCCACTATGAGCCTTGGAGAGGCAGCTACCACTGTCTACTGTCTAAAGGCCCTGGAGGAAGCCATCCCAGCTACTTGGGTTTCCCTGGGGCCCAGCAATCAATCTCCTGAAGCCTCAGCTGGCTTGCTTCACTCTCCAGAAATTGGAGCCTCCTGCCTCAAGCAACCCTGTGTCTATACAGACCAGCAGCTGATAGCTATCTATTTATTTTGTCCAAAGGGTTTTACGGGAAATGAGAAGTGGACACAGTTGTTTAGTCTCCCATCTCTCTGCTGGCTCTGGGAAAGGCCAGGATGCCCAGTCATGAATCAGGGTCAGTGGGCTATTTGAAGGGAGCCCCCATCCCAAAGCCACTCAGTAAGCTAAGTATTAGGCCTTATACCCTAGGGAACACTCAGAAGTCAGAGGTCCAGATGATTTCTGTCATCCTGAAACTGGGCTGAACACAGCCCTCCCCATCTACCTACCTCCCACCTGCCCACCCACCCCCATCTTCCCATTTCTCCACCTGTCCATCCCCACCTGCCCATCCCCATCTGCCCATCCCTACCAGCACATCCCCTAGCTGCCTATCCCTCACCTGCCCACCCACCCCCATCTTCCCATTTCTCCACCTGTCCATCCCCACCTGTCCATCCCCACCTGTCCATCCCCACCTGTCCATCCCCACCTGCCCATCCCCACCTGCCCATCCCCATCTGCCCATCCCTACCAGCACACCCCCTAGCTGCCTATCCCTCACCTGCCCACCCCCTACCTGCCCAGTGTCTGCCAGCAAACTGTGCTCATGTTGTCACTTGGTTTTTTTCCTGGTGTTATAATAAAATACCATGACAAAAGCAACTTAAGGGAGAAAGTTTATTTCTGGCTCACAGTTCAGTCCATCATGGAGGGAAGTCAAGGCTGCAGGAGCTCGAGGCAGCTGGTCACATTGCATCCACAATCAGGAAGTAGAGAGCAATGAATGATGCTGCTCAGCTCCCTTTCTCCTTTTACAGCCCAGGATCCCATCCAGGCAATGGTACCACACACTGTAAATGGATTTTCCCACTTAATTAACTTAGGATAATCCTCCATAGCATGACCAGAGGCTCATCTAGGAGGTTCTAATTCTGTCAAGTTGGCAGTTAACACTAATGTCACAGCTGGTAAAGTCCTCCTGTCCCCTCCACCCATGTGCATCTGAGTGCACCTGAGCGTGTGCACATGAGGAGAACTCGTGTACAGATCGATGGGTATGTGGCTATGTGCATGCATGGTTGCTGACCATGAATGATGCAGGTGTGTGCATGTGCACACATATTCCCAGAGAATCTTCAGACCCAGGCCAGTCCTCACAGGGCATTTGGTCCTGTCCCTAGCCAGGACCAGTTCCTCCCATTGAAGACCCAGCACCCTGAGAGCATCTTTCCTAATCACTCAGAGTAGGGTAGCTTTGGGGAGAAGTGATTGGTTCTGAGGTCCCAGGGCTGTCATGAAAAGGTACCATATGGTGGTGTGAGGCCACAAAGATTCCTCCTTCTGGTCTGGAGACCTGTGTCTCAGGCTAAGTCCTGCCCGCCCCTCCACAGCACAGCAGCTCCTGGGGGCCAGCACTGGGGCCATCTCACTCCGAGCTCTGCCTTTGAGGTCACAAGGCTTCTCAGTCTGACTTCTTCCCTTCTTCCTTCAAGGGCATGGTGGTGGCATTTAGGGCCTGCCTGGATAGCGCCATCATCATCACTGCAGAGCCTCAACTGAGAAGATCTGCAGATCCTCTCCCAGGAGGGTCCCATCATGGGTCTCTGGGAATGCACCTAGGTGTGAAGAGGGCATATCTTCCAGCCCACACAGCTGAGCAGAGGCTATCTCTGATGGTCACATGCAGGCAGAAAATGCTGGAGAGGGCTGCTGAGGACTGTGAGGAACCACGAAGGTGGCTAGAGCTGGGTGCCAGTGCTCATAGGTCAGAAAAAGGGGAAGAGAGATCAGCCACCCCGTGCTCACTGTGAGCTCTTATTCCTTTTAACCTCCCAGCCTTAGGGGGCTGTGAGTCAGCAGGTGTCAAGTGCAAAGGCTCTCCCTCCAACAGCTCGTGCCCATCGTGTCTGCTGGACACTGCCCTGAAAGTTCCAGTCCACTCCATGCTTCAGACACTCGGAAACATGATTTTGCAATTCTCCAGTGTTTACAGAGACCTCTTTCCGTTGCCTCAGCACACTGTAAACACGCAGGACCCGGCTCTCAGCTGCGTAACTGTGGTTTTAGAGGACAGTTCCAACAATACACTCCCAGAGCCTCGGACATCCAGGATGTGGATGAACCACGTGGAGGTCCCGCCTCACTGCCTGGTCCTACTGGGAGGTAGCCATGGGATCATCCTCTTAGTGGGTCCCCAAACCATTGTAGACCTTTCCTCAGAAAGAAGGAGCTGTTCTGGCTGAGGGGCAGCCATGGGGAAGGGTGAGCAGCTACCCAAGTCACGTCCATGTCCAGCCCATGACCTCCCTGAGATGCCAGCTCCGAGTGGCTGGCTGGCCATGTGAGTGAATGGGTGTGCATGTTCTCAGAAATGGATTTGCAGCCTCAGGATTCTGTACACAGCACTTCCTTTCATGTGTTTCTAGAGTGTGTGTGTGTATGTGCTCACGTGTACCTAGAGTTTCTCTGCATGCACATATATACTCCTGGAATGTGTGTGCTTCTCTGTATTCCTGGCACATGATTAAACAGACACGTACACATGTGCTCAAGCACTGCCCATCCTACTTTGGTCCTTTCTATCCACCAGCTTCCTAAGGCCAGCCTTGGCCTTCACTGCCCTCCACTGGGAACAGGCAAGGCCAATCCCGGGTTATAGGCGTGCCAAGGCTGCCTATTCCTAAACTCCACGCAGTGGCCAGGCTGGGGAGGGCCTCTCCATTCTAGACGCTTCCCCTGCAGTGAATGTCAAATGTCAAATGCAGCCTGAGGGACATGGTTTTCACATCTCATGTCTAAGAGCAGCCAAGAGCGGCCACAAGGGCATGTGACAGGCAGGCACAATGGTCCTTTGTGCACGTGGGCATCTGGCTGCTGCCTGAGGCTCATGGATGGGTTGTCTGCCTGCCTGGTTGGCTCTGGAGACAGGGCTCTCCCACTTGCCTCCTCAGTGCCTGAGGCATATCCTGCTGTTACCCCAGCTCTGTCCTGGACTGTGAGGGGCAGGGGACACTGGCTGCAGGGGAGGCCACTTTCCCAATGAAGCATTTTCAGGCCAACATATTCATAAATAGAGTCATTTGCAATGACTGCTTAGAGCTGCTGGAACAATCAAAAGTGGGTCACAGAAGCCAGTGCTGGCTAAGGCAAGCCCTGTGTCTGCAGAGCCAAGGAACCTTCACAGCCTCTGAGGGTTAGCTGTGTGGGGTCCCTTCCCTGCCAACCCTCTGACATCCCTGGAGGTGGGAGGGCCCCTCAACCTCCCCAGTCACACAAACAGCCCTGCCTTTCACCACTCTATTCCCAAAGTGTCTCCCATCCACCCGAAGGTGTCAGAGAAAATCACCCCTCCTCCTTTCTACACAGACAGTCTAGTGTGCAGGGCTCCCTGGTGTGGACAGAAGGGTAGCTACAGCAATGCTGCATCCAGGAGGAAGCCCAGACCAGGAGATGGTTCCCCTCAGGCCGTGAGCAGGTATGGGAGTTACCTAATACTGAAAAAATACCTGACAGAAACAGTTTAAGGTTTTTGGCTCAGTCATGAGTCAAATGTGATGGTGGAGAAGCCATGTCAGTTGATGGCTCCATCCCTGGTGCAGGAGCTTGTGGTATATGGCTTGTTCCTCACATCAGTGGATCAGGAAGCAGAGGGCTAGACTCAAAGTGGGGCAGGGCTATAACCCTAAAGACCTTCCTCAGTGATCCACTTTCTCCTGCTAAGCCCCACTTTTAAACGTTCCACAACTTCCTAACGTCATCAGCTGGGGAATGAGAGGTCAGAGCATGAGCCTATCAGGGGCATTTCACATTCAGAACCACAATAGTGGATCAGTAAACCTGTGGGGCTTGGGGGCGGAGGTACGGCTGACAGAGGAGGGCATCTGCAGTGAATCCCGAGGTCTTGGACAGGATTTGAAGGCATTGGTGGGAACCCATTGGTCTAAAAATAAAATAGACACAACAATCTGTCGATGGAAATGTGTGTGCATGTGTGTTCTCAAAGATGGAAGAGAGTGTGTGTGTGCATGGTGTGTATGTATGCGTGTGCTCTCAAAAATGGAAGTGTATGTATGCATGATATGTGTACATGTGTGTTCTCAAAGATAAAAGTATGTGTGCATGGTGTGTGTGCCTGTGTGTGCAGGATGTATATATATGTGTTTGTGTGAAACATGTGCATACATGTGTATTCTTGTTCTCAAACTCTGTCCACTATTTCCAGGCACACACCTCATTCCAGGCCTTGGTCTCTTATTGCCAATATCTACCAATGACACCAGGGATAGAGAAGTGACTGATTCTGGGGCTGGGGCTGTAGAAGGTGAGCTCAGAGTGCCGCAGTGGGGAAAACAGCAAGGAAAGGGTGGTTTTTAAAAGACAGATCAGCCTCCAGGGGATCTCCTGGGCACAAAGATGAATATCCAGACATCATAAGCAAGGACAGAGGGACAATGGCAGACATCAGCCCACTCGCACAGCAGGACACCACGAGTATGTTGATACAAACAAATTTAATTAGTGAAGTGAGAAAAAGGCTCATCCTGACGCCCAAACTCCACCAGGTAAGGGCTGGGACTGGAACCTCACCACTGTAGCCACTGTAGTGGAGACTCAAGCAGTGAGAACAGGGCCAGGTAATGTGCCGCAGGGGCAGGTGAGGACCCGCCAGGCAGGTTTGCACCCTCCCAGAAGCCATTACCCCGCCATGTGAACTACTTACAGAGGGTGAGGGAATTCCAGAGGAGACCTCTGCAAACACCACATTCACTAGATGGTCAAGAGTCATGTCCAGAGGTGGTCACGTCCAGAGGTGGTCACATGGACACTTGCCTGATCCAGCAGCAAAGAGCCTCTGGGTCTGATCATGAAACAAACCCAGCAGGGGAACCATCGTTCTCAGGACCGTCCCTCCAGATCCAGGTGTCTAGAAAGACTGGTGAACTGCCCCCAATGAGGAAAATGTAGAGACGTGATAGAGCCCAGTGAGGGCTTCTGGGGACGCCAAGAAACTGGCCCGTTCATGTTCAGTCCCATCCTGAGAGCCCCATGTCTTCACTTGTCCCGGGTCAACTTTAAAGCCAGCCAGGTCTCATGACAGCAAACATGTAACCAGAAATGGATATGACTGAGGCAGATCCCTCCAGCTGTGACATCAGAATCACCATCCTTGTCTAAAACACCCTGGTGGGACAGACCTCGGACAGACATACAGTTCCATCCCAAAAGGAAGAACAGGAAACGGGGGGGGGGGGCACAGGTTCCAAGTAAGCCTGAATCAGCAGGTCCAGCATCATGTGAGCTGAAGGCTTTCCTTAAATGCTGAGCTCTCAGCCATCCAGACTGTGCCCAGCTGGGGGGCCTAAAGCTGCAGCCCTCACAGGCTGCTGTCTTGTGCCTGAGGCATTCGCAGGCTGCCCTTGCCCACTGCTGTTCTGTCCATCTGGGGTCTAGAGGTGGGGGTGTATGCCCAAGGCTCCCTTAAGCATTGCTGCAGTGGGGCTCTGTGTAAGGCCCTGCCTTGGGCCCCAGCGGCCCCAGGGTTTTCTAATGTCCAAGAGGAGGCAGCTAACCCTACCCAGCTCTTGCTGTCTGCACACCCACTGAGTTGGCACTTGGACACTGCTGACTTGCTGAAATGAGGCTTTTTATTCTAACTCTGAAAACAAGGGAGGGGGTGAGAGCTGTGAGTCTGGAGCAGGCCTGAACCAGCTCAGCAAGGAATCCTACCCAGAAGTCACTTTAGTCTGGCCAGTAGGCTCTGAGAGGCAGCAGAGGCCTGACCAGTGGCATTGCCCAAGATCAGAGATACAGCACATGAGCACACGCATGTTTTGACAATGTGGAGCTGCTGGGGGTCAGGTTACTGATGCAGTTCCATTGGCTTGACGAGGGAGCCTTGATAATTGCACCGTTAAGTGGTTTCATTATTGTACAAACACCACAGGGGAGATTTACTCCGGGGTCCCTGAGCAACAGTCTTACAGAGCCACCAGAACTGCTGGTATGTGCACACCTGTTGATCGCTGGCATGGCTTCTGCTCTGCCTCCTTCATTAGTCAGTCAGCTCAGATGCTGAGATGAGTGTAAGACCAAGGACTTTCCTTGTGTTCAGTCAGGAGGGCTGAAATCTGAGGTCAAGGTGTTTGTGGGGTTGGTCCTTCCTGATCCCTCCGCTTTGCCTACAGATGAGATCTTCAGCTTTTGTCCTTAAAGGGTCGAGCCTCTGGGAGTGTCTGTGCCCTGATCACATCTTAAAGACACAGTCAGATAGGCTGCAGTCCTCCCGAGACCTCATTTTCCCTTAATGACCTCTGCAAAGGCTATCTCTAAATATAGACCTAGTCTGAGGTGCTGGGTATCTGGACTTCAACTATGAATGGGGGACATAATTCAGCCACAGCATTCAAGATAGAACATGTCTGAAAAGTCAGCCAAGTACAGGAACAGACCGAGGTACACTCAGCTCTGCCTATCCAGGCCAAGGCTGGTGGTGATGGTGACCCTTTCCTTTCTAGGACCATCAAGGTGAGGACCCTGAGCTGATCCTGTATGTGGCCACAGTGAGGAGATGTGGTCATCACAGAGTTGTCCCCTACATAATGCATGTAGTGGTGGCTGCCTTATAGATCTCTCAGCCTCCCCTGCCGCTGCTGGCACACAGCTGCTTTGACTTCCCACTGCCTGCCCCTCCTGATGTACACCAGGCTGGGTAAGCCCCCTCCTGTTCCTCGTGAGGCAGAACGAGGGAGGCAGAGCCATGCCAGGTGCTGAGCGGACAGCAGCTGGCCTGCCCTGAAGTCTTCTGGCCAGACCCTAGGACTAGAGACATCTGGGGGAATGCTTCAGGCTTACAGGAACAGAAAGAGACGTCATCAGCCTCCAGAGCTCCAGGCTCAGCTGATAGCTTCCTCACATGCCTGCCCTAATGCAGGATGCCTTGTCCAGCTGTGCACACAACTTGTTCCAGCCATCTCTGATGAAAGCCATAGCTGTTTCCCCTCAGAGTATTCAGAAAGGGACTGTCTACTCTTGGGGTATGAAGCCAGCATCTAGGGACTGTCCCCAGGGCCACACTATGACCAGAATGGGCTGGAAAGAGAGTGGCAGTTCTCTGTGGAGAGTTGGCATGCTTCCTTTGAGTGGGCAGTGGTGTAAACACTGTCTCGGTGCTGGTAGGGAAGGCTCAGGAAGAAGTGTGGGAGACACAGAGCCCTGCAGGAGTCAGAGAAGTAGAGCCCAGAGGAGTAGGTATGATGCAGGGCAACCCTCTGGGACCACAGCCAGCCCTCTGGTGGTTAGATGAGGGAGGTGGGAATCTGTTCATAACTGATGGGATGTCAGGTAGTTATCCCGACTCCAGAGTACCAGGTGGTAATGAGGTATTGGGAGTGGGAGGGCAGCAGAGCAGCTCCAGGTACTGGTCAGGCCCATCACCTATCTGGTACTTGTTAAAGCTCAGTCTTTCTTCTGATCCTCTTCTGCCCCAGGCTTCCAGCTTCAGGAGACTGAGATGGAAAGCTGCGGTTTGTGAAACCCGTCGGTTAGATGACGAATGACATTCCATCCCTGGGAACTATGTGTGGCTCCCAGGAACCTCAGCTGTGGGAAATCTCTCCCAGACCCCGTGCTATATAGTTCAGGGAAAGGGAATGGGGACCACACTGCCCTGTGGCTCAAACTCCTGATGGGTGCCTCTCGAACCTGGGCACAGATCTCTGCCCTGTAGGACAGTGTGGCACCTGGTTTCCAGCCTCAGCTTATGCTAACAGTGTCCCGTTATTTCAGACTGTACCTGCAAACCAGGTGATGTCACAGTCCAGCATGCCCTGCCTCTGCACTCTGTGTAGCCCTGCCCACTTTGTGCCCAGCCCACCTTTCTGGAAGCATGTTCTGCCAACTTCTTATGAGACTGCCTTCCTGACCCATATGCAGAGGAAGAGACAGAGGGAAGGAGACAGACAGGGCAGAGAGATGGAGAGACACTGAGGGGAGGTACAAGCATCGGGACCCTTAGATTTCATTCCTCTTCTCCGGCTGGCTGTTTGCCACTAAAATTCAGAACATTCTTCCTTTAGCCCAAGCCCTTGAGTTGACTCCTACTGTCAGAGCAATCGGAAACACTCCTAATAAGCACGGAGACACAGCCACCCTGCAGTAGAGTCAGCCTGCCTTGGCCCTTGGCAGGTGCCCCCCACATGCTTCTGTAATCAAAATATTCCACATTCTGTGTTTGACATGAATTCCACCTTGATGTGAATTCTCAGCATTCTGTGTCCTCGGCTGGGAGTTTTTGTTTGAAACCTTTTGGGAAATGGTGCCCAGATGAGACCAGCTTATGCCAAGACTTGTACTGAGGCCAGGGCACTCTCTGCAACTCCTAGCAAAACATCTAGCAAAACATACCTGCACCCCAGCCAACCATGCACCCCACTCCAGCTCTCACACAAGGAGCCCAATTTGTGACTGTTACTCTGCAGTGCATTGATGTTGCCTGCTTAGTGCTGAGTTAGGACTGGGAGCCTTCACACAACACTCCTGAGTGAGAACCTCAACACAGCCCATCCAGCAGCAAATGGGAAGGAGACATTTCAGGTAATTTTAAATGAGGTGTTTAAAGAAATATGTCTGCCGTCTTTTGAAAATGTTCTGTAAGTTCCTAGGACCACTTTGTCCTGAGCATACAAAAGCCCAGAAAGCAACACAGATGGACTCTGAGAGCAGAAGGGGCTGGGCGGTCACTATGGCACGCCCTGAGGCTCTGCAGGATGGCAATGCACACCTGACAGTAGCATGGGGTACAGCCGTGACCTGCGTCTACCACGGCCTTCTAGGGACACCTTGACTGGTGGCTGTGAGCTGCCTGGGCCCCACTCAGAATGGATGGTACAAGTCATCCCCATATCAGAGGGAAAATGGCTTAAACATGAGTGAAACTACCATGTTCCCGTTTATCCTACTAGTCTAGATTAAAATTTCTCAGAAAATGTAAAGTACAGGGGGCTGAAGAGATGGCTCAGCTGGTGAAGCATCTGCCACACAAACATGAGGACAGAGGGTAAATCTCTAGCACCCACATAAAAAAGCCATGCACAGTGGTGCACACCTGTAATCCCAGTGCTGGGGAGAGAGACAGGAAACCTTAGAGTTCACTGGCCAGCCTGCCTAGCTCAATCAGCAAGGTCTAGGGTCAGTGAGAGATCCTGTTTCAACAAAGTAAAGTAACAGATAACTAAAGAAGATACCTGATATCACCCTCTGGTCTACACACACACACACACACACACACACACACACATACATATACACATACACATACACACACATACATACACACATACACACACATACATACACACATGCATACACATACACACACATATACACACACATATATACACACCGTACACACACACACACACACACACACACACACACATACATACACACACACATACACACATACATACACATACACACACACATACACACATACACACACATACATACACACATGCATACACATACACACACATATACACACACATATATACACACATACACACATACACACATACACACACATACACACACATACACACACACACACATACACACATACACACATACACACACATACATACACACATACACACACATACATACACACATACACACACATACATACACACATACACACACATACATACACACATACACACACATACATACACACATACACACACATACATACACACATACACACACATACATACACACATACACACACATACATACACACATACACACACATACATACACACATACACACACATACATACACACATACACACACATACATACACACATACACACACATACATACACACATACACACACATACATACACACATACACACACATACATACACACATACACACACATACATACACACATACACACACATACATACACACATACACACACATACATACACACATACACACACATACATACACACATACACACACATACATACACACATACACACACATACATACACACATACACACACATACATACACACATACACACACATACATACACACATACACACACATACATACACACATACACACACATACATACACACATACACACACATACATACACACATACACACACATACATACACACATACACACACATACATACACACATACACACACATACATACACACATACACACACATACATACACACATACACACACATACATACACACATACACACACATACATACACACATGCATACACATACACACACATATACACACACATATATACACACATACACACATACACACATACACACACATACACACACATACACACACACACATACACACACTTGATATCACCCTCTGGCCTACACACACACATACACACACACACAGTTGATATCACCCTCTGGCCTACACACACACACCTGATCTCACTCTCTGGCCTACACACGCACACACCTGACACACACACACATGCATGCATGCATGCATGTACAAATACATACATTACTCTCCTAAGCCTATTCACTCCCCATAGAGTAAAAACAGCTGTAAGGGCTGGAGAGAGCACTGCCTGGGGTTAAGAGCACTGGCTGCTCTTGCAGAGGACCTGGATTCAATTCCCAGCATCCACATGGCAATTCACAACCATCTGTAACTCCAGTTCCATGGGAATTGGATGCCTTCTTCTCACCTCTATGGGCATTGCACGACACGAGTGCAAAACACTCACACAATAAAATAAAAAATAAATAAAATATTTAAAAATACTTTTAAAAGAAAATGTAAGGTGAAAAATGAACTGAAGTAGAAATTGAAGCATATACAGGGCTGAGACCCACAGTGGCTGCCAGCATGGACTGGTAGGCTTGGCCCCCAGCAGACACCTCCTCCTCTCCTGGCACTACCATGAGGCATGGTAGGGTTGGCTATATGGGGTCATGCAGGCTGCAAGCCCTGAGCACACTAACTGGACCAAAGCACCATGGCCTGCCTGCTGAGCTGTTCATGGTTCTGGGCACTGTGGACTCCCTTGAGGACCACGTGAGGCCAAGCCATTGACCAGATGCCTGGGCCGGGTGGTCAATATCTGAGGCCAGATGAGAGTGCCCAGGAGCTTCTGAAAGACCTATAGCCAGGCCAGTGGTGGACATCAGTGGACAGGGAGACCTGGGGCCTCACTCCCTTCTCTGCACCCAGATTCCTGAGCACATTTTCTTCCAGAACTTGACCCAGGTGCCAGAAGTCTCTCTCCCCAGCCAACCTCAGCTCCCAGGCCAGTTCTCTGAATGTCAGTTTCAAGCCCTCTGGCCTCAGTTGTCTCTGGCTGTGAGAGTTAATCTTGTCAACTTCTCAGGATCTGGAATCAACTAAGGGACACACTTCTAGAAGGGTCTGTAAGGGCATTTCCAGGAGAAATGAACTAAGAGATCACCTCCCCCCAGCACCTCCCACCCCTATCACCATATGCCACCCACCCTCTGGCGGTGCCCCAGATATAAAGAGGTTAGAGGGAAAAGCAGTGTCTCTTGCCCACCCGCTTTCCCTCCCTGCTGGTGAGTGAATCTATCCTGTTGCTGCTGCCACCATGTGAACTGAAGGCCAGTGGCTCTGGCTCACCAGGAATCCTCCAGGCCTTCAGCACCAGACCAGAACTGCTGAAGCGTCCAGCCTTGTGGAGAGAGCAGCTCCCAGGTTCTCAGCCTCTCCAATGTGCAGGTGGCCACTGTGGTCTACCCAGTCCATATCATGCCAGCCTGTATAGTAAATCCTCTTTTACTACACACATGCATACATGTACACAAACACATTTTCTATCCATTCTGTTCCTCCAGAGAACCCTGCTTCCTTCCTAGTATAACTGATGGGGAACCCATGAAGATGGCCGGTCCGGTGTCCCCACAGCTCTACTTCAGGTGACTTATCTGTGCCTGGAAAGTTTGGCATCATTCATCCAGGTTGAGTCCTGGAAACACTATGGCTATCCACCAACAGAAGCACTGGCTACTCCCTTCCCATGGGAACCTCAGGAAGACATGGGATCCAAATGCTATGTGTCCATCAACTGCTTGTTGGCGAGCCTCCTTTGCAGAGGCCACTGGAGCCTCATCACTAGCCTAACCCTGCAGGAAAAGAGTCCCCCTGGATACCGTAAACCAGAGCTGCCGGCTTGGCCTGGCACCCAGGGGAAGGTCAAACTTGCTTCGTAGTTTCATGTATCAGGAAAAGTTGAGTAATGGTGTTAAAAACAACAAAGCAGAAGGAGGGAATCTAGCTGGTTTAATGGCAAGGAGATTGTCCTTAAGTGGGTGCTGGGTGACATGGCTTTCTATTGGGACTTTCCCAACTCTTAGGGATAATCCCTACCATGGAGACAAAGTGGCCACGATGTGAGAGATCTGACATGGAAGGAAGAACCTCTCTGAAGCTCGGGCAAGAGTAGGACAGACTTTGAAACTCTTACTGATTCTAGACTTCATGTGGGAGGGGCAAACGTGGGTGATTTACAGAGGAGGCTTAAAGGGCAGCAAAGACTGACCAAGGCTGTCATAACTGCTGTACTGCTACTATGCAGAGGACCACGTGATGTCACTACGACATATGTGGGGCAGAGATGTAGCTCAGTTGATAGAGTGCTTGCCTAGCATGCACGAGGCCCTGGGTTTGAGTCCTAGTCCCATCCTAGAAAATGGAAGGCTAAGTGTAGCCCATCACACAAATAATTCATGATGAAACTGTAGAACTGCAAAATAATTCTGGGAAAGAGCGAGCAATGAAACCCCAGAAATTGCCAGCCACACATTTTGAGGTAAACGCTGTCATTTTTCACCATGCCCTGTGCAGTACACAAGGGGAGACAGGTTGTTACTGCCATCTCGAGTGGCTTAGCTGTGCACCGTTCCAGCATCTGCAGACAATGACATCAAGTCAGGTCCATTTGGCATGGAGCAGTGCCTCATCCTAGTCCCTTCCCTGTGTGACTTCAGACAAACAAAAGGTTTTGAAGCCAGGTGGATAGCTCACCTCTGGATGTGCATCCTCTGAGCCCTGCTCTGCTGGTGCCAGCTGTGTCAGTCCTATGGTGCCAAGAGAGGGCTCCACTGCATCCTCCCACAGACCACCCCCCATCACCCCATCTCTCAGTCCAGATAGCCTTTTTCTTGTTCTGCAGTTGGGCAAGTTGTTCCCTCTTACAGGAGATGACCCTGAGAACCTAGAGATAAGCTGGACAGATACAGAGCCCAGCTGTTTAGAGTTCACAACCAGTCCTGCATCCCAAGAGTTGCCTATGGTCTGTGAAGGTTTGTGTGTTGACCTGGGGACTCTGGGGACAACAGGCAGGCCTTCCCATGTATTTTCCTGTGCTAGTCTGCAGGCTTCTCCCAAAATTCAACAGCCCTCGACCCCCACTTCCTGGATCTTCCAGGGCAAGAGGAGCAAGTTCCTCCAGGCCCTACAGTCCTGGCTAGACTCACAACCTCCAGTCTCAGAGCCGCCGGTCGGTTGCGTGCAACTGTCATCTACAGTAGAACCGGGAGTTCCTTGTGAATCAGCAAAGCTCTTCTGTGCCTCATTCTGAGGAAGCCCAGCCTCCACCCACCCTGCCTGTGTATATCTCCTTACATTGCCATCCAAGGGGGAGCAGATAGTCCTTGAGTTCAGTCCTCCAAACACAGCAAGCTTGTTTAAATAAAGTAAACTGTGCACTTTGTGACATTTGCCAGTGTTTGGATCCCAGATAGGCCTGTGGGATGGATTCTCACGGCCCTGAGCAAGGAAAACCTGCCCCAGATACCAGCTCCCAGATACCCACCAAAGGGCTGGGCCTGTGAGGATTCCTCGGCTGGCTTGCTCCAGCTGTTCTGAGATTAAGACCCTCAGAATGGGAGTGAGCCCCAGGTGCAGGGGAGTCCCTAGGCTGGCAGGTATCCCCACAGGGTGGCAGTTAACTCTGGTCCAGCCTTGCCCCGCTCGACAAGATCCATGCCCCAAACTGTGCACTGACACCTCACCCTGTCCCCTGGAACCCCAGGCACATTCACATTGTGGGCACTTGGTGACCTGGGCATGTGGGTGCCAACTCAGCTGCAAAGGCCCTTGGTGACCTGGGCTGTTCCCGAGGACTGCTCTGGCTGGCAGTCCCAGGACCCAAGCTCCTTTGAAAACCCCTTCAGAGGCATGGATACAAAAACCGGAACTCCCTGCCCTGCTGGTGACTCACAAAGCAGTCACCTCCCTGCACATTTCCAGGGACAAAGCCAGGATTTTATTACTTACGATGAATAAGGAGGTGGAATTCCCCCCACAGGCCCCAAACTCCAACACACGGATCCTGGTAACTGACTTTGCAAGTGGAAAATACAGGGCAGGGGTGTGTGTGTGTGTGTGTGTGTGTGTGTGTACCTCCAGACACTGGTCCCCAGCTCCTGGACTCTGGTCTGTGGCCAGCCCATCCCTCTCCTCATCCAGCTCCCTTCAGTGATGGAGGGAGGCCTCTGTCTCCGTGGGCAACAGTTCAACCTTTGACTTATTTCATAACTGTGATGTGGTCTCCAAAGGCTTATGTTGAAGTCCCCAAGTTGCCTTCCCACCCTCCTCCTTTACTCCTGTGGGTGATCCAAGATGGGAATCCTGAGTCCCTGTGGGTTTCCATATACAGGGATCCAACATAGTAACAGGACTGGACTGGAAGCCTGTCCCAGGGCACTGCAGGGGGCCAGGTCCTGGCTGTGCCCTTCCTATCTGCTCCCTGACCAAAGGGTCCCCCACCCCCAACCCTATGTCATGGACTCCTAGTTTCCAGAGGGATCAGTCTGTCCCAGAGGAGGACCTCATGGCTGCTGGGGGCAGCAGGCCCAGGTCCTGTTATAAGAGTCCTCCACCTCAGGGCCTGCTCTCTCAGGAACTCAGTATTGGGGTACCTGTATTGACCCTTCTGATATTTGTAGGGGACAAGTGAGGCCTTGAGTTCCAAGGAGGGTCAAAGTTTGGACATTGCTAGGTGTGGCCCTGTGACCTACAAGATGTACCTGCCTAGGCTGGGGGCCAAATGGGGATTCCCTTTCCCCTTGGGAGAGAAACCTGGCCCTGTCTTTGTGGGGAGTCAGCTGCCAGCTGCATAGAGGATTGAGCCCTGCTCTCGATGTTCTGGGCATGAGACTGGGACTCGAGGCTTGGTCACCTCCAGTGACCACTTCTGTTCTCAGCCTCAGTCTGACGGCATTGGTGCTTCCCACAGCACCTGTGAGCATTTCTCCCCTAGGAGAGCAGCAGAGTTCCCGAAGAGCTCTCTTGCCCTCTAGTGGTTGCATGGCTGAGGTGAGGCACGGTGGGGTTCCAGTGAGCTCACTCCCCAGGCATCCACAAATTATCCCCGCCCTGGGAACTGGGGTCAAAGGTGGCTGCTTCCTACTCTTCTTTCCTGGGGCTTTTCCTGTCTGTTGTTGGGTGGGTTTATTTGGTTTTGTATGAGACCGGGTCTCATACATCCTAGACTGTCTTCCAGCTCATATGAACTTCTAATCTTTCTGCCTCCATCTCCCAAGTGCTGGGATTACATGTGTGCTCTACCACACCTTGTTTTTTGGTTTTTTGTTTGTTTGTTTTTCTGGTCTTTTAGAGACAGGGTCTCCCCAGCTGTCCTGGATTCGCTATGGAGACCAGGCTGGCCTTGAACTCAAAGAGATCGGCCTGGCTCTGCCTCTCGAGTGCTGGGATTAAAGGCATGCGCCACCACGCCCGGCCACCACCTGGTTTTATGTAGTGCTGGGGATGGTAGGCAAGCACTCTACCAATGGAGCCACATCCCTAACCCCTGTGGGCCAGACCAGGGTCTGAAGACTGAAACATTAGATTAACATATGAAAGAAGGCAGTTTGCAGAAGAATGGAAGCAACTTCTTCAACTTGGCTTCATCTAGGGAACAGGTGTGTGCGTGCATGCACAGGTGTATCCGTGAGTGTGTGTGGCACATGTGGGGAGGTTGGGGGATAAAACTGTCCTTAAAGGGCTACAGGGCTTCTTCCTCTGTTCACTAGCCCACTCCCACTCTTGGGAGTGCTTTTCTTTTCTTAATCAGTGGTCTCTGTTTCTGATCTGGTGCAGTTATTTGCCCTGGGACACAGGAACCTAGAATGGGGCGGAACTCAGATCCACAGCCCAGCACTGCACACATGCACACGCGCACACACACACACACACATACACACACACACACACGTTTTCTTTTCCCTTCTCTTTTTCAGGTATCAGCCAAAGCCTAAGCAAGCTTTCCTTGACAAGCCACACTTTCTTTCTCGGAAGCCCCTCCTTCCACCATGCACACCGCTTAGTAGCCAGCCCCTCCTTCCTTTAGACCCATAACAAGACCCAGGGAGTAACCTGGGGCTTTGAGTGTCTCCACTCACACGGCCTGCTGCTCTCTTGTAGTGAGTCTATTCTTTCTTATTGTTTTGTTTTAAATAGCTTCCTTGCTAATCTTTGCAAATCTGTGTGGGCTTTTGATTCCTTAAATAAGAGGCAAGAACCTGGAACTACCTGACCTGACTACTGGTAACAGTCCCCATGTGAGGTTCCCCACTAGTAACACTTTCATGCTGCACAAGCCCCTTTCTATATCTCTGATTTTAATCATATGCCTTACTGCCCACATGCCCTAAACCAGCTCAGCCCAGATTGGCCCTCTTACCCTCACACCAGGATGTTTCAGGAATACGTTTGAATAGCTTGACAGTCTTTAAGGGGAGAAGAAACTTACCCCATTGTTCAGAGAGAAGTGCCTGTGGGGATCTATGTGAGGTTGCTAGGTGCATTGTTTGGAGAGGGGTGTGTGTTTGTGCAGTACACACAGGAGAGGACCTAGGTTGCCAAGTGCATTTTAAGGGGTAGTGTGTGTAACCCAAATGAAGTAGAGTCCCACAACTATTTTCTCTGCTTGCCTGTCTCAGGACCACCTTGGAAGCACAGTGTGAAGGAGGCTGGGACCAACATCTCCCCTGTCCTAGGCAGTGCTTAAGTGTCCTGTCCACTATCCATCTGCACACAGGTCGTATGTCCTGTACGTGTGTGTGTGGGGGGGGGTGCCAGTTCCTACAGTGTTTTCTGGAGCAAGAGGTGCCCTACCCACAGAGGAGGTGTGGCTTTGCTTTCCTCTAGAGGGAAATTCAGTAGACTCAGGCAATCATATACCAATATGGGGCTTCCTAGAGCTGTTCATGAGGTGGGGCAAAGGGCTGTGGGAGGCCACAGAGGCCAGACTTGGTCTCTTTACAGGGGTCAGGTGTTCCTCCCACGTGTACAGAAGCTTGGAGAGTCGAGTCGTACCTATGTAGTCCGAAGTCCTACAGCTGGCCCTAGAAATCCAGTGTTGAGGGTCATGCTGTTGAGAGCTGGGCTACCAGGTGTCTAGTTAGATGCAAGCGAAATGAGCCACTAGCTAGGTCTACATGTACTTCATCATGATGTAAGCCAGGAGCTCCTGGTCACATCCTTTTACAAGTAAACAGAAGTCCACATCTCCTGGATAAAAGCAAAGACAGGATGGCTGGTCAAACTGCCAGTGTAGTCTTAGTTTATAAAAATTTGTAGGAATGCCAGGTGTGGTAGCATACAGCTTGTCAGAACTTGGGAGGCCAAGCCAAGTGGATCTTTGTGAGATCCAGGTCAGCCTGGTAGAGGGTTCCAGGCCAGCTGGGGCTACAGGGAGACCCTGCCTCATGCCCCCCACCTCCGCAAAACCTCTCCTGTAGGACTCCTAGGACCCTTCTGTGTCCTGACCGAGATGCACAGATGCCTTGATGGCTCTGGACTGGCCAGTCACCACCACTTTCCCTGCCAGCTTGGACCCAGGCTGTAGCCCAAAACATTGATCCCAAACACTGAAAGAAACTGGTCCCAGACCAGTCTCTCCACATTCCATATGTAGTCCACAGGCAGCCTCCCTGGGACACACCAGGAAGACTTCCTATACCCTTGGGTACAAGCAGGTTCCTGAAGGGACATCCCCCAGTGAATGCTCATCACTAACCACCTGGCACTTAACGTGTCCCTGGAATTTCAACAGTCTCCCTCTGGGGATGATTTGGGCAATTCCCTTTGCAGGTAACCCCACTACTGCAGCTCTTGGGGAAACTCCAGCCAGGGTCAGCCAAAATTCTTCCAGAGTCATGTGCCCCTGTCAGCTCCTAACAGCAATGTGTGGGAGTCCCAGCTGCCACACACCCTCATGGAGGAGGGGTATCATCCAAGCTTATGATGCTGCCATCCCAGGATTTTAACGTCCATCTCTTCACCTATGGATATGAGTAGCCCTCCACGTGCCCATTGCGTGCAGACTTTTTTCTTTTCTTTTTTTTGGACTGGGTTATCTGTCTTCTTGTCAAGCTTCTGAATCCTGTGTCTGTACACAAGTCCTCTAGCAGGTAGATCGTAATTCTAAATGCTTTCTCCCAGTCTGTGCTTTTCAAAGGCTAGATTTTACTCCTTGATGGAGATCACCTGATCTTTCTTTACAGCCATGGATTCTGTTTTGGGGAGGTTCTTTTTTTCCAAATAGATGTCTGATAGCTCCAGCATCCGGTCGTGTGTGTGTGCCTGGTTCTCTGACCCAGGATCTGTACATCTGTCATCTGTGTGTCACATTGCTCCCATGAGGGCATTAAAGCAGTTCACTGGGTCTATACAAAACCACCCGGTGCTAGACACTTCCACAGGCTTAAACAGCAAAGCCGGAGTCGCTCCAGTGACCGCACCTGTGAAGACAGGCTTTTCCAGGTGCGCTCGCAGCCCGGTGGTCTCACAGTGCCCGTCATTCCCGGTCTCCGGGTTCCGAAGGGTCCCGACACGCTCCAGATGCAGCGGCCTTCCCAGGAGCCTCGGGCGCCCGCGGCCTCTCGGGGTCCGGTCCTCCTCCCCGCTCAGGAGGGCCGCTCGCTCCCGTTCCACAAGCCCAGCGCTCCCCGCCAGCTCCGCCCACTCCCGGGGCTCCGGGAAGGTCTGAATGCTTGGCGCCAATGCGGCTCTGCAGGTACCGAAGAGACCCCCGCTCGAGTCGCCCCTTAAGACGAGCGAAAAGGGATCGGGAGAGCCGCGGAGCTCCGCTAGACTACAAGACCTCCGCTCCGGAAGCCAGAAAGCACTCGGGTCCCGCCCCCAGGCTCCGAGACCACGCCCCAGGCCACAAGAC
>NW_008344186.1:513554-565203 GCF_000622305.1 Nannospalax galili | reverse complement strand
CCCCCCGCCTAGAGGCCCCGCCTCGATCCTCCTAGACCGCGCCTGGAGTCGCACAGCCCCCGCCCACAGTCACCACCCCCGCCTCCTGGAGCACGGAAGGCGCATGCGCAGAGAGCCGCGTCCCTTTGCCGTGGCTACCGGAGATGCGCTCCGCAGGGCCTACCGGCGGGAGCTTCCGGGACGGGGCACGGCCGCCGGAAGTGCGTGGCCGCCGGGGCCATGGCGGCGCTCAGCGTCGTCTGGCTGCTGCTGGTAGCTGCGTGCTGGCCGCCCGCCTCGGCTTCAGGAGAAGAGTTCTGGCCCGGCCAGTCGGCGGCGGATATCCTGTCAGGGGCGGCGTCCCGCCGACGGTGAGACGGGGGCCGGGGCAGATCCGAGGGCGGAGGAGGCTCGGGGACCGGGCTGGGCGGCGGGTCGTGGGGTCGGAGCCTGAGCCACTGGGTCGCCGAGCTGGCTGGGCCTCCGCCGTCCACTCGAGCGCTTGCTGCCCGAGGTCTAGGCGTGTAGGTGGAGCCCGACCCGGCCGCACCGGCCATCCGGCTCCGCCCGGGCGTCCTGTCCCATGCCCGGCCCCAGCGGTAAGGCACTCTGCCCTGTCTGCAGAAGTCCGCAGGGGTCCGGTCATGGAGGTGCCCTCCAACCGGGGCTCGCATTCCCGAGCTGGAGGGTCCACCCGGGACCCAGTGTAGACAAAGCCGGTGTAGAGAGCAGCAGTGGCCGTGCCCGTGAAGCCTGCCTGGGGTGTAGTAGAGAGGAGTCTTGCTTTGGCGGTGCCCTCAATTTCAGTCATTTTCCCAGAGATTCCGGCACCCAGGACAGTACTCTGAGTTTTTCCAGCGGTTACCAGGCCTGTGATGATCAGAAATGACTGAATGCAGAAACAAATCTGAAAACTCGGCTACAGACGGCTCAAAATAAATTTGCAGAAATTAAAAGTATTACCATTCTCGTCACCATTCTTATTTTGAAGATACATTTTTCATTTTCATAAAAATATTTTTACATAATGAGATTATTATTAGTTATTAATTGTTTTTATTTTATGTGTGTGATTATATTGCCCATATGCAAATGCAGCTGTGTTGTGCAGTGCCCACAGAGGTCAGAAGACAGGGTGTTACAGACAATTGTTAGCTGCCATTTGGGTGGGAGTCCCCTGCAAGAGCAGCCAGTGTTCTTAACTCCCAAGCCATCTCTCCAGCCCTGGTTACTGTTATTTTTATAAAAATATTTTATGCGTATGATTGTGTTGTCTGCATGTAGGTAAGTGCACCCATGTCGTGCAATGCCTGTGGAGGACAAAAGAGGCTGTCGAATCCCCCGGAACTGGAGTTACGGACAGTTGTTAACTGCTATGTGGGAGCTGGGATTCGAACCTGGGTCTTCTGCAAGAACAGCCAGTGTTCTTAACCACTGAGCCATCTTTCCAGCCACGGTTATTGTTATCTTTAAGTGAATCAATGAGTACATCTAACTTTAGCTTGTAACACAGGAGCTAGCAATAGATTAATTCACATACAGCTAGGCATGTCCAGCCTGTGGCCCACTGGTTGCTTGTGTCTCAGGACAGCGACAAATGCCGCCTACCCTATTTGTAGATGACAGCATCGTGTGGCAGTGTCAAAAGGCTTGACAGCCCTGAATCAATAGTGGCCCTTTGTGGTCCTCAATAGTTGTTCAGACAGCGTGGGAATGACCACAGTACTGATTTTTGGGTATGGCTTCTGAGATGCTGGGCATTCCAGATTGTCAAGATGGTGCTAGGGTGTCTGCTATTACCACTCATGGGCTCTGCAGGTAATTGTCACATGGAAATGACCTGCCACTACCTCCTTGTGCTAGCGATGCACTAAGACTCAGTGTTCTGTGCAGGGTCCCCCCACTCAAGGCCTGTGTCCTGCTCCCTGCTCAGGTACCTTCTGTATGATGTCAACCCTCCAGAAGGCTTCAATCTCCGCAGGGACGTCTACATCCGTGTTGCCTCCCTGCTGAAGACACTGCTGAAGACCGAGGAGTGGGTGCTTGTCTTGCCCCCATGGGGCCGCCTCTACCATTGGCAAAGTCCTGACATCCATCAGGTCCGGATTCCCTGGTCAGAGTTTTTTGATCTTCCAAGTCTCAATAAAAACATCCCCGTCATTGAGTACGAGCAGTTCATTGCAGGTGAGGCAGGTGTTGGACAGGTGACTTGGCCCAGCCTGGCTGTGCTCTCCCCTCGGGCCTGCTTTAGGGTTGTTTCCGTAGTTTGTCCCTAGGGAAGCACAGGTGTGCACGGACATGGCAGGGGTGGTGAGAGCACCAGCCATTTTCCTCGAGAGATGCCTGCTGCTGGTGTACGTGCATCGGGGGCCTCAGTGCTGCTGAAGGGTGTGCGAGCCCTTTTGCTTGACTCCATGCTGTTTTCATCTTGAGAGGAGTAAAACTTCTGAGAACAAAGGTCTTTAGAGTTGACTGTGGCTTTGGTTGGAACATTGCACTTGAGGTCCTGGGGAGGAAGGTGTTTGTTTAGAGGCAGGCTGTGCCAGTGGTGTGCATCAGCGTCTCAGTCCACGAGACCTCTGCTTCCTGTTCAGGACTGGCCCCATGAGGTTGTGTTCCAGGACATGGCTCTAGCTACACATTTTGTCACTGACAGGCATGTTCTGTGTCACAGTCCGTCCGTTGAATACAGGGGACACAGGCAGCATTTATTCTGACCTTTTCATTCAGACTGAACATGGAAAGTCAGAGCATTGTAAACACATACTTAGAATGTATAGTTTTCTAGCCCAGCTGTTAATCTTGCTTTTGGGTCCTAGAAAAGAAGGAGTTGGGGTTTTGGGTTGGGATTTTAGGCTGGGTGGACTCACCCAAGAAGATAGCCTGTCCTTTGTCTGAGTCTGGGTCCCAGGCACCTGGAGAATGCCTCCCTGTGGGACAAGGCCAGTGGGTTCCTCACAATGGGAAAGGGACAGTTGGAGCCCTTGCCATATAAGTATGGTGCCTAGAGGCATAAGTTTCTAGGACTTCCCCAGAAGGGGGAGGACAGGTCTGTGCCATGTTGGCTTCCAGGAAAGACACGACATGTTGGCTTCATATACTCATGGGGAGGGGCCGCAAGGAGGCTGCATCAGATGAAGCTATGCCTGTGCCAGCCCCACGTCCAGTGCATGGGCGTCTGCACCTCTGATCAGCCTGGGAGGAACCTCTTTAGCTCGGACCTTGTGCCCACCAGCCATGTGGCTGCAAACCTCATCCTGTGCGAGTAAAGACAGAATTTAACTTTCTGTGGCTTGTCATAACTGGGGTCCTCATCTGGACAGACCTCAATGATACTCTGGATATGGTGGGTGACTCTGGCTAGGTATACGTGGGGCAGTAAGTAAGGGACACAGACCTCCTGGGGCTCCTTTAGTGGGGTTTAGTGGTATGGTAGACAGAGTTATGATGAAGAGGCATGTTCGGGACCCTGAGGGGTGGGAATGAGCCCCGGAAGAGAGCAGCAGTCAGTGTGTGCTAGGGGAGCAGTGCAGTACACACGAGAGGGGGTGAAGCCAGGCCTGCCCCAATGCCAAGGGGTGCAGTGGGAAAAAGCAGAAGGCCAGAGAGAGGCCAGGGACACCTCAATAACCCCCATCTGTCCCCGAGGCCCACATGCTGATGCCATTGACTGTCCTCTGCTTTAGACGCTCCTTCAGGCCTCTGGAACAAGATGGCTTTAAATCAGTCAATGAAAGTCATCTCACATCTGTGGCTATATGGTGCACACCTACAGATATGTCTGTGGTCACTGCTGTGCAGCACATTCTCTGGGTGTTTTTCAGAGTCCGGTGGGCCCTTTATTGATCAGGTGTACGTCCTGCAAGGTTATGCTGAGGGCTGGAAGGAGGGCACCTGGGAGGAGAAGGTGGATGAGCGGCCCTGCATTGATCCGCTGCTGTATTCGCAGGACAAGCACGAGTATTACAGGTAGTGCTTTGAAAAGTGAGGGTGCCCAGTGGTTCACAGAGACCCTGGCCTGAGCCCTGACACACTCTTCCTTTTATTTGTCCTTTTGTTTGTTTTGAGACAGGGTCTCACTATATAGTCCTGACTGCCCTGGAACTTGCTATGTAGACCAGATGGGCCTTGAACTGAGATCTGTCTGCCTCTAACTTACCACACCTGTCCTGTTCTGATAACACCTCCTGCTGTTCGAAACTCAGCCAGTTTTTAAAATACCTAAGACATGCTTATTTTTTGCCTTATTTTTTTGGTGGTACTGGGGGTTGAACTTAAGGGGCTGTTCATACCAGGCGGGTCCTGAGACAGGTCTTACTATGCATCCCAGCCTGACCTCGGACTCCTGACCCTCTTGCCTCAGCCTCCCAAGTACTAGGATCACAGGCATGTACCACCATGCCCAACTTCCCTCAATTTTAATTTTATTTTTATTTTACTCTGTGTGTGCATGCAGGTGACCACTGAGGTCAGAATAGGACATTGGATCCTCTGGAGCCAGAGTTATAGACAGTTGTGAGCTATCCCTTGTGGATGCTGGGAACCAAACTCCTGTCCCTTGCAGGGTCAGCAATCACTCTTAACTGCTAAGCTATCTCTCCAACCCCTTCCCTCAGCTTTTAAATGCATTTGAGCATGCTTGGGAATGGCAATTGTAGCCCAAAAGTTGCCACCTGAGGCCCTGGCTGTCACTCAACACCCTCGATGTGTGACATACTGGAATACTCCTATGAGGGGAGTTGTTTGGGGAGCCCAGCTGTCTGGCTGAGCTGTGGCTTCTGTCACCACGGCCTGTGTCCTGTCAGTGACCTGCAGAAAACTGAGAAGAGCTCCAGGGAAGAGTTGTGGTTTCTCATGAGAACCCTGCTGTCCACAGCCCTGGTGTGTGTGCTGCTCTGAGTGAAGTGGCCAGTTTTACTAGGACTGTGCTGCATGTGTATATACATGTTCCTGGATAAGAGCTCACAAGCTAACAGGCTGGCTGGGCTTTGTTTTCCAGAGGCTGGTTTTGGGGCTATGAAGAAACCCGGGGTCTGAATGTCTCCTGCCTGTCTGTCCAGGGGTCAGCTTCCATTGTTGCACCCGTGCTTTTGAAAAACACTTCTGCTCGGTGAGTGCCAGGCCTCCCACGCAGTGTTGAGGTAGCAAGGCAGTCCATGCGTGCATTGTGTGCACCATCGTCCTGACACCCCACCAGGCCCCTCTTCCTGTGTTTATGAGACTAGATTGAGCAAAGACTGGAGGAGGCTCTGTGTTCTGGAGGAAGGACCCCAGAGAATCCAGGGTTGGGTAGACTGTTCCCAGGCTCTGGTGCTATGGGTGTGGGAGTGTGGCCTACAATCTCCTGAACTCCTTGTTCAGGGTAGCCACTTTACCCTCACCCTGACCCCCATCTCCTGAGCCCTGGTTCAGAGCTATGAATACTAGAGACAGGACACGCCCCTGGTTCCCCTCCAGATCCCTCTCTGGGATGCCACGATAGCCCAGCACAACTGGGCATGTGCATGGGAGTGGTGAAGAGGTGATGGCCTGTCCAGGGGGGTGGGGTGTGAGCAGGGCTCAGGCTAGGCTGGAAGGTAAAGTCTACTGGGCTTGGGCACTGGGGGTCTGCTCTGTTCCAGGCTTCTTGGAAACTTTTGAAAGTCCTGTCCATGGTGTTTTAGTCCTTTATCTTCTGAGGTTGGGAGTCACAAGCACCCCAACTTGTGGGACCAAGCAGCTGCGGCAGATGAGGACAGCCACTCCCAGTCCCCTGGATAATGAGAGGAGTCCACTTAGGATCGGGGGTGGGCAGGTATAAGAGCCCATGTTACATACCTGGAAGGAAGTGCCGTGTTGCCCCCTCAGCCAGCATGAGCATCTTCCTGGTCTGGGCACCCCGGACCAGCAGGTCAAGATGAGCCCTGTTGCCTGTGTCACCTCTGAAGCGTCTGGAGCCCCTGGCCATGACTGTCTGCAGAGTGCACTGTGTGTAGCCTTGCCCTGGTTAGAGCAGCCCAGCTATGGTGGACCTGGGCCTTGCAGCCTCCCTGTGACCAGCTCTGGCTACACAACAAAAAAGTAAAAGTTCAAGGTGTTGGAGGGACCCAGCTTTTATGTTGTCCCAAGTCTGTAGTCCAGTGTCTTCATTCCAAAAGTAGCTCTGTGGCTATGGGATGTGTGGTGTTATGGTCAGGTTTTCTCTTACATTGAGGGGCTAGAATGGAGCTGAGCCCAGAGAGGGACTGAGACTAGATGGGCTATGACTCAGGAACAGTGTGGGAAAGGTGCTCTGTGGGCAGAGGAGGTCTGAAATTATGGTCCTCATCTGTGCCAGAAAAACCCAACCCCAGGTGGGTTAGTGACTTACTGGGCAGAAGAATTGTCGAGCTGTCAGGGCGGCCTCAGCATCTTAGGGTGGGAATGGCTGCTTAGCAAGGTACAGAAAATACCAGCCAGTTAAATTGTGCTATCAGTGTCAGTGTGCACACAGTGGGGAAGCAGAAATGTAGGGTTGTGTCCAGACCTGAAATAGCTTTAGTGGGAGTCAATGCTGAGCCATCCAGGGGCTGTGCAGAGCTGGTCCCATGTGGCCCCCAGGGCAGAGCCCTGGCCTCTTCTGAGTCTGACCTGGGAAAAGGAATCTGGTTTGTTCGTGTGTGCTTCTGACTGAAAACCCTTTGAAATGTTCACTTACAAAGTTACATTTACCCCTTGTACAGAGGTTTCAGGGTCTGTTCCACCATGTTGTCCCAGGTCTTAAGTTCTCCATGTTCAACTTTGGAGTTTGTTTCCATGTTCCACTCCGAGCTAACATCTGTGAAAAAAGGAAGGTTGTAGGCAACGTGGCCACTGCCTTGGCCCCCAGCCCTGTCACCAGGGGACAAGGTGATAGTGTGAGCTTCAGATGTGCAGACCCAAGGGTGTCCCTTGTCCTTGTGTGAGGTAATTTCCTTTGTAACAGGAGCAGATGCTCTCACACCTTGTGGGACCCCATCGTGGACTCCTTTGGTCATACATGTTCTTTTAATGTTGAGTTCTCTGCCAGTGTCCTTGGCTCTGTCGCTCCTTTTTTTTTTTCTTTCTGTCTTCTTCCTGCTCTTCACAGTTCTGCAGGGACTTACCTGGATGCTCCTGTTTCGGGTCCCCGGCAGACTTGCACCCCTGGGACCTAGGGCTTTCTGTTTTGTTTTCTTGGAGTGTGAAAATATAATCATTTTAGCTTTTATCTTTGTTAAAATCTTTTATTTTTCGGTTGTTTAAACCCAGGTCTGTGATGTTGGACCGAGCTGAAAACCTGCTTCATGACCACTATGGTGGCCGAGAGTACTGGGATGTGAGTACCTCCACAGCACACAGAACACAAAACAGGTGTTCATGTTTTGAAGACTTAAGACAGTTGTCAGCAACTTTTGTTTTTGCTGACTGAAACCATAGGCTCTCAGAAGTCGTGGGCTGGGCCCAGTGGGCCTGCTCCACCACACAGGGCAAAATGCTCGTGCAGGACCTGCCAAGGGGCCTTGTAACTCAAGGACACAGGCTGAGCCCTAGGTACCCTGCTGAGCAGCAGCCTCTGCCTCATGGTGCCATATGCTGGGGACCATAAAGAGAGTGGACCTGGGATGGGTGAATCCAGTCCTTGAGCCATCCTTTCCACACCTGGGTGCAGCCGAGCTTGAACCACTTGTCCTATGGGTTGGGAAAAGGGACATTTGTGCCATGCATCCTGACAAGAGGAACCATTTCTGCTTGGAAGGGAGGCTGTAACCTGGTGATTGTGAGGACACTGGCTAGCCTGAGCAGGTGTCAGACCAGGAGCAGCAGCTCTGCTGACCCGAGGCCTTATTGACAGCTCGTAAAGCAGGCACCTAGTTCAGAACAGAGATGTAGTCATTCGGTTCAGTTCAGTTTGGGAAAAAGGAAGCCTGCTCCAAGCAAGGTGCAAAGTTCGGCGTTTGGCAGACACCAAGGTGATGAGTCTGCATGGCAGTGCTGGCTGAGCCGGCAGTACAGGGCTCAGCAAGGGCAGGCCAGCCCTGCAGCCTGGGACTGGCTGGGGTGGCTTTCTTCCCACTGTGGTCCTACACAGGGCCTCTCCAGGTCTCTGTAGAACATCACTGCAGCTTGATTAAGGGACTAGCAGAGGCTTGTTGCAGCGAGGGGAGGCTCAGAAATACCCAGCTGGAAGGCCTGAAGGCCATGTTGCCAATGGCACCAAGTGGAGGGGAGGGGAAGGTGGTAGACAAGCGAGGTTGTAACAGCTCACTGGTCCTTTGTGGCACTCAGCTTAGCTCTGTTTGTGCAGACCCGGCGCAGCATGGTGTTTGCCAAGCACTTGCGGGCCGTGGGAGATGAGTTCAGAAGCCAGCACCTGAACTCTACTGATGCTGCTGATAAAGTGGTCCTGGAAGAAGACTGGACGCAGATGAAGGTAGCCTCTCTAACCTCGGCTAGGGAGGACTGAATGGATTCATCTCCTAAATTAGTGTGTCTGCCATGTCTTTAATGCCAGACATGAGTGACCTGACTACCTGTCCTGCAGGAGGGCAGGGGCTGAGCAACTTGACCCCTTGTCTGGGTGCAGAGTTAGGGAAATGACTCAGTACAGTTTTCTCTTCAATGAAATGGGGACATTATTGTTAACATAAAATAGCACTTTTAAAAAGTCTGTAAATACTGCAAGCATGGTGGCACATGCCTTGACCCAGTACTTGGAGATGGAAGAGGAAGGTCGTGAGATCCAGGCCAGCCTAGGCTGTATAGGGAGACCCTATCAAAAAATTAAGAAAGGAAACCAGGCATGGTGGTGCACGCCTGTAGTCCCAGCACTCAGGAGGCAGAGGCAGGCGGATCTCTGTGAGTTCAAGGCCTGCCTGGTCTACGTAGTGAGTTCTAGCCCAGCTGGGGCTACTGGGAGATCCTGCCTCAAAAAGACAAAGAAAAAAAAATTAAGAAAGGAAAATCCTGAAGCAGAAGTAGGTGACCAAATCCACCAGCGTTTCCCATGGTCTCTGCACTCTGGGGAGACGGGGCAGCCCCCCAGCTCTCTGGTCCTGTGTTATCCTTTCCTTACACACATCCTTTCCTTTTTCTCTGAAAGTCAGGTTCCTACATTGTCCCTCGGCACCATGGCCGTGTGCTGTCAGCGCCTCCTTTCTGTTGTGTCTTAGAGCCTCACTGTACCTGTTTGGTCTGTGGTTATTTTTGCTGGTTCCAGGTGCTGTTGTTTAAGCAATAAAGTAAGTTGCTTAGATCGTCTTGGCTGAGAAAAATATTAAATAGCTTTTCTTTTTTAATTTTTCTAGTGTTTCATTTATGATTTTTATTTCATTCAGATAATGGCATTTATGATAATTACTTCATCGCCCTCTTAGGAAGGCATCTAGTTGTGTGTGGTCCCCCCCCCCCAAGATTTGAGGATCATTTAGGCTTGGAGGGACACCTGGGGGACATGTCTGTCCCTCCACATCCCAAGACGCCCAGAGCCCAGTCAAACTCGGCTCGGCATCTTTTTAACATATGCCTGTCTTGTGTAGGTCAAGTTGGGCTCGGCGCTAGGTGGCCCCTACCTTGGAGTCCACCTGAGAAGAAAGGACTTCATCTGGGGCCACAGGGAGGATGTGCCTAGCCTGGAGGGTGCCGTGAAGAAGATCCGTAGCCTCATGAAGACTTACCAGCTGTCCAGGGTGTTTGTGGCCACAGATGCCATCAGGAAGGGTAGGTCGCTGAGTGCAGGCTTTGTTAGGCTTCTTCCTGGCCCTTGGTTGAATGCTGGGAGGCCTAGGCCTGTATTGTGACCTTGATCACGTGTCTGTCCCATGGTCCCCGGTCAGCATCCTCTCCTTTACCTCACAGAACAGGAAGAGCTGAGGAAGCTGCTTCCGGAAATGGTGCGCTTTGAGCCCACCTGGGAGGAGCTGGAACTGTACAAGGACGGAGGCGTGGCCATCATCGACCAGTGGATCTGCGCACATGCCAGGTGCCTGCCCGCCATGCTGTGGAGGGGCTAGTGCTGCTTTCTAAGGCCCTACGGCCCCAGCACAGCACTCAGCAGGTGGTTGTGTCCCCCCCTGGTTCCGTCATGCCTTATCACTTTCTTTCTTGTAATAGTCAGCCCAGCGTTTGCTTAGGCTGCTGTGAGCCGTCAGTCTTGACCTCTCAGTCCTCCACACGTGCATCCTCCATGGCGCACACCCAGACTCTCTCCTCCTCCTGCTTGTCTGCCCGAGAGCCGTGCACTGCCGGGCTGTTCAGCCTCCTTGGCATGTTTGCACCACTGGAGGCGCACGCATTGGGCTGCCTGGAGCCTGCGGCTGGAGGGTGTGTCACTGTTCCGGGAGGTCATGAGGACGGCTGGCCTTGTAGCACTCCTCTGCACACAGGTGTAGGAACCTGAGGGTGGGATCCGAGTGGCATGGAGAACAAGGTAGAACACAGGAGTTTGCTGCTGGCTCGACACTGAGGAGAATGTGTTCGGTGCCGGGCGCTGCTGTGCTCTCCCTGCCCGGGGCTTCCTCCTGTGGCCGCTGCTTCTCTGTTGTGTTCTGGACACTGAGGTTCCCACTGACACCATCCCAGCACCATGGGGCCCAGCCAGTCAGTAGGTGGGTGAGGGCCACATTCCTGTCTGTGCGGGTCTAGCTGCTGGTACCTCCCTGTCCCTAGGCATGGCCTGTGCATTTTGGGGGACAGCCAGGCCGTTCTGTCTCCACTGGAGTCTGCTCTGCTCTGCTCTCTGGGGAGGCTCTGCACGTGCCCCTTCACTGCCTGGGTTCTTCCCAGGATCTACTAGACACAAGCCCTGTCTCAGGACCTCTGACTGCAGTTCCCAGCTCAGAAGGTGCTTCATACAGCTGATTGCAGCTGTCTCCACCCGTCGGCACAGCCCAGCCTGGCACCTTCCTCCAAAGGTGGGGGTGAGCCTGAGACCCCAAAGTCCCAGGATCACCCTGGGATATAGTATTCCAAATCTTCTCTGGATTAGTTGGTCACTAAGTGCCATCAGAGAGCCAGGACACAGGAGTCGGGTTGGGTGAGTCCCTGTCACCCCAGGATCAGAAGACCCTTGAGAAGGGACTTCTCTAGCCATAACAGCGTGCATGTCGACAGTCCCTGTCACAGCTAGTGTCACATTGGATGCAGAACCCTTGGTGTTCACCATGCAGCCAAGTGGCAATCTGGCATCTGTAGTGGAGAGGAGGGAAGTGCCTGTGAGGCGCAGTGGGCACCGTGAGGCATGGCTGACCCGTGCAGGTGCCAGTGCCAAGGGTCCGGGGCCTGTGGTGGGTGTGTGTGGGCTGCCGCACTCCCTGCTGCTCCTGGGTGACTCTTGTGACTTTGCAGGTTTTTTATTGGCACCTCAGTCTCCACATTTTCTTTTCGGATTCATGAAGAAAGAGAAATCCTGGGGTTGGACCCCAAGACGACGTACAATCGGTTTTGTGGAGACCAAGAGAAAGTATGTGAGCAACCCACGCACTGGAAGATAGCGTACTGAGGGCCGCCAATCCATCTGCCACCTGCCAACCATTCGGTCCCAGGGTCCCAGAGGGGGCTTCCACTTGGGGCACCATATTTAATGCCCCTGCGGCTCCTTTATGTCTGAGCCGACATCTGCTTGTGGCCAGGCTCTGCCACCTCCAGGGTTTGCAGTTGTGTCTTCTGTCAAGACCTGTGAAGCCATGTCACCATCACAGACACCACATATGTGCTGGTCCAAAAATGCAAGGAGCATCTGTCAGCCCTGCATTGGTCTTTCTGTCACCTTCTTGAGCAAGTTGAGAGGCCAGTTGAGGGGCTGCTCCTTCAGTGTCCTTCAGATGGACACTGGTTCCTGAGACACCGGTGCAGTACTGGTCATCCCACACATTCCAGTGTTACCAGAGGCTGGGTCCTGCCCCTCCCCCTGCACTGTACTCCAGAGGTGGAGGTTTAAGACCCTGATTTTATCAGAGTTCTGGGACCCTCAGGGTGTCTGGTGGACCTGGCCAGCAATTCACTCACCTCACCTTTTGGTGGACACGTGGGTCCCTAGGCCTGTTGCACACTGCTGAGAAATAGAATTGAGAAGTGACAGTCATATCCTTCAAAAGACAACATCCTAGGCTTCACGCTGCACTGTGCGGTCACCTTGGGAGGCAGAGTCAACACAGCCTTGGCCTGGGAAACCCCAGGCCCTTGACCCGGTACTCCTGGGAATACCTCCCACCCCCCAGTTCTGTGCCCTGAGAAGTCCCTTCCTTGTGCAGCCCCTGCTGACCCAGTGCACTACCTGGCTACTGCCCAGGTCTCCTTCCCAAGCACCGAAGTAGATTCGGAGCACAGATAGGGTCCTGTGGCTCACTCAGAGCTAGCCAGGAGGAATCACAGGTATTTATTCTTTTCATTCATACATCCAGTGTATTAGTAAAATACTTTTCTAAAAAGCTATAATCCTAAAAATGGTGCCTTTTTAATGCTTTGTTTTTTCTTGGACTGAGCACTACCTGATGTGTGGACAACTAGGTGCCTTTCTGGAGAATCGGGCTTCATGCTGCCTGGGAGTTGCAGCACAGGCACTTTGCCTGCCGTAAGGTGAGTCACAGAGAACCCTTACCAGGTTCCCAGAAGGTAGACTGACCAGGCGTGGCGGGCAGAGCAGTATGTCCTGCTGGAGCCCTTGCACCCAACACGGCTCGATTCTGCCCATGGAGGACCTTGTCACTGTCCACCACGACCTGGTTCTGTTTACTGGACTGTCTGCCAGGTTGGCTGTTGGGGAAAAGAATGCCACAACTGTAGCCTATCTTCAAGGTGCCAAGGAGATGGCAGTGCAGCCTTCATGGGATTGGCACTTTATCTAGAGTGGGCAGCACATCTGATGGAATTGCTGCAGTTGGGAGAAGCTGGAGCTGGGACAGCCTGTTCTACTGTGGGCAGCCAGTGCCAAAAGCCGAGGGGCACTAGCTGGGAGAATGGAGTCGTGCACTGGGTGGGGTCACCTTGGGAGGACAGGGTGTGACAGCCATGCCCCATGTAGCGGAAGTCTTAGCCAACAGGTCATATAATCACCGATGGAGAGCCCGTCAGAGCTCTACATGGCTCTCAGGAGACATGGCAGTAGTCGTGTTAAAGTCAGATAGGCGTATCAGCTGATTGAAGCAAAGAACAGTTCAAATTGGTTAGTCCCTGAGTCAGCATGCAGACAGCTTGCCTGGTACTGTGGGCGGCAGCATCTCGGGGCAGAACTGGACAGCCTCGTGTCATGGACCACTCCACTGGCAGCCTAACTGGCTGAAGCTCGGCTGCTGTGATTGGCTGAGGTAGCCATCTGTCACTGGAATATCAGCCTGCAGCTCTTTTCCATACAGAGGTACAGCTGTCTGGTCAGACAACACTGGGCCAAATTCAGCAGGAGCCTCAGGAGCTAGCTATGCCTAGGAGGAGCCCAGGAGTCCACAGCTGAGAGTTGTTTCAGCTGCCAAGGATGTCACCAGGCAGGACAAGTATTCCAGGACAGCTTGACCTTGAGGGGACAAGACCACTGGCCAGTGCACATACTGCTTATAGACAGATGGTACTTTTGATACCCAGCTTTGCTGTACAGAAACAGTGAACAAAGGATTCTCATTCTCTTGATTGTTTGAGGCAGGGAGTTGACATTCTTATGTTAAAAATCCCCACTGTGATATCATTGAGGGGTGGGGCCTTTGGATGGCAATTAGGCTGTGACCTCTACCTCATGACCCAACTAGTACATCATAAAAGGGCTCCATGGGCCTGACCTGGCCCTTCTTGCCAACCAGCCCTCCTGCCATTTGGGGACGGTGTTCAAGGTGCCATCCTAGAATCAAAGATAGCCCTCCACAAACATAACAGATTAACGTAAGAAAAAAACCTGCTGGCACCCTGACCTTGGCCCTCAGGCTCTAGCAGAGCGAGTGAGGCTTGTGTCGCTCATGGACTCCTGTCGGATTCTGGTGCAGCAGCAGGACCGGCTGGGACATCTTCATCTTAGTCCTCATCTGTGTGGATGTGTCATTGTTTCTTCTCTAACTGTTCCTTCTTTATCTGTCAGCTGTTCCCAAGAGGATCATGATGGGATATGGCTGTGTAGTGCTGATGTCACCAGTGCCCATGGGATGGGACTGCCTGTTTGGAGGGTGGCCTTCCACAGGGCCCAGCCTTCTCGAGGAGCCCATGCCTGGTGCATCCTTCCCCAGGATTCACTTCTGATAACAGACTTCAGGAGCCATGGGGCAGGAGACTGGGTCAGAGCAAACTCCTCCTGCTCTGTCTCCTGTCAGTGTCTCCCTCTCTCATCTCTGTCTCACCATCTCAGTTTCTCTTTCAGCCCTGGTCTCTCTGACTCAGTGTCTCTGAGTCTGTCCTCTCACTCTCACTGTCTCTGTCTCTCCCTCAGTTGCTTTGTCTCAGTTTGTCTTTCTTGATTTCTGTCTCCCAGTGTCTATCTCTGTCCCTCAGTCTCTTGGTCTCAGTCTCTGAGTCTGGCTCTCTGTCTCTCTTGGCCTATATGTCTTCATCTGTCTCTCTCTTGACTCTCCATCTCTGTCTCCCAGTCTCTTATGTGTCCCTATGTCTTGGTGTCTTGTCTCTATCTGTGTCCTTCAGTCTCTCTCTCTGATTCTTGCCAGCTATACTGGGCTGACTGCCATCCCTCACAGATCTATGGAGAGCCTGCGTTATGAGGTATATGCACACAGCCCCTAATCAGCGCCTTTTGAGGATGGATGCCTCAGTCCACAACCCATGTGGCCCTGAATCTCAATGCTGAGGAGACACTTAGCAATACGTCCCTCCCGGTGAGCTAGAGATGGCAAAGGTCCCTGGGTTACTCTTGGTGGGATCTGAGGACCTGTGAGTCATACACCCTAACACAGAGCCTACCAGGTGACAACATTGAATTAAGCTGTGACTTTGTGGTGATCTGTTCCTGCCTGAGGTGGCTTCACATGAAAAGGGGACAGAATTAGGGATGTTTTAGTGATGGGTCCAGAGTACCTCTGGACTCAGATGTAGCAGAAGCCGTACTGGGCCCCTGCTCCAGAGTGTCCCTCAGAGCCTGCCCAAAGTGTTCCATGTGACAGATGCTCTACATCAGCCAGCATAGGGTGGCATTTGTGGTCTGTGCGCCTTCTAAGTCTGCTCTGTGTCTGGAGGCCTTAGCTCAAGCTGCTTATCATCTGCTGGCAGTTGCTGAGCACTGACCGTGTACTCAGCATTTGATGAACTAGGCTCTGACCTCAGGAAATCCACTGCCAGGAGAGAAGATGGGGAGCCTGGTACACCGTACCCCACATACAGCAGGAGGTAGGTCCGCCTGCCCCAGTGAAGAGGGCAATGCTGAGGACAAGTCGGGCTTGGGAAGCTGAGTTCGCAAGCCATAAGCTGGGAGGAAGGCCAGTAGACAGACACAGGGCAGTGAGGTCACACTAAGCTCAGTGTCACCTGAGGTCAGTCCTGGGGCCTGCCCTGACCATCAGGACCTCCGTAGGCAGATGCCAGAACCCACAGTGCCCTTGTCAGCACTGCCCTGCCACTTGCAGCGGTGGTGCCATCCAAGCAGACGTCACAGTTTCCAGCAGAGACCATGCCACCTGGAGTCTCCATGCAGAGAATATGCAGGATGAGAAGTGGCCATCCTTAGTAAAGTCACAGGACAATTTGTTCTAAGGCAGCAGCTAACTGGGACACCTCAGGCTATAAATCCAGACACATACACTGCCCTGGGCAGCTGGGACACGGGCTCCACAGCCTCCAAGGAGTTGTGCTCATCCATTTCATGAGGTTTATTTAGCTCAGCTGTAGAATGGCCTGGTTCCAGCTCCATGAGACCATACTTTGGCTGTAACACCTCATGAGGGCCAGCCATGTCAAAGCAAGCAGAAGAATATACCACCATACAGAGACCAGCAGCTACAAGGGCCCAAGTTCTGGCTTTCAGGACCCTCTCAAGGGATGAAGTAGGCTCTCTAGGACCATCTAAGTGTTCTGTGGACAGCATCAGGACCCTAGGGCCTCTCTGCTGGACTCACCTCTAAAGATTCCTCTGGGCCCCATGGCACCCCTTGGCTGCCTACTTCACAGCAAAGGCACTGGGGTAGGTCCATACCCAGCCACAGCAGGAGTTGAACTTGGCATTGTCCTCAGATCCATGCCAGGCAGGCAAGCCAAGCCTAATTCTCCACAGAACCTCTGTCCTTGTGATTCTGGGAGGTTGAAGCCCCTAGTGGCAGTGCTCATCCTCTAACTCCATTGTCTGCCCCTCACCAGGGCTTTGCAAAGGTATGCTTGCTGCCCAGTTGTTAAAGCAGGACTTGAGAGGGACAGGGGTCCAGCCTGCTCAGTCACAGAACCAAGACAGTCTCCCCGGACATCAGGAAGTCATCAAGGACTCCAGCAGCACAAACACCTGCCCTTGTGATGGATCACAGATCAGAGCCTCAAATAAAAATTAATTCTAGCCAGAGTTAGAGCTTCAAGTTCATGGGATGTGGAGCTGTCCTTCCTAGGCTGCTTTCTGGCTTGCAGGCAGCATTTTCTCTCTGTCTCCACAGGATCATCCCTATGTGTCTGTGTCCAGTCCCTTTCATGAATCTGTTGGATTTGGCTTACCCTGACAACATCATTTTATCTTAGTCACCTCTGTAAAGGTCCCGTCTCTAAACAGCCACATTTGGAGGTACCAGGGGTCAGGACTGAGTTCAGTGGATTTGGGGAAAGCACTACGCCCAATCCTCATGTTGCCTACACACCACTCCTGCATCCGGAAGTCAGGGCTGACCCCACACAGCCCACTCAGAGCCAGCTCATCCTGGAGGATAGAGTGGCTGACCCACTGGACCTGGGGCCTGCATGGTAGGAGAGTCACTGAGGCCATTTGGTCAGGGTGGTAAGGATGTGATAGGACAGGGGGCTTAAAGAGAGCCCATTACCCACAGTGGAACAAAGGATGCTCCTGAGCCCTGCTACCTGGGCTGGGCTGGATAGCTAGGGACACTCCATCTACCCTCTGTGAACTGGGTCCACTGGGAGGCAGGAGTCTGTGGGAAGTGCTGAGCTGGCTCAGCCCTGGCCAGACTGGAGCACAGCTCTCTTCAGAAGTGAACTGAGGCAGTCTGAATTCAATGACCTGGTTACTAACTTCAGGGAGAAGTAGAGAGGGACGACTGGGCAGGAAACACATTTAGGGATGGCATAGACTCACGCCTTGGCTGGCTCTGGGGCCATCTGTCTCAGTTGTGCAGCCATTACTTCTAGCTGCCGCATCAGGTAACTAATGGAGGCTGAAGGCTGCACGAAATGGCCTGTGACAAATTAAACCCTCGCTGCTGTGAAAAGGCCTTTTCAGGACAAAGCAGGCCTGCCTTATATCCTGTAGACTAGCTGTCCTCATGCTATACAAAGAACAGGCAAACTTTCAGACCTGCATGACACATGGTGCCATGGACCCTCCCCACCCCAGAAGGAGCAGGACAAGAACCCTGCAGGCCCTGGAGTCTGGGGGACAGCAGCCTATTTGCAGCCTGTCACTTCTAGAACATGCACCTGCCTGCTCTTGAGAAAGGCAAGCAGGTCTGCAGAGGAGGCTCCAAAATGGCTGTGGACCCTCAGGAGTGGATACCCACATCTACCCTGGAATTGCAGACCCAGGACAGAATGTGCCACACTCCCTGACCCTCCACTCCTCAGGTAATGGCAAAGATGAATAAACACATCCAGGCAGCCTCGGTGCCTCAGTGAAGGGTCATGAGCCTGTGAGAGATAAAGGCCTGGTGGTGACACAGGCTGGGGCCGGGGCTGAGGGGTGGCTGATGTCCCTGCCACCAGGACCAGGGCTGTGGAAGGCCAAATCTGGAAGTTTCAACCACTGAACTTGGAGACAGGGATGCCAGCTCCACTTCTGTGGAGATGTGGCTCCCCACAGAGGCCCTCCCACACCTGGGAAGCCCCGGCAGGGCCATTTGGAGCCAGTTTTGAACACAAGGCTGTGCTGGGAGAGTCCCTCACAGGACTCTGGGCTCAGTAAGCCCTAGAAAAGCAGCAGGAGACAAAGTCAGCCTGCGCATAGCAAGGCAGGCTGCCCGTGTCCTGGAGGACAGTGAACAGAGGAAAGCTGCTGGGCACAGGGAGGGGCAGGTCCTCTGGGCAGAGGGACAGAATTTCTTGTGATTTTTATTGTTTTCTTATGCAGGGGACTAAATCTAGGCAAACACTCTACCACTGAGCTAAATCTCCAATCCCTTCTCTGAGAATTTCTAGCCACATGACATTCTGAAGTAGACATTCAAAGATATCTTCCCACCCCCGCCCCCAAATATTTCCAAATGGGCTGTTGCAAGTCTTGGGAGGAATCCTGTGGAGGAATCTACCCTCAAATGCCTTGCAGGATCCATCTGGGTGAACCTGATTTCACACAGATTAGCAGGCACATGGAGGTGATGCACATGGCTCAGTCACAACAGCATAATGCAGGCCCAGACCCACAGCACTGCAGAGAGCACGTGATCACAACAGACCTAAAGAGCCCTGATGGCCATGTCTGCGGATGTAACGGTGCAGAGCATGCAAGGAAACAGCACTATCAGTACGCCTTCCAAAGACGGCAAATTCAACACCTAAGAAACAGCTGACGAGCCAAATGACAGGGCAGAGGATGGCACAGGGTGTGGCACAGAGAGCCAGAGAGAAAAGGCAAGAGATGTGGCAAGACCAGGAGATAGAACAGGCAGGTCAGTGCTATCTAGTGAGCATTCAAGAAAGAGAAGACAGAGTGCAGGAAAGGTCTGTTTAAGAGATGTTAGGTGAGAACTTTCTAGACATTTCATGTTCAGAAGGCTGAGGACTCCCAAGAAGTAAGATGGAACTGGATGCTGGAGAGCATTTCCCTTCAGAAAAGCAAGACTGGAGAGCAAAGGAGACTTCTACCACAGAGGGGCAGCCAGTGGCATCTTCACGTCTCGGGGCCAGAGGACGCAATGTCTCCAGAGCATTCAAGGGCAGCAACTGTTAGCCTTCAGTATGAGAGCAGACAGATTGATTTAGACAGGGAACCCCTGAGACGTTTACCATGAACAGATCTCATAGACTAAGTATGGAAGATAATCCCAGAACTATGGTGAGAAAAACGTGGCTAAGCAGTAAATGAGTAACAGTCAGCAATGTGTTTTCTGCTCAACTTTACATGAAGTTGTTTGCTTGTGTAAGAAACTTCTCATTTGCTTGTGCAGGTGGTGGTTTTAGTTTATGACCCTCTAATGGCCAGGTGTCTTGATTGTTTTAGAAGTGCCTAAGACACAACCTCCTGGGGCTGGAGACACGGCTCAGCGGTTAAGAGCACTGCCTGCTCTTGCAGAGACCCCAGGTTCAGTTCCCAGCACCCACCCAGCAGCTATGAACCATTCTTAACTCCAGTTCCAGGGGATTCTGAAGCTCTCTCCTAACCTCCATGGCATTGCACAACATGGGTGCACTCACATACACGCAGGCAGTACACTCATACACATAAAAAAAAAAAAAAGACGCAACCTCTTTGGAAATAATGCTTTAGAGATTAGTTTTTGGAAATAGCAAAAGTCAAATATGTGTGTGTGTGTGTGCATTATAATCAGGAAATCTCATCCCTGGGAATTTGGCCTAAGGAAAAAGAATGTGGTTTGTGAGCTCATTAAATAAACAATATATATGTTAAACAAACAAAAATTGTATATATGTGTGTATGTATGTGTGTATATATGTGTATGTGTATGTGTGTGTGCATGAGTGTGTATGTTGTGTGCGCGTACGTGTGTGAGCTTGTGTGTATGTGTGTGTGTGTGTTTGTGCCCTCTGTGGGTGGACAACGCTGCTCCCAGAAGACATGGGGTACTAAATGAAAATCTCAGTGCCAGGCATGTTACCTCCCTATGAGTTATTGTTCAGGGAGGCCCCAGAGGCTTCCCAGAAACATAAGCTATAGTCATTGCTCTTGGTTTTCCACCGTAACTAGATGATAAAACCCCACTGCTGAAGATACCACTCACTTTGGATGCAAGACATAGAGAAGTCATCTTGGATTAGGAAAGTCTCTCCTTGCTGGCTAGCTTACATAGTGCCAGAAGGTGCATGGCAGGCTGCTGGAGGTGAGAAGGCATCATCAGTGGCCTCACCCATTCCGGGACCTTATATGCTACAATACCAACCTGCATGGCAAGATGCACCACTGGTGTATAGTGGTGTGGTGGTTATAGGGTTAACCAGCCATTTTCACATTGGGTATGAAGCCTGCTTCACAGAAGGAATGTCATGCCTGATTCTGTAAACCTGGTCAAAAGTTCATGACTAGGGAGATCATAGGCCGGGGGGGGGGGGTACCTACTGTTGTTGCTATGGTAAATGGCCATGCTGTCACTGCCTTCTAAATATGTTTATACCCATAGATTGGTGTAGCTCTCAAATTTGATCAGAGAAGCTTCTTTTTGTAGTGGCTTTGGGTTAATGCAGACTCATATCTGGTCAAAGTGTCAAGTGTAAGCAAGTGTGAGTGCTCAGCAGTGGATGAATTAGCTATGTTGCCCTCTCCCAGCCAAGGCTCAGGGAACATGGTAGAAGAGTGGGTGGAAAGATCATAAGTGCTAACGGAGGAAGACGAGAGCTATGAGACGGAGACTCCTGGACTGTTGCACATAGCAACTCACAGCACTGGTCACTGCCTGCACAGGATCCAGCCAGTCAAAATGACGACAGCACACACTGGGGCGGGGACCCTGAGAACTCGCTCTTGGAAGAGGAGCTACTGGGCAGTTGGTGGTTGCTAGGGGAGGGAGAGTTACCCCCTTTTGGGGATGTGGCTGCTAGAAGGTTGCCCTCACCCAGTGGCTGGCCCTACCATGTGCATTGGACTCAGGAGGTTATTAGTAACAGCCCAGAGGGAGGGTATGAAGTTGGGAGAGTGGTGCAGTGAAGGCACTGGGGGGAGTTGGAGGAGGTGGTGGTGAATGAATATGATCTCAACACAGCACACAAATGTATTAACTTTTCAAATAGTAAAAATGTTGTTTTGAGAAAAGAACCTCACCTGGAAGGAACTTGCTGTCAAGATGCTCTTAGTGTTTATTAAAAACTGGACCGAACGTGCAATGATGAGGGTGTTTTGTTAAATTACTGTACTTTTTTTCAATCAGGGTCTCATGCTGTAGCCCAGGTTGACCTTGAACTTATGCTACTTCTGCTGCAGCCTCCCGGCCGCTGGAATCACAGTGTGCACCACCATGCATGGCTCAAACCACTGCACTTCCACATCACACACAGAGCTTCGGGCGGGCCATGAAACAAGGGAACCTAGGCTACGAACAGTAGCCTTTTTTTTTTTAAGCATTAGTCAGATTTAATGACATTGTCTTTTTGTTTTTCCATTACAACAGCATTGACATAGTCAATAACAATTTCCAGAGCTAAGATGCATCGCCTTCAAAATTGGCTGTAAATTTTTAGGTTTGCAGTTGAATTAATACAGTTATACAATATTGTACTCAGTATAAACCCTATAAGACATAAATGAGGTTTCTAAATCATTGCAGGTGTGTAAAATATACATCTTATAACGTAAGATATACACGTACTTCAGTTGTCTATAACCAACTTAGGACTTTCTAAGATCAAAATTTAGTGCACAGGTATAAAAATCAGACTCTAGTACTTTGTTTAGAACTAGGCTTTGCTAAACCATTGACATGCTCTTAATAAATTTACAATAGCCAGGCGTGGTGGCGTGCACCTTTAATCCCAGCCCTCAGGAGGCAGAGGCAGATGGAACTCTGGGAGATCGAAACCACCCTGGTTCACATGATTTCCAGGTGGGCTGTTGACTAGGGAGACCCTGTCAAAAAACAACCAACAAAAAGACAAAACAAACAAAACAAAACAAAAAACCAAATAAATTTACAATAGCATTAGTTTTAAAGAACAAAGCCAGCGGTGGAGGGGGTGACACTAGAGAGATGGCTCAGCAGTTAAGAACACTGACTGTTCTTGCAGAAGACCCAAGTTCAAATCTCAGCACCTACATGGCAGCTAACATCTGTCTGTAACTCCAGTTCCAGGGGATCCAACAGTCTCTTCTGTCCTCTGCGGGCACTGCACGGTACGGGTGCACTTACCTACGTGCAGGTAATACACACATACACATAATTGAAGAAAAAGAAAAAGAACAAAATGGGCTGGAGAGATCGCTCAGTGGTTAAGAACATTTGCTGTTCTTCCAGAGGACCCAGGTTCTATTCCCAGCCCCCACATGGCAGCCAACAACTGTCTGTAACTCCAGTTCTAGGGGATCTGATACCCTCTTCTGGCCTCTGCAGGGCACGTGGTGCACTTAACATAAATGCAGGCAAACACTCATACAAAAAAATTTATAAAAAGAACAAAGCATACTTTTGTGTAGCTGTGACCAAATATCTGATATAAATACTTTAAAGAATGATTTATTTCAGCTCATGGTTTCAGAGGCTTGAGGCCATGGCTGCTTGGGCAGCAGCAGCTTGTAGAAGAGGCTGTTTACCTCCTGTCTGAGAAATAATGTTGGGGTGGGGCACTGAGGAGCAGTGCAGCTTCCAGAGGCATGCTTTGCCCACCCACTTCCTGCACCTAACTGCATCTCTATTTTCTAGAACCTCCAGTGTCTCCAGCGGGTTCAAGCATTCCACACCCCACATTCAAACTATACAAAGATGTTTGTATATTAGGATATTTTTTTTGTGTTTTCTACTGTTAGAATTTGTTTCTTTGCATAAGGAAGTTAAATCTTAAGAAAAAGTTTAACCATCTGTATTTTGAGCTCTTTTGAATGAGACAGGGTCTCCCTGTGGCCCTAGCTGGCCCGGAACCCCCTATGGAGACCAGGCTGGGAGAACTCGGAAAGCCATGCACCTCTGCCTCCCAAGTGTGGGGATTAAAGTTGTGCATGACCACTCTCAGCTCTATAATATGTAGGTTTTATTGACACAGGTTTTATGAAAACTTTAAAGTCTGATGTCCTAATATAGTGCTGTCACGATTGTTGTCTTAATATGCTATAAAATAACTAAAATTAGTCATGAAGTTATAAGCTCTACATGTATTGGGATAGTCATTTCAGATGTCTTAACAGGCTATAAAACAACCAAAATCGGGTTAAGTCACTACGAGCTCCATGTCTTGGCCCAGTCAATTTAGATGATACGGAATGTACCTCTAGGCCAGTCTTGATTTATTTGTCCTCATCTCAAAATGAACTTAAAATGAAGATTTGGACATGAGCTACGGACGCGACTGGCAACTTTAAACAGATCTGCTCGGTTGTACTGCTTGTCAGCACCTGAAACTAAGTCATCGTTGCGACGTACATTTAAGAGGTGATAATTTATAAATGTGCTTTTTGGTAAATAAGCAGATTCTAATAGTTTGTTTTCAAGGTCTTTGCTGTTCTGTAGTGTGTGTCCCTATAAACAAAACAAAAACAAATACAGCTTAATATTAAAATATATTTCTTGATTGTTGGGGACCCCTGTTGTGTGAAGTAGAAGTTCCTCCATGACCGGATAGCCCACGGGCTCGGCATGAAATGCAGGGACTCCTTTTAACAATAGAGTGCTTTTCCTAGCATCCTCCTGACTCACCCTTTTGAAGTGCCCACCACAAATGCCCTAACATAAACATGGCCTCTGGCTCTGGAAATACCATGCTTTCCTGTGTGATTTTTCAGGCAGTCAGCGGTCTGGCAGCATGGCAGGAGCCCACTTCCATATGCAAATAGAGTATCTCAAAAAGTATCTATCAGCCAAAGCTTTTACCACTACCCCCATGGTATAAAATATCCTAATCTTCTCTCAATAATAGAGAACTGGATCACCAAGGCTTGGAGTCACTGAATAAAGGCTGTACCACTGAGACTAAGCAGAGTCCTGTCTTTCACTGCCTGCAATCCAGCCTCTCCGGGGGCAGTATCCTTCCGTCACCGACTCACGGACACCCAGCTTCAGCCGCCTCGCGCTCTCCTGTGTGATCCAGTGGCCAGTAGATCTCACATCTTGAGGAAAGCGCATGGGGGAAAATTAGGGCGGTACCCGACCGGACACGCTCCAGTAGCAGAGACCCACAGAGACACGGAGAAGCAGCAGAGAACCAGCAACCCGCAAGAGCCAGCAGCCGCAGCAAAGACACGGAGCCGCTGTGCTGCGGGACTTTCAGCACCTCGGCGGCGGACAGCGACACAGGACGCAGCACGGCGGAGAAGCCCACGGGACCAGACCCGCCATCCTCCAGGCGTGCAGCCCACCGCGCCATTCTGGGAGTGTGCGCAGGTACCCCGAGAGCCCAGCGTGCTCCCCATATCTGGCGCCTAACGTGGGGCCTCTGAACCTCGTGCCAGCTAGGAGCTGGTGCCCACAGAAACGCAGGATTCGTGAGTATACCTCCCCACAAGGAGGGCAATAATAAAAATCTCTTCTAAATTTCCTCCTTCCTTTTCCGGTCTGAAGTCTTCGCGTGAGACCGCTAGAGACAGAGGAAGCAACTGAGGTTTTCTGGTCAGGGCCACTCCCTGATGTTAACCAAAGGCCCCTCTGCCCCCTAACGGACTCTGACTGCCTGTACAGGTGTGGATGAAAGACCTCTATCTAGATATCTTTCTAATATATCAAACCTGGTGACGCAACGGCCAGTTAAAAGCCACAGGGCGGCCGCCAGTTCCTCAAATTTGCGGGCAGGCCTGTGACTGGGAACCAAGTGGGATCCCCTGAAATTTTAATTTCAGGCACGTCCCCTTGGGAACCATCACTTCACCCCACTTTTCTATCACTGCTAGAAAAATCCCCAAGGTTCCAGGGATCTCCACCTAAGCTTTGGAGTCAGGCAGATTCCTCTAGTCAGCTCTGTTACCCTGCCCCCAGGCATTCAAACCACAGCTAAAACCCGTTCAGTGAAAATTTAAATTAACTAGCCCCTGCCCAGCACCTGGTAATTCACGGTGGCTCACGGCCAGATTTAAAAGTAACACTTTTTTTTCTCCAAACCTAGAGGCTTGTGACTTGCCAAGACGCTCCAAGCCCTCTAGTGTCAGACTGCTGTAAAAACACCTCCCTTACAATGGGGAATTCAGCATCACGCCAGAAAAAAACGCCAAATTCGTTCTCTTAAAACCCTGCTCAAATCTAGAGGACTTAAAATTTCCAAAGAAGAAAGCTTAAAATTTTGGAATGAGGTGTATCAATTTGCACCCTGGATTTTATCAGCAGACACATCTGATCCAGAGGTCTGGAACTTTCTTGCACATTTGACTTGCAAGAAAGAAACCCAAGAAAAGCATAATTTTCCCCTCTCCTTTTTCCCAATTATGGCAGCCATCCAGCAATGCTTAAAAAACCCACCTAGAATTGAAGAAAGCTTACAAGCACCAGAGAATAATAAAAGAGAGGTTTTAAACGATAAACAAAACCCTGCACACTGCCCAGTAGCAAATTCAACAGAAGTCAGACAAAAACCACCCATCAGCAAAATTAATCCTCACCCCTCTCTTGCTGATTTAACAAGCCCAGATACTAACACCCAGATTTCAAAAGCTTCCAAAGATTCTCAGGTAAATTCCCCTCTCCCTCCACCTCGGCTGCCTCCAAGCCCTGTGGAGACACGCCTTAGAGCCACAGAGCAGCTGTGTAACCTTAGAGACAGTGAAAGCTGCCAGCCTCAAATTTCCAGCCTCAGCGGTCTCAGGACCCCCAAAACCCACCAGTAAAGGCTTTTCCTGTCAATTTGCAAATAACAAGGCAGCATCCACTGGCCTGGTATCCACTCCCAGCCACAGAACTTAAAGAATTGCACCAGGCTATACGTGAAGATGGCATTCATGCTCCTTGGACTAAATCTATACTACAAACATTTAATACTAACCTGCTTCCCCAGGATTGGAGAGACATTTGTAGATCTACCCTCCCCAGTCCATTATTTGTACAATGGGAAGCCTTATTTAGAGATGAGTGCCTAATGCAAGCTAAAAGAAATGACACTCATAATCAGCAGCTGAGACCCCAACAAGGGCAGGATCCACCACCTGGATTTATAGATTGGAATTATGACCAGCTTTTTGGTCAGGGCAATTTCTCCACAGGAATTGGGCAAGCTGCAATTCCTGCTGGCTGTATAGAGCAAGTCCGCTTATGTGCATTGCAGGCCTGGGATTGCCTAACACCTTTGTCCACCGGGCCTGGAGAAACTTCTGCATTAACCTTTTTAAAGCAGAAACCAGCTGAGGCTCTTCCAGACTTCATGCTAAGAGTGCAAGCAAGCTTAGATAGAAAAATAACAGATCCTGCAGCCAAAGCAATGCTTTTAAACAGCCTTGTTTGGGAAGGGATGACCCCTGAGCACAGACAAGCATGCCAGGGACTAAAGAATGAACATTATGACAAATGGATTGTGGCCACCCATGACATTGGGACTGCCACGTACCAAGCCTCCTCCCTTGCCCAAGCCCTTGCAGTTGCAACCCAGACCAACTCAAAATGCTTTAAATGTGGAGAAACTGGACACTGGATAAAAAATTGCCCTCAAAATAACTCAGCTGCCACTCGACTCCCTAAAACCCTCTGCCCTCGCTGTAGAAAAGGCTTTCACTGGAAAAAGGATTGTAGATCTGAAAATGACAGAGATGGCAATCCTTTGCCACCTTTAAACTCCATCAGGGGAAGCCCTCAGCCCCGCTAGAAGAGGGAAGCCACAGGCCTTATGGGTAATCAGTATTACAGAAAATGCCCATCCAAAATTAATCATAAAAATAGACAATGAACCTTTCAAATGCCTCCTTGAGACTGGGGCTGATAGAACAATCTTAAAGCAATCTGAGGTTCCTCCACACTGGGAATTAATACCAGGACCCCAACTAATAGGAGTAGGGGGGCCTCCCAAGCATTTATCACTAAAAACTCCTATAAATGGGAGGACCCTGATGGAGAGGTTGGAACAATAAGACCCCTAACTGCAGACATTGCTACAAACCTCCTAGGGCGAGATATCTTAGAAGACCTTAATGTAATTCTTACTAGTGGGTCTGAAGAGAAATGCCTTAAAGCAGATGATCAGATAAGGTCCCCAAAACAAGAGGACCCGCAATTCTAAGGGCCACTGTTGATTACCATACTCCCTGCCTTGATTTGACCAAAAAAGAACCAATCTGGGTGGAACAGTGGCCATTACCCAGGGAGAAATTACTCATTTTACAACAACTTGTGAAAGAACAGCTTCAGCTGGGTCACATTAGGCCCTCCAGGAGCCCATGGAACACCCCAGTCTTTGTAATAAAGAAAAAGACAGGGACATGGAGATTGCTGCACGACCTCAGAGCCATAAATAAAACCGTGAAAATATGGGGATCACCCGAAAGAGGCCTACCCATGGTCTCTGCCATCCCCCTTAATACTCCCCTGTTAGTCCTAGATATAAAAGACTGCTTTTTCTCCATCCGTTTGCACAATAATGATTGCCAACATTTTGCCTTCTCAGTTCCAAAAATTAACAATTCTGATCCAGCTGATCGATATGAATGGCAAGTGTTGCCACAAGGCATGGCAAATAGTCGTATAATATGCCAGGAGGCTGTTGCTAATGCACTAGCACCCCTCTTAAAAAAGGGGCTGCATGTTTATCATTATATGGATGACCTCTTGGTCTGGCAAGACGAGAATTCCTCTCTAGAAGACCTAAAAGATGCTATGATAAACACCCTAGAGGCAAAAGATTTTGTAATAGCAACAAATAAAATACAGTCTGTCAGTCCTAGGGACTGAAATAACACCCACCGCTGTTAGGGCCCTCAAACCTGTCCTGGATGTCCCCCATCCACTCACACTTAACTCACTTCAAAGTTATCTAGGTAATATTAATTGGCTAAGTCCATGGCTTTCCATCCCCACAAGTCAATTACAGCCACTTTTTGATCTCTTAAAGGGAGACAAAAACCCAGCCTCCAGATGGTACCTAAACCCAGATGCAAAAAGGGCTCTCAAAATAGTTAATAGCCACTTCCAAAAGGCATCACTAGCCAGATATGACTCTAAGCTACCTGTTCAACTCTTAATATTTAATTCCTCCCCAACCATGGTAGGAGCAATTCATCAGCCACATGGAGTACTAGAATGGCTTCACACGCCAGTAGGTGGCACTCCTTGCTTTCTTACAGAAGTGGACACTCTTGCGTCCATGGTCTGACAAGGGAGAGATAGGGTTATATATAGGAAAAGAACCAGCTCATCATTTAAAAATTTTTGTGAATCATGGAAAATCACCCATCACACTGGCATCCCTTACAACACACAGGGACAAGCCATTGTGGAAAGGTCACATAACACCTTAAAGGACCAATTAAAAAGACAGGCTCAAACAACATATTCTCCCAATATTCAATTAACATTAGCCTTGTTTACCCTTAATGTACTTAATGTATATAGAGGGACTGATGCTCCCCCCATCACCTGACACTGGGCCCAGACACACCCAGTTCCACCCATCATGGTCAGATGGAGGGACCCCTTTGATGGACTCTGGAAAGGACCAGATCCATTGTTGACCAAAGGGAAAGGATTTGCTTGTGTTTTCCCACAGGATCAACCAAAGCCTATCTGGGTTCCAGCTAGAAATGTCCGACACCTCCCCGCCCACGAAGAAAATGGCTCACATAACCCTGACAGAGACAAAGAAAAAAAAGAGGCGGAGATGGCACCCAGAGCCACACCGGATCACGTGGAAAGAAATCCATGACCTAGTGGAAACTGCACGCTGCAGATGTCCTCCTAGAGCTTCTTTTTCTGTCATCCTCATGGCTGTCTTTACCCTGCTTAACACCAACTCTTCAGACAGCCCCCACTCTCCCTAATACCATGTTCTAGAGATTTTATTTTTCAAGGAGAAAATCAGATCCATGGGACAATCACTAAAGCATTAAAGTAATAACAAAATTTTACTCAGGTGCATTTTTCAGGTACCCCACAGCTAACTTTCATGTCTCTCAACAGCTTACATCTACAGCCAAGTCTGTGCTAACTTACAATGTTATTCTACAGGAAAGACAGAGGACCAAATAAGATCAACTGTGTCCTGAAACAAGTCTAACTTTCTTCCCTTTCACCACCTACCCCAATGCCTAACTGTTTCTTTTGTGCATCCAGCAATAGATATTTGCTGACAACAGTACCAGCTACCACTCTTCTCTACCAAGGAACAGTAAAAGACTTCACTGACTTTCATCTAAGTGGATTCAAACAACTAACTAACTATTCAGTTACATTTTCAGCAGCAAGCCTCCCCAGTACAGCATACATCACTGTGTTAATCTCTCTTTGCCCACCTTTTTATGAACTAGTACTTCCAGGTATAAGAAGCCTTTTCTTCTACACAGCTGCCAGCAGAGAAAAAATCTTCTTCCCCCTGCTGGCAGAGACCGAACGTACACTGGATACTGGAGGCGTTGCTATGGCGACAAACTGCTGCAAGCTACACCTGATTCTGCTCTGACTGCGACAAACTATGACATCAGTGACTGATAGCCTGGAGTTTCTCCAACAACAAATGAACTCTCTCACCAGAGCTGTGCTTCACAACGAAAGAACGTTGGACTTAATAACTGCTGGACATGGGAAGGGTATATGAATTTGGAAAAAAAGATACTGCTTCTCTACAAATGAATAAAATGTTGTTGAAACTAATGTTAACACTCTAAAAACTTTGTAATCTATTTGGCTTAGCAATCCCTTGTTTTGCATGGCTCCTACCCCTTAACAATACTGTGTATGCTTGCTCACTGTTTTTAAGATTTCTTTGCTGACAGTTAATGCCATTTGCTAAAAATCACCACGGAAACAGGTCATGGTCAGTTATCAAAATTTGGATTCTCCCGAGAGGAAATGAGTTGACCCTTAGGGCTGGCATGGCACTTCTTCATATTTAAATCAAAGAGGAGGAGATGTTGGGATTAAAATATATTTCTTGATTGTTGGGGACCCCTGTTGTGTGAAGTAGAAGTTCCTCCATGACCGGATAGCCCACGGGCTCGGCATGAAATGCAGGGACTCCTTTTAACAATAGAGTGCTTTTCCTAGCATCCTCCTGACTCACCCTTTTGAAGTGCCCGCCACAAATGCCCTAACATAAACATGGCCTCTGGCTCTAGGAATACCATGCTTTCCTGTGTGATTTTTCAGGCAGTCAGCGGTCTGGCAGCATGGCAGGAGCCCACTTCCATATGCAAATAGAGTATCTCACAAAGTATCTATCAGCCAAAGCTTTTACCACTGCCCCCATGGTATAAAATATCTTAGTCTTCTCTCAATAATAGAGAACTGGATCACCAAGGCTTGGAGTCACTGAATAAAGGCTGTACCACTGAGACTAAGCAGAGTCCTGTCTTTCACTGCCTGCAATCCAGCCTCTCCGGGGGCAGTATCCTTCCGTCACCGACTCACGGACACCCAGCTTCAGCCGCCTCGCGCTCTCCCGCGTGATCCAGTGGCCAGTGGATCTCGCATCTTGAGGAAAGCGCATGGGGGAAAATTAGGGCGGTACCCGACCGGACACGCTCCAGTAGCAGAGACCCACAGAGACACGGAGAAGCAGCAGAGAACCAGCAACCCGCAAGAGCCAGCAGCCGCAGCAGAGACACGGAGCCGCTGTGCTGCGGGACTTTCAGCACCTCGGCAGCGGACAGCGACCAGACCCGCGCCATTCTGGGAGTGCGCGCAGGGACCCTGAGAACCCAGTGTGCTCCCCATACTTGATATTCCATATGATTAAAACCTCAGAGAAATTAAATTCTAGGAAAGAATTATCTTGAACTTTTGAGATGATTCCCTAAAGCACTTTTCTTATTGTTACAGCTTGTTAGTATAAAACAATCTGCTTTCTCCCTGAATGGTAATGTAGCAGAGAACTCACTGTAACCCTGACAGAACTGAGCTTGTTTCACAGTGAAACTGATTTGAATTTAACTCTGGGCTGTCAAAATTTTGCTTGATGTGATGACTGTCACTTTGACAGCTGATTCCTGGGAACCCTGGCCTAGGGGCCACTCTCTCTGTACTCGAACCCCTCTTTCTTTGGTTGCTCAAATTTGGCACCAAAAGGAACTTCTTTACACTGTCTTCCCTCCCTATAAGGGTCAGACTGACCACAGATCGTGTCCATCCCCTTGCCACAGCATGAGTGGCCAGAGATGCCTTCGGAGAAAAAGTTCAATATCTGAACCCCTGCCAAGCCCAGGACTGGAGCTGGGTGGGGTGGGGGTTTCCGTGCATGCTGCTGTCTGTCCACCAGGTGGCGCTGTCGCCTATTCGTCAGCTAGGTTCCCATCTGGGTTCTGCACCTCCTGCTCTGAAGCGTAGGAGTGAGCTCCTCTTTTCTTCTCTCACATGCTCTGATGCCTTTGACAGAATCCGCACGTCAGTCCAGTCACAGCCAGCCAACAAGAAAACTGTCCCAAATCCCTCAAGATTGAGGACTGCCCAAGAAAAGAGGGGGCTCTAATGGAGCCGAGGGATTAGATCTCTGGTGCTTGGAGCCTGGCCCCTGAAGAGACTGGTCTCTCAGGTCTGGTACGCTGCGCCCACTCTGTGTACACATGCATGTTTCTTGGCGGTCTCATCTTTTCTGAAGTTGTAACTGCTGTGGGCAAAGCAGAGACAGGGTGGGACTTTCTTTCTCTTGAGTTTTACTGTAAGTAAATTCACTTTTCATATATATATAACATATGTAATGCTGCTTCCTCTTCATGTGGCCAGCATGATCCAGGCGATGGCCAGGGGCTAAAATAACAGTTTCATGCCCTAAGAATCATTTGTGCTTTGCCCTGTGCGCCCTCCTCCTGTTCTGGCTCCCACTGAGCTTTCTGCTGTTTCTATACTTTTGCCTCCGAAAATATCACAGTTATGCAGTGTGCAGCCTTTGCAGAGCAGCTTGTCAAGGCTCTTCCTCAGCTTGTCTTTTCAGAACTGATTCACGTCCTTTTCCTTGAATGCATGGGTATATCCACCCATCTGTCCACTGAAGGGCATCTTGGCCTGTGCAATTTGGGGGCAGTTTGAATAGACCTCTTATTGTTACTAGAATCTAACAATGTATACTGCTCACTGCTCTACCCAAGGCCTGGGAGACAACAGTCAGAGAGAGGAAGTAAACTCAAGGCCAGCCCTGGCCTTCAGAAAATAAACACTTTCCCATCTCGAGTCTCCACAGGGGAGGCAGTGTTCAGGGGTACCAAGGGCTTTTGTGGGACACAAAGGGGGCCATGAGATAATGGGCAAGAAATGCCCGTGTTGTGGGATCATTCCCTCCAGAGACTGTTTCCACCTTCTCTTCTTCAAAAACATGTAGGCCACAGACATAAACCATTTGACCCCAGACATCAGCCTCCTGACCTCAGACATGGGTCTTCTGACCCCAGACATCAGCCTCCTGGACTGGCACCTGCACTTTCTTTTCGGACAAGCATGTTGCTTTTCTGCAAGCCACTTGCTAAGAACTGAGAAAAGGAAGAGGTGTTACCCGGCCTGTCCTTAGGGTGTAGAGTGCCACAGAGAAGAGATGGGTGGCAAAGGAGGAAGGTAAAGATTAAGGAAGCGATGGGGAGAGTAGTGGCTCCACCACTCTGCTCCAAGAACAACATACAGGTTTTGTGGAGACAAAAGTTTGCAACTCCTTTGAGTAAGGTGTATGGAGTGTGACTGTTTAGTTCTGTAAGAAGTTGTTCTAGTTTGCTTTCTATTGCTGTGATAAATACCATGACCAAAAACAACTCGGGGAGGGAGGAAAGGGTTCATTTGACTTACACTTCCAGGTCACAATCCATCACTGAGGGGAAACACAGGAACAGAGGCAAGATGCATGGAGGAGCGCTGCTTATTGGCTTGCTCTCACTGGCTTCTGCTCCACTAGCTTTCTTATGCAGTCCAGGCTCAACTGCCCTGGCTGGGCCCTCATCAATTAACAATCAAGAAAAGGCCCCACAGACATAAACGCCCACGGGCCGCTCTGATGGAGGAAATTCTTCAATGAAGGTCCCTCTTCCTAGGTGTGTCAAGCTGACAACCAAGATCAGCCATCAAACTACCCAACTGTCTTCCGAAGTGGCCATGCCATTTTGATTCCCTCCAGCAAGGAAGAGGAGTGCCCGCTGCTCCCTGGGCTCCCAGCGCTGTGCCGTCACCCTCAGGTTTCTGACATTTTGACATCTGACACTGGATCCACATGATGTGGCCATTCCGTCCTGTGGTATTTGCCGTTTGTGTGTGTTCTGTGGTGAAATCTCTGTTGGACTCTTTGTTAGTTTCTTTTAAAAATCAGAATTCTTCATTTCTTGTTGTGGAGCTTTGCGTTCTCTTCATTTCAGGCAGCAGTCCTTTATCCAACGTGTCTTTTACAAATATTTTTCCCAGCTTATGGCTTATTGTTTCATTCACTTTTTGTTCAGAGACTTTGAAAACTATTTGCTTTGTGGATGACACTTTTGGTATTATAACTAAAAAGCCATCACCAGGCTGGCAAGACAGCTCAGTGGCTAAAGAAACTTGGCTCCAACCCTGAAGATCTGGTTTGACCCCTGGAATCTATGTGGTAGAAGGAGAGGACTCCTCTACCTCAAGCTGTCCTCTCATCACATGTGGGTCTCCCCCCCATAAATAAATAAATAAATGTAAATTTTTTGAGAAAAGCCAGCATAAAGCTCTTTTATTACAATAATGAAACTTGAAACTCGTATGTGGTGTGGTGTGGGAAGGAGAGGAAGACAAAAGTGTGCTTTTTCTCACCAAATCACTACACAGGACAGAAGGAGTGAGAGGGGACTGAGGGAGGAAAAGTCAGGAAGCCGAGATCAGCAGAGAGCCAGAAGATGCCGAGGCTGTGCTGACCAGCATTGCTTCTCAGAGAACACTCAAGGATCATCATAAGGACTGGGCATCCATTGGATGGTAAGTCTATGCCACCTTCAATTTAAATCCAAGTTCTTAAAGTTTAGGAAGTAGAACTTGGGTGGTCACAAGATAATTACAAAAGTCCTGAAAGCACAAAGAAGGCTGCAGAGGTCCCTGCTGGCCCGGGATAGATCCTGTAGTGTCTAACGTCGCAGGAAAAGGGACCTATTTAAAAAGCAGAGGGTTTCCGGGGAGGCTGGGAGAGGCGGGGAGAGGCTGGGAAGACTCCCTGCTCCCCATTTCAGTTTCAGGGCTTTGAATTTCACAGGACCTTCCTCATGCTGGAGAATATTCCAGTCCTCAGCAGCATCTCAAATCTGCTATGGCTTTACAGCGCAGCAGCAAGAATGTCTTAATATATATATATATAGATAAAATTTCATCCAGAAGCCAGGCGTGGTGGTGCAGGCGAATCTCTGTGAGTTCGAGGCCAGCCCTGTCTACATAGACTTCCAGGCCAGCTGGGGCTACAGGGAGACCCTGTCTCAAAAAAAACCACTCCCCTCAAAAAAATTCATCCAAAAAAAATAAAATAAAAATTCTTGCAAACCCAATCCCCAACACCAATTCCTAAAGTTAATCCATCACTTGTGCTGTTAATATTTGACAATATACTTAATTGGTACTTAATTGGAAACCTAGATCCAAAAGACTGAAACTGAATCTTCACCCCAAAACAAAATAGGTAACTTGAGGTTAATGGCATATCGTTTGGGTCGACACACATACAAGAAAGGGGAAGAGGGCATAGAGGTGTCCGAAGCAAAGCTGAGAGACCAAACACGTTCGGTCAGGTAGATGTCTATACAGTGGAGTGGGACATCAGGAAAAGCTCTGCAGGGTTCTACATGCACAGGCCTGGAGGCCCTGGATTCCTCCATGGCAGATCATGTGCAGGGAGCTAAGGAAGGAGGCCACTTCTGTCATTCCATGTTTAGAAGCTCCACATCAAAGACAAGAGCAGCTTGTGGTGGGATAATGCCAGGGTGCCAGGTGGCTCTGTAGACATAGCTGGGGAGATGGTCAGCTTGGCTCTCTGACCCACACTCATCTGGGCCACCCCTCCATCCCAGCCTTGGATCACCTCTTGCTTGCCTAGCAGAAACCCAAAAATCTTGTTTCTGTCTGGGGAGGAGTCAAATTTCTTTCCATCTCCAAGCATCCGGGTGTAGTGCACCAGGCAGGTCTGGCCAGTCTGGGGGTGGGGTATGCGGATGCTCCACCTGTGCTTCCATGGTGGTAGTGGCAGCACGTTGGAGGAGGGGGACATGGGGCAGGTGGCAGGGACCCTAAGTGGACCTGGCTGCAGTTCAGACATAAATGTAAAGTTTTTAGTCATTACCGAACCTGGGTCTAGGATTTTCTCCCATGTGCGTAGGAGTCTTGATAGTTTCTGTTCTACAGGTAAGTCTATGATTTAACTTTTGTGAAGTATATGTTTTTTCTCCTGATTCATTCGTACATGTGGGTGTCCAGCAGCATTTGTTGAAGAGACCTTCTCTTCATTGTATAGCGTTTCCTTTTGTTAGGGATCAGCTGACAGCATCTATGTAGTCTATTTGGGGCACTGTTCCCTCCCACTGATCTACTTTTTCTGTGGCACAGATGAGGCACCTGTCTACTTACTTTAAACAGGTCACTCCTGCTTCCTCACATGTAGTGGGTTTCCCTGGAGGCACTGCCAATGATTCTCAGCAGTTTCTATGCAGAGTGGCGAGGCTCTGTGTGTGAGTGCCTGGCAGTGAAGCCACACAGCGCTGTTCCTGCAGGCAAGCCACTCGGCATGTCCTCTGTAGATCCTGCTGCCCATCTTTGTGACTGCTACTGTGTCTCTCACTGAGACAGAGAGGACCACCACAAGGGGACATAAAGCAAAAAATCTCTGGCCCTTTAGTCCTTTATCCAGCTAAGAGCATATTTTAGACAGCTTTGTCATAAAATAATAGATAAGGGTATAGGCCAGACTGTTCACAGACTAAAAGTTCTTTATGACTAAAACCAGCTATAACTAGTAGGGTTCAAGATGGCCATACAAATGACAGAGGCAAGGGGGTGCTGTCACCGTAGAAGGCAAAAATCCTACATAAGCTCTGCAGTGCCACCTGCTCTTAGTTGACCTAAGATCACTACTCACTGACTTTGGAGATCACAGATTCAAGCCATGCATAGTCTCCACTGGCTTTGATAACACTTGGCAGATGGGTTAGGGTAACAATTGCTTGGGTTACTTTGCAGAACTTGAAGGTGCTTTTGCAAACATGCTGACTCTTTACTATAGGCTACAGCTGATGGATGACTGAAGTGGGATAAAAGGCTTGGCACTGTCACACTGTGTCTGTCCCCTCTGCTGTCACGTCTCATGTCACTCTCTACGCAGATTTGCATGTTGGCTTGTTCTCAATTGAGGAATGTTCTGCCTAAGACTCAAATACTTGGCAACCTGACCTGATGTCTGGTGGAGTAGATGTGTCTCTTCTGTCTCGCCACACACTGCACAGCCCCAGTGCCCATACTCCCTCATTCAGCTTATCCTAAGACCCAGATGAGACAATGAAGCCAGAGCACTTCGGAAGATGGTAAAGCTCCTGTAACTCAGCAGTTCTGAGCAAAGATGACTGAATCGTCAGAATGCTTACGTACAAAGGAAACCGTGCCCAGGGACAATTACCAAAACTCAGACCGATCCAGATTATCAAACAAAAGCCCTCTCTTGAGAGGAGTGGCCCCATCACCTCTCAGGTCAGTCAGCCCCACCTGCTCTCAGTCTGAAGCCCCTCCCCACTCCCATCACTCACGCTTTTCCTGATTTGTTCATATGTGACTTGGTTTCATTTCGATTGTTTCCATGTCTAAGATCCCACTGTGCGGTATCAACTTGCAGAGGTTGGTGAACACAGATTATAGTCTAAGTCCCTCGATCCCTTGACCAAGGCTCTTCCTCTGTCCCTCTTCCTTCTGAGGCAGACTCAGTGCAGGGTCCTTCTCACCTAATTGTCCCCGTGTGCTGAAGCCCTGTAACCCTTCAAGAGGGCTCACTATCTTTCTCCACAATGCAGTGCATTGTGCACAAGTCCAGGGCTGTGGTTCACTCCTGCCTGTCTGGATAGAGGCTTGAGATGGGTTCGCAGGCTCTCTGGACTGCTAGGGGCCAGGTAAGAGACCCTGCCATGGGGCTGGAAGCATACTGCAGCCTCTCAGAATTGCTGCTACACTCACTAGTCACTCTAGACGTGCCTGGCTTCTAAGCCAATTCTCAGTAGTTTCCTCCCCAGGGTACAGAAGTTAATTTGGTCCACTTAAAAGCCTTCAGCACAGATCCAACCTGCTTTCTCCATAGTTTTAATGTAGGACAGTAACTGCAAAGCTGAGCAAACAGCAAATTCTAATCTGGGGCCCTGGTGCTTTAATCAGCAGCAGCTGGGTCACCAGGCATCATCTGTGTCTGCAGCAATGTTGGTCTTGAAGCACAGACAGGTAATGCTGAAGAGATTACCTTCCCCGCCATTCATAGAGGGCAGGTGATGGGAGCTGATAGAGTGTGGCATAGTCTCCAATAGGCTGCATATCTATGCAGAGATGGATAAAGGGCTAAGTGACAGGGCAGGTGGTGATCTGCTGGCAGGTGACAATATTCAGCTGACAGCATTTTTGCTCTATAATAGCTAAATACCAAGCAATTTGACATATGCCAGGAAAGAGATCGCTTTCAACTTTATCCTTTAATGTTCTTTTTTAAAATTACTGCACAGGATTACTTAGTATGAGTTGATGCTTCTGAGAAAAGTTCTAGAATGTATAACAATATGCCAGTAAAAAATGCTTTTCCTCTTACAGAAGGCAAATACATGTCTGGAATGAATTCCCTATCTCACTGGGACACCCAGGCATCCATACTAAGCTGATTAGTTCTGGGTGAAGGAAAACAAATACAACTTTGAAGGTCAGCCTCATCTGACTTTGCTTAAAATATCCCATCTCTGCATAAGCCTGTGTCCTCATCTCTAGTGCAGTGCTGGGTTTGTTTTATGAGAACCGTGTTCTGCACTTTAAGGAGATGCTGGCGGTGGAGGGGCATGATCACTCACTGCAGAGAGGCCCTGACCTGAGAGGACACTAGAACATGCCTGCTGGTTCAGGGTGCATTCTGGGGTCTTGGGAACCTTAGGAATAGCTGTGTCTACCTATAGCATCTGGTTTGGGGTGGCTTCTTTGCAAACAGAAATTGATAGAAATCATATTCACCCCCCTGACACTCTGAGGGGGTCCTGTGCAAGCAAGCACAGGAGGGGCTCACAGACAAGGCCTTGAAAACCTTTGGTTTGCTCCTAATCTAACCCTTACATTTCTCTTTTACGTGTCCACGTTTGTAGCTAGTTTGCCCCGCCCTCCTCCTCCTGCCCAGCTCCCCTGGCTCCAGGATATGCCCAGCCCTTTTGCTCTCCTTCTTGGCACCTCCTCCCAGGTTTCAGGCTCTTGGCTCACCTGGGCCACTACTCCGCTCTCCCAGTATCCAGCTCGTGTGTAGGGGAAAGCCCCAGAACATCTGAGGCGATGCAAGTGACTAGTCTTCTGAGACCTGACGTGGAGATGTATGTCTCCCCACTTCCACCCTCCACTCCTGTGTCCACCTAGGACAAAGACAGGCTCTTCACCCCTCAGAAAGTTGCTTTTCTTGAATGGATTCCTCATTTTGGCAGAGAGCTTGACCTCATGTAATAGGCTTGTATCACTCAAAGCTGTGATCATGCTAACCAATTTCTCTACAACAAAACAACTTCATATGAATCAAAGCTTAAAATGTACAGTGGCTTGAGGCTTGTTAATATCCCTGTATTGTTATCTTCACAAGTCAGTTTTTCAAAAACGCGTTGCAAGCTGGTAACTATCACACACTGCCCCTGCTAACGGCTGAGGGCTTTCCCAACCCACATCCAAGCATTAGGAGGCCCCCAGGGTGGCAGGGTTCAGCCTCGGTTGTGTTTCTAGTTTCGTTGTTAGGAACGTGTTAGAAGACTGCATGAGTTTAAAAGTCAAATAAACTATTACAATTTTTCAGCTGTGTTCTGAACTTCTAAGTAATGTCCCAAATCAGGTGGTTTAAAATTTTAAGTTATGAAAATCACTTTAATACTTTATCAACTGTCAACTCAATGAGTTTTTTTTTAAATTACGCTGTTTTAAAGCAAAGCACTGAAAACCACTTAGCTTGCAAAAAAACTGTCATTCTGTCATGCTCAGTTACAGTGTTTATGATACTACATATCAAGGCACTATCATTCACCCATGATTCTTTGTCACTTTGCTAACGCTAATATATTCTGAAGGCTCTGGGGACACGGAGATGTAACTTTCAGTGCTTCTTCCCCAATTTAACAGTGACAAAATACTTTTAGCTCATCATTTCAAATGAACTTCCATTGCAACTGTGCAGTTGTGGAGCTGGCTCGTTCTATTTATGGCAAATGTCCTCCATGTAGCCTAATCCTCCTTGTCACACTAGTGAACCAAGTTAGACCTATTTTCTGTCAGAAAAAAAAAATCTGACCTACTTTTTCAGTTGAAACAAAAGTGTTAGCAAGTTTTTCCTGGGATATTAAAAAAGATCCCCTGAGAAATAAATTATAGCAGACAGCCTGGAAGAGAAGTCACTGAAGTCAGGGTTTTAAACATGTAGATCTAATGCAATTAACTGACCCATTTCATGCCATAAAAAAAAACTATTTTGGCTTAATTTATATTTTGGGGACAGGGGGCTCTTTTTGAGACAGGGTCTCCCTGTAGCCCCAGCTGTCCTGGAACTCACAGAGACACACCTGCCTCTGCTTCCTGAATGCTACGACTAAAAGTGTGCACCACCAAGCCCGACCTTGGCTTAATTTGTGACAACTTCATGATGTATGTAGGTAAATGTTCAGGCTGTGCATGGAGAAGAGTGAGAATTGTGTCCATGTGTTCACAGCTCTTAGCATGCTCTCTCTCTTCCTCCTTCTCCTTTAATTTTTAGGGTGTTCGGGATGGAACGCAGGGCCTCTCCCACAGGAGAAGGTATGGTTTGCTAAAGAGCTAAGTCAAAGCTGGGTGTGGTGGCACACACCTCTAATCCCAGCACTCGGGAGGCAGAGGCAGGCAGATCTTTGTGAGTTCAAGGCCAGCCTGGTCTATATAACAAGTTCCAGGCCAGCTGGGGCTACAAGAAGACCCTGTCTCAAAAAGATAAAAAAAAAAAAAAGAGCTGCGGCAGGCAACTGTAATATATGTCTGGCATTATCTGAGAATACTCAACTCATTCACTGAAAGGAAGAGATATGAGGAGAGAAGCAGCTGCAGGCTGCTAGGCTAGCCCTCCACCTCTGAGAGGAGGCCATGGACGGAGCAGGCAGGCAGCTGGCATTTCCAAGGTCAGGCAGACTACCCATTTTTTCTATTTTTTTGAGAGAGCTTCTCACTATGCCCACCAGGCTGGCCTGGAACTCACAGAGATCCTCCTGAGAGCTGGGATTAAAGGGGTGTACCACCACAGCCGGCCACAGTCCTGCTTTTTAAAGAATCTATGGTGCTTATGACTCTTCAAAACACTTCTAATTTTATTGTACATTTAAATAGCAATATCAGCCAGATAGATGTTTTAAACAGGAAAACAAAATCTATCATTCCAAATTCTACAACCAGTCTTTCCCTTGTAGACCCCTTTCCACGTGCTAACCTATATAATTCACACACATTCCCTTAAGAGCAGGACAGAAATACTGTTTTTAGTCAATCTTCCACTTATTATGAACGTCCATCCAAACTACAATCGGAAACACAGTTCTACATGATAAATTAGTATCTGGGTCTCCTGCACCTGACTACCCCATTGTAATAATCTTTGGGGAACAAGTTCTTCTGTGTCCCCCTACCCACATCACCTTCACGTACCTCAGGCAGTAGCAGAGCCATCTCTTTAGGAAAATGGAGAAGTCAGGAATCCAGGGTGGGGATCGAGAGCATCTGAACTTGGATAAATGCACCTAGCACTTGGTGCAATGTACAGGTGACATGCCAGACACACCCAAGACCCAGAGCCCTTAGGTGGTGTCCAAGACCCATAGCTTTTAGGTGGTCTGTCCACATCTTTAAAATTATGTTCAAGTGGTTTTGATTCCATTTTGAACAAGGACAGAACAAGGGGGGAAGGACAGAAAGGAAAAGTCTCCACAACACTTTCGTAGTGAAACTTCTTGTCTTTATTGAGAACATCTCAGTCCTTTGTCTACATGTGACAGCGTCTCATGCTCAGTTCCGGCTGGGCTCAGTGTGAGAGGAAGTTCATGCAGGCTGCAACATGTGGTATATACATAAATATACATACAGAGAACACTGAGGATTGTATCTTAGCAACAAGTGTCTTGGCTGAATTACATTCATGTAAAGTGTCCAAATTTTAAAATCAAATAAAAAGCCTATAACTCAAAGCCTGGAAAAGCAAACAGCTTTAGGGCTTATTCCATTAACATTCCACAAACTGTGCTTTTAACCAGTTGTGTTCCATTCAGAAGAATGGCCCATTGGTTCCCTATGTACCATCAGCTTTTGCTGTGGCCACAGTTAAGTGCTTCTGAAGCTGGACACTTGTCCTCTAAACAGCAAACACGAAGTACAGGCACTACTACAGAGACAGGAGGATTTCTCCAGGAAGGGAAGGCAAGGGAGGGAACTGACAAGCCAGTCAGGATGCAGTCAGACCCACACCCCTCTTGACTGTGGTCCCTGGCAGATCACAGTTTCCCTACCTCTATTCCCTGGCATCACATGACCTCGGGAGCCGCAGTGTGGACAGGGAAGCAGCCTACCAGCTGTGGAGCAGGTGCAAACACCTTCTCACCCTTGGGTAGACTGTCATACAGCATGTCAAGAGACAAGGACACATACAAGGTGCATATTCTGAACACAAGCCCCCTGCCCTTTCCATGATGCAGTTTGGGATTGAAGTGATCTTCTGGTAAGTTCCCTAATTTCACAGAGTTTAGAGATGGGGATTTCAGCTTATTCTGTTTCTCTTGCTGAATCAAAGTTAGCACTGAGCAGAGCTGACATTTCTGGAGTAAAATACTTTGGAAATGAAAAGCTGTTCCTGCATCATGTATACTCATGGCACAGCTCCCCCCACATTCCTGACCCTTAGGTCAGTGCCCGTGGAGAGGTTGGAGGCTGCCCACAATTGGTACACCTGTCTGAAACTGCAGGAGAGACATGGGCTTTAAAGACCAAGCAGCAACTACAGCCTGGTGGTAAGAGGAATTGTGGAATAAAATAAACCCGGAGTGAGGATGCCCAAGGAGATGATGCTCACATACATGCTTAAAAGTTCCTTAAGTTATCAAAATAGGAAGGATGGTGAAAGATGAAGGTTCAGACTCAAAGCTATAGTTCCTTGGTGTCCCTTGCTGGAGAGATGCCACCTCTCGACACCATGAGCAGTGGTCAGTGTTGGTGGTACAGACACCATACCCACCCAGCCTGTCACTGTCTCTGCCTTGATCCAAGTGGGGAGCTATGGCTGTGCACAGGCATGCCACCTGAACTGAGATTCCTTCACAATGCTGACCTTCCCCTGTGGATACAGCCCTGGCAAAGCTGCCTGAGCAGTTCCAAGGGACCCTGCCTTTGTGGAATTAATACTTCAGGTTTAGGTAAGTAAACAGAACAGAGAACCTCCTGTCCTCCCCTGCTAAAAAGTGTCCTCAAAATTCAGGATATAAAAAACAAAACAAAACAAAACAAAACAAAAACACTTGGTGTGCCAAGCTTTCTGCTGAGTCTGTGAAGTCTGAGTCCTGGATGTGGGCTATAGCACTACAATCATGGTGTCATCCATGGTGGCCTTCAGAAAGGGGCTTAAAGTGCTCAAGTCTTAAGAGTCACCATTTGTTCCTTTCTAGTCAGAGATGGACTGTCTGAGCTGCCTGGGAGCAGGGGGAGGGCAAGCCCATGCTGTCTCTCTCTTACTATGCGGTGCTCTCCCAGGCTACCTTCCTCTGTCTTGTCAGGCTCTAGGTCAACCAAGCAGGACATGCTCTTACATGCACAAGGTCATTCACTTCCTGTGAATGACCTTTGCTCATTTCTGCTATCAGCCATGGAAGGCCAGGTGCTCTGCATGGTTTTTAGTGAATACGGATATACAATTTTGCTAGACTTTATAACCAAAAGCACATTTAAAAACTAAGTCCATTTCCCCATCCCCACTAGAAAAAATATAATTTTAAAGACAAGAACACACCAGCATGAGGCTTTTCTTTCTGGAGTGTGCAGGAGCCTATGTGGGAGGGTGGTGATGCCATCAGACCTTTCCTTCTAAGGAACCCCAGTGCATTTTACCCAAACAAGGCCCAGCCACAGCATGCAGGGTCCTCACCTGGCGAGCAGCCTACCATTGTCACCATGGAGCTCTGGTAGGACCCTCCTGCCATGTGGATGGAACCCCATAGGGTGAGAACCATGTGAGAAACCCACAAGGACTCAGGCAAGGCTCCCAATACAGAGACAGAAGCAGTTCCCACCAAAGCAACAACACAGCCTCAAGGTCTGCAGGGAATCTGGGACTGACAGTAGCTCTGCTCCTGTTCTGGTTTTTCTTAGTGTGTGAAGGACACAAACACCTGGGCAAACAGGGTCACACAGCTTTCAGTCCCCTGGATGTGGCGGCAGTGGCTGTGTGCTGTCAGATGGTCTGTGCCTTCCCTGCCCGTGGCCCTGAGAGTCTTGAGGCTGCTCAGAGTGACTTGCTGGACTAGACGGACATGCTGAGCTGTTGGCATACAGCCTTTCCTCCCTCTACTCCTCCCTAATCCTGAGTGGAAACAACAAGGCACCTGGGGCAAGTCTGAGCACAGGAGGTCCAGGTGGTCCACTCCAGGGTCCTGGGGCCACCCTGTGCATGAGGGGTGCTGCTGCCATCCTGGGGCTCACCCACAAGATGCCAGCAGCACTCGAGCCCTGCCTGTCGAGACACCAATATCTGGTCTGCAGCATGCCAGTTCACACTGTCTCACCAACTTCAGCTTGAATAGACTTTATTTTCAAACATGTGTCTGATAAAGCTGGAAGGAATAACTTAGCAATATACCTTATGGCATGCCAAGAATGGTATCACCTTAAATACCTCTCCATCCTGTGAAGCTCTTTGAGTGGTCAGTGGTTCCTACCCACCAGATTCCGAGGAACAGGGAAGGCTGTGCTCTGTGTGCATAGCAGCCCCATCAGGTTTTTTCTAGGCCACAGAAGCTATACTGTTAAAAAACCCCAGTGGGGCCAGTACAGGCTCTGGACACGTTTACCTTCACCAATTTGAAGTAAACCAAGTTTTCCATGATTTGAGCCTAACCAGGGGTATGGAAGCTTCTAGAGGCAGCTGAGGCAGCAGGTTCTAGGTCATAACACTGCAGGACACAGGGTCCCAGCTACAGGGCCAGTGTATGCTGGGGTCACCCCAGGAGAGCTGTTGAAACCTACTAAGAGGACTTAACCATGAAGGACCTACGGAGAGGAGCAGCCACGCATAGCTGTGCATGTGGTGTTTCTCGAGGGCTCTACTTCTTACCTCTACTTTCTCGTGTTCTTCCACATATAAACGCTTTTTTGCAATTAAAATAATGTGGCATAAAAGTGACCTGACATAATTACTTATATTATAAATCTCATTCCTAGCTCTGAATAAATTATTTATTCAAGAATCTCTCACAAAGTAATTTCATTTTTCCTATACTTGAGGAAGCCCTACTCAGTAGAACTCAATTTCTAACGTAAACGGAGATATAAAGCGGTCACTGGGTAGCTCAAGAAGGGAAGTGTGTGGCAGGGAGATGCTGGGGGTCTCTCCCTGCCATGCACCCCCACTGTTCACCTGCTTCCCAATCAGCTGTGAGATGCCTGGCACCCCACACGTCCCCATGCTGCCCTATTGGTGAGAGAGACTGGGGACAGTACTGGATGTCCAGTGGTTCCCCCAGGCCCCTCATGCCCTCCCCGAGGTGCACACCTGCCCCAGCTCAGATGCAAGGCTCTGGGGCAGGATTCAGCGCTGCAGCCTTGGCACCTGCCTGGATCAGGGTGTGAGAGAGAACTGGTCCTGCTCTGTGGGCTTCTCCACCCAGGCACCCAACCCCGCCTTGATGAAGGCAGTGAACAGACGTGCCTTGGCGGCCTGATACTCCTTCGCTGCCAGCTTGGACTCGTGGTATGTGGTGGGCTTAGTGATCTTGGTGCGCAGTAAGTGGGGGGGAACCTGTAGAAGAATACATACATGTAAAGCGACCACTGGAATGGCAACAGAAGAAAACAAAGGGTGTGATACCTAAGAATGATGCTTTGGGGAAAGGCAAACGGAAGAGGTGTTCTCCTACAGGAAAGGGCACCCACAAAAGGCCAGGCTCAGTCATCACCTCTCAGCAGCAGCTTGCATGTCGGACATGTGGCTGTAGATCCTAGGCTCTGGAGACAAGCCTCTGGTAAACCACAGGGTTGCTCAAGTTCCACTTGCCTGACTATAACTCTTAGAACAGCATGCCCAGGCTATGCTATTTTCACATGGCAGAGACTGGAAGTGTCCTGCAAAGCTCTTGAGCTACCACAATGGCATGTGTCTGGAAGAGGACAGTTTCTGCCTGAGCCCCACACCAGCGCTCTGAGCGGGCCCCGTAAGAAGAAAATACAACACCCTTGATTTAAAGGTGAATGAGAATGGATGTTCCTGCCTTGTTATCTAAAGTTTTACCTGGGGGACAGGGCCCTGAAGCTAAAGTAAATTTCTGAATGTGGAGATGAAGGGATGAAGAGACTCCAGCATGGCCTGTGCTCAGGGAAGGACAGGCAGTGACTGCCCTTCCTTTTCACAGTTTTCAGCACAGTGGTGTGAACACTCCTTCCCAGTGCCAGAGCAGAGGACTAAGACTTTGCAGGGGAGAGGGAGGAAGCTGTGTCTGCCACAGCTTTTGGGCTTCTGGAGCCAGGGCCACACTTTTAAGCTAACGACCGTCTGAAGGAACAGTTTTCACATGTCTAGTTAGGAAGCTGTGATGACACATGATGATGAAACGAGGACGGGAGGAATGGAGGTGGACACGCTAGGAGAGGTGGGCCGACACCGGTGAGGGTGCCTCAGTACCTTGCCGTGCACACGCATCCAGCGACAGTACAACGCGTGCTTACACAGGCGGGACGGGCGGCCCAACTCGTCCTTCCCCGTTGTGGCATTGATGACCTCGATGGCAGAGTCGCCCACTGTCCAGTTGACACTGAAGTTGGGCGCCTTCCCCGGCTGTCGAGCTTCTGCATTGCTGATGCCTAAAGCAGAGCAGACACCAGAGGGGGCATGAAGCTCTAGTTTCCACCAAGAGGGAGGGGCTGCCCGCAGTCAGAGCACCTGCCGGGAAAGGGATTTACTGGGACAAGGCGCACAGCCACAGGAGGAATGTTAAGCCTTCCATTGTGCTGCTGTAGTGATGGCCCAAGAAAGGAGCAGGACAAAGCCAGAGTTGACAGGCACACACTTGTCTGTGATGGGCAATGGTACAGAGGCTGATAGAGACCTGAATCCACATGACGTCTTACCATGTACGTCTTAGCTTTGGGACCAACAGAGTTAGAAACCTTGCAGGAACAGATGGACAAGCCATCTGAGGGTCAACACAGTGGAGCCAGTGGGGACAAGCCACCCAAGGTTTCTGCAAAGTGGAGCCAGTGGGTCTGCTCCTCAGTGGGTCTGCTCAAACACCCCCTGCCATGGAAAGGCCAAACATCCAGGCCACATGGTTTCATACACATTGTACCCAGGTACATTCAGAACCCCAGTGCTTAACAAGTAAGCACACATGCTTACTTGGGGTACTCAAACTATTTCATCTTGACTAACCAGCTTGCAGAGTGCAATGTTTTAGAAAGATGCCTGGCTAAGAAACTCAAGGTACATATGTTGTGTGACAACTGCCTGAGACAAAACCTTCCACCTAGAGGGATACCCCTAAAGACACAGGGTGTTCCTTAAGGGGAGGTGAAACAGTACACCCTACAGGGGGAGCTCTTTAAGTTTAGGAAGTAAACAATTTAGTAGCTTCAAGAAGTCTCTGAAACTGTCCAGATTCAAGGCTCCTCCTTCCTCATGCACGTATAAGCTCCAAGGACTACTAAGGACACTCAGACCAACTGAGCTGCCTGGAAGAGACATTTTTCAGTTAATCTAGCTGCCTGCAGGCCTTGCAGTGAGCTGTAGGGCTTCTGCTTTCATGAACTGTCACCCATGCTGGGGTGGGCTCTTGGTGATGCAGCAGTCTTTGAATCATTTCTGCTCCTGTAAGTATCTCCTCACCCATACTCCAGTAAGTGACCCCAATAAAACCCACTGGACTTTGGTGGCATCCTTACTTTGGGGAGTCACTGGTTCCCTCTCTGGGATGAGTAGACATTGGTTCACGACTATCTAGGAACAGAGAACAACTGCACATTTCCATTCGTATGCTGGGCCTTAAGGCACAAGACACATGGATACTATAGCCTCCCACACCAAATTCACTTAAGACAGGAGTCTCCAGTCCTTAGTACAAGCTGTTCCACATTCCTAAACCAGACACCTACTGCCAGCTCACTGGCTGTGCACAGCACATGGATTTTCACAGGCAGTTCCTAGGAGAGAGTGGCACAGGAAGAGAAATGCAAAGAGGCAATCTGAGGGCAGCAGGTGTCCCTGACCATCCCAGGAGTCACCATGGCATGCCTGTTATTCAAGACAGAGGTCCTGAGAGGACTGTAGTGAAAGAGGCCTAGCACTCGGATACAAGACAGACAAAAGCCAAACGTCTAAAAGGAGCCAGCATCTGAGAAAAAAGTGCACGTGACGGACTCCATCATAGAACACAGACAGCAGCAGATTAGTGAACTCCTAGACATGGGGGGTCGGGGGTGGGGAGGAGAGGAGAAAAAGGAGTTAAAAAGAATAGGAAACCAGTGAGACTCGGACAAGCACCGAGTCTGTGTGTATCCCGAGTTCCCAAAAGAGTTGGAGCACAGAAAAAAAACGTATCTGAAGAAACATGAATAAAATCTGCCCATATTTGCTGAAACCAACAACCCTAGAGAAAGAAGTTCAAATTCCAAGCATGAGAAACACGAAAGCATGTCACAATAAACTGCGCAATGTCAGCACAAGGGAGATTGAGCGGAGAACCAAAGGCAGGTTGAATAATACAGATGAGATGGGGCGGCAGCTTCTGGGCTCTAAAAAGGGCACAGCTCTTACCTTCCCAGCAAAATGCAGGCTTCTCAGACATGCTAAAGCTGAACAACCAATTCATCATTCGAAGACTCTTTCACGGAATCTAAGAGTTTCTTCAGCCCAAAGGGGAAAATGAAAGTAAATGGAGACCCGGACCCTTATGAAGGAAAGCAGGGCTCTGGGAACAGTAGCTAAATAGGTAGGTAAAAAGCGAGTCTTCCAGGGCTGGAGAGATGCTCAGTGATTAAGAGCACTGGCTGCTCTTACAGAGGAACCAAGTTCCCAGCACCCACATGGTGGCTAACAACCACCCCTAACTCCAGTTCCAGGGGATCTAACGTCCTCTTATAACCTCAGTCAGCACTGCATGACATGGGTGCCTTTACATACATGCAGGCAATACACCCATACACATAAAATAAAAATAAAATATTAAAAAAGAAATTCTTCCTTTCATTTGAACGTCTTTAAAAGCTGACTTTTGAAAAACAAGTAGTAATGTGGGATGTTTTAGAAAAAGTTAAACGTGTATCAGTACCACAGAGGCAGGGGAAGAGAATCGGTAGTGTCTATTTTAAGTGTCAGGGAGACTTTGCCGTACGTGAAGTGGCACAGTACCACTGGAAGGCAGACCGTGGATGACGAGGATGTGTACTATAGTCCTTGAAAACTACTAAGTCTACAAAAGAAAAAGTTACAGCTAGAAAATAGGAAAGGTGTTAAAATGGAATCATACAACACAACTGATATAAAAGAAAGAAAAAAATGGACAAGCGGGACAAAGACCACACGTGCCAAATAGAAAACAAGCAGCAAAATGACAGACTTAAACACTGTAATGTCTACAACCACAACAGAAGTAAATGGTCAAACACTGCAGGAAAAAGGAGGAGATGACTATAGTCTAAAATGAAGACATTGAAAGGATACTCTGCGCTATTACAAATCAGAAGGAAGCAGAGAAGTTCACCCTAATAGCAAAGCAGATCACAGAACGAAGGACACTTCTGGAGAGAAGCTCATCTTATAGTGACAAAGGAGACCAATTTATTAAGAGAAGAACTTTGTCACAGAGCTGAAAAATACATGAAGCAAGCGCTAAAATTCGAAGGAGAGATGATCTTACTGTGAAGAGACAGTCAGTATCCTCATGAACTGATCCAGCAGATCAGCAAAGACAGAAAAGACTCAACAGTCGGTCTACTTGGTCAAACTGACATTTGCAGAAAACTCCCTAAAACACTGCTATGCATTTTTTTTTCAAGTTTCATGAACATTATAAAGATATATCATTTCTCTCTCTCTCTCTCTCTCTCTCTCTCTCGTGTGTGTGTGTGTGTGTGTGTGTGTGTGTGTGTGTGTGTGTGTGCGTGTGTGTGTACTTGTGTGGAGGTCAAAGAACAGTGAGAGGGAGTCAATTTTCTCCTTCTACCATGTGGATCTGGAGGTGAATGCAAATCAGGCTCATGTATGTACACTGTATTCTAATGAATTTTGCACTTTAGTAGAGAAGGGAGGAGTGTTTCACCAAGCGGTGCTGGGCCAACTGGACATCTGTTAAAAGTGAACCTGGGCAGAACCATCGCTTTTCAGTTATCTGTCAGCACGGCACAACAGAACAGAAGGGCCTGGTACATGCTCTCTAGACCTTTTAGAAAGCATGGAATTTGGACACACACATATGTATCTACAAGCATTCTAAGAGTGGATCTGTTAAAAGTGAACCTGGGCAGAACCATCGCTTTTCAGTTATCTGTCAGCACGGCACAACAGAACAGAAGGGCCTGGTACATGCTCTCTAGACCTTTTAGAAAGCATGGAATTTGGACACACACATATATGTATCTACAAGCATTCTAAGAGTGGAGAGAGCTTCCTGAAATGTTAAGAAAAATGATCAGAAAAAAGAGCAAAGTCCCAGGTTCTTGTGCAAGGTTTTTCTAGACCATTCAGCATCTGGAGCTGTTTTGCTTCTGATTCACTTCAGGACCTGCAGTTGTTCCTTCCTGGGCTCACTGTTGCCAAGCGGGTGGCAGCAGGACAGTTCCTTTCCCAAGGAGAAGTGGGGTGAATGTTCACCCAGCCACAACTGGTGGGAATCCCCGACCACAATGGAGCCGGATCTTCTGTGAACAAATGGCTCGTGTTCGTATTATGTCCTCCTAAATCCAGTACTTCTCTGTGACAAAGTCAAAGTGAGGACCATTGCTGAGCAATTCCTATGCCAAGAGCTGCAACATTCTGCAGTTAAGCTGAGCAATTAACCAAAAAGCAAGACTCTGAAAGTACAAATTTGTATGATATTTTAAGCTAAGTAAAATGGAGTAAATTAGGCAAAAAGAAAATAGCTAGCCCACGGTTCCAGCGCTGACCATATGTTTTATCTAGACAGAAGGCCTTAAATGGTCACATGAGTGCATTTTGGGTCCCAGGGGCCGACACATCATGGGGATGGACACCCGTGAGCAACTTTTCTCTCTGGGGCTGCAAAGTGAGAACTGGGGTAATGAGCTCATCACAGGCCACTGTGGGTACAGAAACAATAAAAGCAGGATGAGCGTCTCCAGGCTTTGTAAATTAAGTGTGCTAAATCAGAACATTTAAAGCAAAACTACAGAGAATCAGGAATTGGCCTAATAACTGATATAACTAAAAAATTAGGAGAGTTGGCACTAACAATTCCTATTTCCATTTTAAAGGTACTTTCTAATTGTAATAGGTTCATCACATAGTGGGGTGCTATGACATGAATTCCATACGATCAATAGATGTTTAGGGTTACTATGGGTCATGCTTTAGAATTATTATTAGTCCCTTATTAGTAGATTAAGGGAATGTTCTCTTTTCTCTCCCTCTCCCTCTCTTCTCCCTCCCTCTCTCCTTGTACTGGGGAACTGAATTCAAGGACTTCCACCTGGAAGGCAAGTACTCTACCATGGAGCTACATCCTCAGCCTTAAGGAGTAAAGTTTAAGGGAAGCCATGTATATGCACCTGCCCAGAGGTGCTCACATGGCCCAGAGGGAGAGAGGGAGCCTCTGTGCTCAACAACAGCCGTCCCTTAAGCTGGGAGCACAGTGCCTTTGGATGTCACTCTTACTTTCTTTATAGAGCAGTGTGGTTGGGGTTTGTGACCCCACCAGTTGGATGACCCTCCTGCTGTCTCCTCAGAGCTCCCTCACACAGGCTGCACTCACTAGGAATCTCTGCCCATGCTTCCTTACTTGTTCATGTTTTGTGACAATGCTGCTTTTAAAATGGGCTCTAGCTCTGAGAACTTCCTGGTGCACTGTGGGCACTGGGCTTTGCCAAGAAGCCACACATACTCATGATGATCTTGATAATAAGCCACACCAGGCTTTTCACGTGGATGCTGGAGATCCAAACTCAGGTCTTTACTATTATACACTTGGTACTCTCAAAAAAAAATATGTAATACATTGGTAACTTTAAAGTCTATCCTGCAGATATTTCATATA
>NW_008344186.1:511145-513544 GCF_000622305.1 Nannospalax galili | reverse complement strand
CATAAACTTTGGTAAAGCACATTTGACTTTTATAAATCAGCTCCACTTTCAATATCTTACAGCATCTTTCTAGAAAAATGATAAATGATTCTTTCATTTCAAATTTCAGTTATTGATGGAATACTGCTTAGACAGTATTCAGCTGCTCTGGGCCATCATATATGCCCTTATCTCACATTGAGTCTGTATGAATACGAGACAGTGATGGTTAGAGCTGAGCACTCACCACAGTTTGAATCTGGCTGGAGTGTGTTCTCTAAAGGCCCACGTGCTGAGGCTTGTACTTCAGTGTGCTGAGGCTGAGGTGGGAACCTCCGAGATGGGGCCCAGTGGTAGGTGGTTAGGTCACTGGGCATGTTTCCTCCTAAAAGGTCAGTGTAGTTCTCACAGGACCCCGGGTCAGCTCCTGGAGAGCAAGTTTTAAACAGTGAGCTTGACCCCTGCCTTGCTTGTGCTCCTGGTGTTCTATCTCCCTCCCTCCCTCTCTCTTTCTCTCTCTCTACCTCTCTCCCCCACCCTGTGTGTGTGTGTGTGTGTGTGTGTGTGTGTCTATGTGAGTGTGTGCTATGTGTGTGCCTATAGAGGCCAGAGGAAGGTGCTAGAACCTCTGGACCTGGAGTTACAAGTAGTTTTAAGCTGCCTGACGTGGGTGCTGGGAACTGAACTTGAATCCTCTACAAGAGTAATAAGCACTTTACCACTGAGTATCTCTTCAACCTGCCATGGGCTTTCTCTCTACTGCATTCCTCTAACTGCAGTGGTGCCTTCCCATCTTACATAAGAACAGAGGCCAAGCAGATGAAACTGTCTTGGACTTCCAGCCTCTGAAATGGTGAGCTACGACTTCTCTTTATAAAGTACCCTCCAGTATTATGTTATAGCAACAGCTAGTAAAGCATTCCTCTTTCAAATGTGCCACAGAGAAAATAATGAGGGAAAATTATTTTCTGATGCATGAGGAAGCACTAATATATAACCAGACGCTCCAAAGGACATCAGTGTTCCAAGTTCAACTTACCCTCATCAAGTCTTTTTTTTTTTTTTTCTTCAGGGTCTCCCTGTAGCCCTACCTGGCCTGAAACTGGCTATGTAGACCACACTGGCCTCAAACTCATAGAGATCTGCCTGCCTCTGCTTCCTGCCAAGTGCTGGGATTAAAGGTGTGTGCCACCATCCCTGGCTCCCTCATCAAGTTTTAGGTCAATTCTGGTTTTTTGTGAAGGAGAATGGCTAGGACTAGGGAGCTGCAGTATGTGATTTGAGACAACGCCCATGCTTCCCTTTCCCTGCTCACTTCATATGCTTGACTGTCATGTTGTCAAATAAATCCACCCTGCTATCTCTCAGTTAGAGACATGCTACTAGCCAGGCACTAACAAGGCAGAGTACACACAACACCAAAAGAAGCATTTTTTAGTTTAGGATATGGTTTAGTTTTGAGCTTACAAACATAAGTAAAATGTTATTTTTTAAAAAGTGTAAAAATACCTTAACTGTATCCTTTTAAATAAGGGTGGGCTTAGAAGTTAGGGCCTTTGAACTCAAAAGCTCCTGTTCACTTTACTGTTAGCCACTGACACTCTAAAAAAAGAAAAGAAACCAGTAATAAAGGTGTAAAGGGCAGGAGGAGACACCAGGAGAGCTGCATCCCTGCCACACCTACCACATGCCCAGAGGGAGCCGGGCAGGTGTCACCAGCACTAAGGGTATCAGCTGGGTGAAGCTGCTCTGGCTGGCTCCATGTAAGGATAGATGCTTGCCAAGCCCCAGCCTGGTTGTCCTGGGGAAGACTGCATGAGTCTTTACCACTGCAACAGGAATGGCTACGAAGCATGAAAGAAAGCAGAAAGGTGCCAGGCCACTGTGGCTTCGCAGCGAATGACAGGGCTCACAGCTGCAGGACTCCCTTAAGGGGCTCAGAGACAAGGTCACGTGCACCCTTTCCATGGCTCTGCTGCTGCCTAGCAGCCACAACTGGCTCCTGATGGGGGGATGCATGGGGCCCAACACTGTGAGCTCAGGATACTGAGGGAGGTGGTGACACAAGGTACTTGCCACTGAGCAGGGGCTTGTTGAGGGTGTAGAGAGGTGGCAGGTCCTCTATGTTGGAGATCCGCTGGTACATGGCCCTGGAGAGGTGGTCCCCATGGTACAGGCTCCCCAGGATGATGCTGGAGAAGTAGATGGGCTCCACGAAAATGCTCAGTAGGGACCCCTGGATGCCCACCACGTTCCAGCTGCAGGAAGAAGGAAGCACATCTCAGTGGACACAGATCAAGCGCTGGACACCCAATGTGCGACACACAGATGCATGGTTAATGCTGGAGGAATTGTAGGAAAATATGGCGGTGAAAATGCTGATAAGCAGTACAAATCTCAAATAGACTTTTTTTTTTTTT
>NW_008344186.1:483521-511127 GCF_000622305.1 Nannospalax galili | reverse complement strand
TTTTTTATCTTTTTGAGACAGGGTCTCCCTGTAGCCCCAGCTGTCATGAACTCACTATGTAGACCAGGCTGGCCTTGAACTCAGAGATCCACCTGCCTCTGCCTCCTGAGTGCTGGGATTAAAGGCGTGCGCCACCATGCCCGGCTCAAATAGACTTTTATTTAAAAGTTATCTTGAACTGTGAGATGACAACACATTTACTAGAGATTATTTCTAAAAGGGTATTAAGGAGCCACATATTTCTTGTGAAAAACTTGGGGGAATTTCAAAAGGGCAAATATATATTATTTCCCTGCTTCTAATAAAATGGCAGTTCAATCAGGGAACAGGCCATGTCCCACTCCTCTGATCACAGGCTGCATTCTCATACGGAGCTCCTCAGTCAGAGAACAATGATGTAAGCTCCCTGCCCTCAGCTGCCCCTGGGGGACAATAGTGGTTACAACTGCATGCACTGGAGATGGAGATGGGGGACAATGAGTTGACGGTCATCACATCACTGAGTCACATCTGCAGCAGCTGTGCTCCATCACACCCACAGCCCACCAGGCCTGTTCTCTTCAGCCCACAGAGCATCCCAAGCACCCACTGTGTGTGTTGTATGTGGCTGGGCACTGAACACAAGGGAGAGGAACAGAAGACACAGCCCAGGTGCTAAACAATAAATCAGCAAAAAGGCAAGGAAACAAACCCCAAAGAATCATGAACTGAGGTGCGACCAACTTGAGGGGAAGTTCAGAAAAGGAGTAGGCAAGGCTACCTGCTTGGGCTACTTGGGGGTGACCCTGAAGCTGAGGCCTGGAAGCGGAGTTGCACGAGTCTCAGGGAGAGGAGATGCAGGATATGTGGAACTGCCCATGGAAGGACAGGTCAGGCAGGGGCCAGGAGCCACTAAGGGAGAGGGTGTGGGCCCAAGCAGGTTCTGGGACTTGTGACAAGGAAGTAGCTTAATAAATATGACACAGGCTAAGGAGAGAGATCAATGAGTACTGCATTTTAGAAAGTAATATCATCAGTGTAGGGTCAGCTACAGGTGAAGGGACTCAAGGGGAGAGGCCCCCGGGTACATGTATCAGAAGCAAGGGTCTAACTAAGCGGTTGTGAGACAGGGAATTGGGCTGGGTGCTGCAGACATGGGCAGATGTGGGAAGCAGAAGGCTCCTAACTAGAGGGACAGGCCCAGCCTTGAACTGACCCTGGACCTACCGACTATCTCTGGGTGTTCTGATGTACTTCAGGCCCTGCCCTGTAAGGGAGCAGAAAGCAAGTGCTTGGTGGGTCACAGCCAGTAAGTAAGAGGGGAGGGCTGTACACAAGTAGCTGCTGAGCCACACTCCTGCAGACCAGCACCCATGTCCCCCCTTCAGTTGCCTGCTGCTCAGGCCACACCTGGAATTACCTTCACCTCTTCCTTTCCTGTCAGAGCAATTCATAGCAAATCTCAGGAATCTACTTTAGGATGAGATCTAGGCTCTGACTTCTGGCTACTGCCACAGCTAGACCAGGGTCAAGTGTCACCGCTGCCCGTGTCATTGTGCCCTCTCCTAAGGAAAACAAGAGATCTAGCCCTTAGTTCCTCTCTGCAGCAGTGGGCATGATTCTGGGAAGACACAGATTGGCCCAGTCTACTCTCACGCACAAACTCCCCGAAAGTTCCCCAGAAAACACCAAGTGTCCCAGACCAGCTCTTTCTTAGCAGCTCCACTGAGCCTCCTCTCCAGGCTTCAGAATGCTCCTTAATCCTGGAGAACTAGGCACAAATATCCTACCCAGTGAGCCCCTTACCAGCTTCTCAAATATCTTACACTTTTAGTCTCTGTGACCTCTCCACAGCCTCCATTGAGGAGGTCAACATGCTGAATGGACCAACCCTTAAATTCCTAGGATGCATTCCTTCCACCCCCCAAAAAAAGGAAATCAAAACAGCTTTTCCCCATCTCAGAGAACAGCTGAAATGATTCAGCTTGGGAGGCCTCAGGGCCCCTTTTTGATGCAGATGAGAAGTCTGCTGATTTAGACTGACTTAGGCAGAACTCAGTCCCATGGGCAGTAATGCTGTGATCTTGTAGAAACCTGCATCTGTTAGGAGTCATTAATTCTAAGCACACACTTCCTAGGAGATCCCAGGAGCTTCTAGAATTCTGCCAAGACACTGGGCAAAAAGGAGCAAGTTCTTCAGCCAACTCCGCTGACAGATTCCTGCCAACCACCTTTATGAGAACATTTATGCCCACCTCCCCAGGACCACAGACCAATCCAGGGCAAGGGTATCAGAGGCAGTCAGACTCCATGTGGCAGAGTATCCACAAAGCAAACCTTCATACACGTAACTGGGCAGGCTGCCTAGAGATGCACGCCCAGTTGTTTCCATGCCCACTTGGGCCAGGGCACTGGGTAAGGAGCCCACATATACCAGGCCACAGGAAGGGGACTCAGCTGTCACCAGAGGATCGTAGGTGCTCCCACTGAGTGTGGCCTCGGGCCTGCCATGTTGGGTCCAGGACCCTGTCTGTGGCCTTCTTTCGCTTGTCTTTCTTAGGTCACTCTTTGAGGATGGAATTCATAGTACTGTCACTTATCCACTGTAGCTCCTGACCTGGTCCTGAAAGATTGGGCACAGCAAGGACACTGACCAGAGGACACACAAGAGCACTGCACTGACCCAACTATGGCCTCCACTGCCTCTCCCCAGATAAGCAACTTACTCAGGCCAGCTGTTTCCCCAGTGGGTCTCCTCCCTCCCTGCTTTTATGTCAGTTCAACCTTCAAAAGAAGGCTACACATACGCCCTTCAAAACAACCCTCTCTTCTGGGAGCCTCCAGCTTTCCACACCTCAACAGAAGCCCTCTCCCCTGTCTATGAAGCAGCCCTCCCCTACCTGCCTTCTGTCCTCAGTGAGCCAAGCAAGCCTCCTATCTATGTGTGGGTCTGTCTTTTGTGTCCTAAGTAGCAGAGGCCTCAGAGGCATTGGTCCAAGGAAGACCCCTACTCTCCTCACAGGAGCCTCTCACTGTCCTCTCACACTTTGGTGACCACTAGTCATAGCACTGTGTCTCCCTCTTCACCTCCACTCCATGTTGGACCTTAGTGCTCTATCTGTGGGATGTGGTGGTGCCCTTCTGTGAGAGAAACAAGTGGGCTCTGCCCAGCATTTGTCAATTTAGGCCTTCACAGTGACATTTTGGAAGACCCTACATTCAACTGGCATCATTCTGGCCCCTATGCCATTCCTATACCATGATGTTCCTGACTACCCACTTCTTAGCCACTTATGTTGTGTTTTTAAGAAATATACCTGTTCCCATTTCTATCAGTTGCCTGTGCTTTTCTTTGAGGCATTTCTTCAGTATGAAATAAAAGGCAAGGAGTTGTAAGAGTTCTGACTTTGGCATTCATGTGAGATTGCCCCTCCAGCTGATGGTAGACTCCCCTCTCTCAGCAAACCTTCATGCCAGTGCCTTTTTGCTGCAGAGCAGGGAGGTTGGTCCTCGTCCAGATTCTAACTTAATGTTGTTTATGAGTCAGAACTCTTTTCTTACTATGTGATTTTCATTTTTACTAGATCTGTGGACTCTTAGTAAATATTAATAAGCTGTATTTAATTGAGGAGCTACACACAACATTCAGACCACTGTAAAATTGAGCAGGGATCCCAGTGGAAGGACAGGAAAGCCAGTGGTGTTTGGCAGGCCTGCTTGTACTCCTCTCGCTACATGGAAGGGCAGTGCTGGGAGGAAACCTTCCTACTGGCTCTCCCCTTAGGATGGAACCAGAGCAGTCATGAACCAACATTCTTGCCTAACTGAAGTCTGCCCAGAAGACTGGCTTCTATCTTGCCTGATTCAGCAGTGATGGAATGGGGACCAGAGTCTGGAAGCTACTGAAAACAGACAAGTACCAGGTTAGGACTCAGTTCTGATGGCAGGTGCAGGGAATCAAGAACTGAGAAAAGCCAGAACTAAGTAGGAAAGACGTCCTTGCACAAAGCCACTCTACAGACACTGGGAGAAGGGTCACTTCCAGCTAAAGAAATAAATAAAAACAGACACATGGCCCAAAGAACTAAAAAACAAAAGCAAAAAAACCTTGTAGACACTGACCTTAAAAAATGCAGATCTAAGAGTGGCCTGACAAACAATTTAAAATAACTGACAGAAGGATGCTTAATGAGCTAAAAGAGAACACAGACTCTATAGAGTGTGAAAAGACTGCAGAAACGGATTGAGATTATCAATACAGAGAGAACTATACCATCAGAGATCCTGTACATGGAAAGAAACATCTGAACAGAAGAGCTTGGCTGGAGGGTCCAGCAGAAGAACCCGCTGGCTTGAAGCAACAAGTCATTAGAATCATCAATGAGTAGAGAATAAAGAGACAAACGAGGAGAGGCAGGGGGTTAAGAACACTGGAGCAGAGCAACACTAGGAGTCCAGAAGACAGGGTAAAGAGACGAGGCTTTATTGATGATGAAAAGCTTTCCAAACCCAAGGAAAGAAAGAGATCATGAAGATTCAAGCTCAAAGAGCCGAAATGAGCGTAAATACAAAGTGACAGTGAGCACATCTCCGTCAAACTGTCTAAATCAAGAAACAGTGAGCAAAATGTCCGTGCTCACACAAAAGATTTTCAGTGGTTGTCTCAGTAAGAACTTTGCAAACCAGAAAGGAGAGGGGTGATGCATTTCAAAAGCTGAAAGAAAAAAAGCCAACCAACACTGCTTCAGCTGGCAAACTGTCCTTCACAGACGAGAAATTATGACCTCGGTGAACACAGTGGGCAGTTTACTACCACTAGACCTTACAAGAAATGCTGAAGGGAGTCCTTCAAACTGAAGCATCAGGATAGTAGATAGCAACATAAAGCTGCATAAAAATGCAAGGCTTGCCGGGCATAGTGGTGCACGCCTGTAGTCCCAGCACTTGGGAGGCAGAGGCAGACGGATCTCTGTGAGTTCAAGGCCAGCCTGGTCTACACAGTGAGTTCCAGGCCAGCTGGGGGTACAGGGAGACCCTGTCTTAAAAAAACCAAAATAAATTAGTAAGTTTTAAAAAAGTATTTGTCTCATTATAAAAAAAAAACCCAAAAAAACAAAAAACCCAAGGCTTTCCTGTGAAGGCAAACACATGGACAAATAAAGTAACTTGAGCTATTACATTTCTTAGACAAGGTCTCACTGTGTAGTCCAGCTGGCCTTGAACTCAGGATTCTCTTGCTTCAGCCTTCTTCTGAGTGCTACAATCAGGTATACACTACCACACCTGTCTTGTGATTTTATAATGATAGATCTATGTAAGTGGGTACACAATATACAAAGAGGCAATTTATGACATTAATTAAAACATTTGAGGGAATGGAGTTGTAAAGAAGAGTTTTCATATATACTTAAAGTCATTATCAGTTTAAAATAGAATGCCATAACTTCAAGATACTTTATATAATTAGAATTGTAACTACAGGAAGTAGCTGAAGAAAATACACAAAAGAAATGAGAATCCTATCACTGTATATATAAAAAAATTACAGAAACTCAAAGAAAGGTGGGAAGAGAGAGTAAATCAGGGAAAAATAAAACTAAAAGCCATATAGAAAATAACAGGAGGGTTAAATCTCTCCTACCCAGAATACCTTAAATGTTAATGGATTAACCTCCCCAATCAAAAAGGTTGACTACGATAATATAACAGATTAATTATATAATTAAGAAATTCATTGCAGAGCTAAGGATACAGGTATGAAAGTTAAAAGATGTAAAGAGATATTTCATGTGAAAGATAAGCAAAGGAAAGCAAGAATAATTATACTAATAACAGACAAAATAGGCCTTAAATAAAAAACTAAAGATGAAAGACAGTATAATGATAAAGGGGATTCAATTTGCTAGCAAGATAAAACATCTATGGAGCCAGCAAGATGGCTCAGTGGATAAGGGCACTTGTCACCAAGCCTAAACACCCACGTTTGATCCCTGGGACCCATATGGCAGAAGGAGAGAACTGATTCCCACAAATTTTTCTCTGACCTCCACATGCCCTACTCCCCAAACAAATAAATACATGTAAAAAGACTATGAATATTACATAGCAAGTCATAGGACGCCTAACTACATAAGCAAACTATGGTAGGATCAAAGGAGAAAATAGCAAAATAATAATGACAGGAAACCTCAATACCCCAATTGGTCTCTACAATGGGCAGTCAGATAGAAGATGAGAATGGAAAGAATGGATTTGGAACACTATAGGAGAGCTGGACCTAACACAAACACAGAACACTCCACCCAAGTACAGCAGGCTACACAAGCGCACCTAGAACATTCTCCAGGTCAGACCAAATATCAGTCTCAAAACAAGTTTTACCAAAGTCAAGAAAAATTAAATCATACAAATATATTTCCTCTCACAAAAGAGTAATAGTATAAATCAACACCAAAATGAAAATTGAAAAGTTAAACTATATGGGAATGAAACATCATGCTCTGAAGCAACCCACAAGTCAAAGAAATCACAAAGGAGGTAAGACACAGGAAAATGAAAACACAGCATCCCAAAATAATGAGGCACAGCAAATTCATATGAAACCTCCAGGAAACCTGGGAGAGCCAAAGCAATTCAGAAAAAAAGATAATGTTGAAGGACTCCTGCTTTCTGATTTCAAATTAGTGTAAAAAGGACGGCAATCAAACACTGCCACCCTGGCACAGACAACAGAGCAACAGAACAGAATGACAGTCCAGAGACAGACCCTCGTGTACATGGTCATGATTTCAGCAGGTAACAAGGCCACTCCACAGGCAAGAAGACACTGCACCACCTCAAAGGGTTAGGACTGTAGTCACACCAACTGTGGAAGGATCTCTGCAAATCTAGAAGAAAAAGGCAGAGCTGGAGAGAGGGTTCAGTGGTTAATAGCACTTGCTGCTCTTGTAGAGGACTTGGGTTTGCTTCCCAGCACCCACATGGTGGCTCACAACCACCTGTAACTCTAGTTTCAGGGAATCTGACACCCTCTTCTGGCCTCTGTGGGCATTGCACACATGTGGTGCACTTATATACAGACTGACAAAACACATAAAAAAACAGAAATCTAAAAAAAAAGAGCTTCAAATGAAAGATATCCAAAGACAAATGGGCAAAGGACATCAAGAGGCAATTCAGATAGTAAAAATAGTTAGTAGTGCACATCTACTGGAGGACATGCTCAGCATCCTCAGCAGAAGAGGAGCACAGGAAATCCCAAGGCATTCGTTTACAGAATGTGGGGGAAGCAAACTAATGTGTGGCTAGCATGGGGAAAACTGATGTGACTGCAACCTGACATCCTCGGCGAAGTCACAGGTGTGTGGCTCCTAATATAAACTCTCAGAGCTCTAGCAAAGGTTTCATAATGAGCTTCCCAAAGCACAGCTGAGTGCAGGTAGAAGGCAGTCAAAGGAAACCCCAGTGTCCATCATGATGGGAATGGTCAATGACTACATCAGAATATTTGTAAAGCCAGAAGTAAAGACACACACAGAACAAAGTCATAGGATAGAATGAAAGTGAGAAGCACATGATAGGTCTTGGAGCTTAATTCACTCCTATAACTAACAATGCACATCAACACAGAACGGGTCTTAGAGCATATTTCACCTGTATAACTAACAATGCACATCAACACAGAATGGGTCTTAGGGCATAATTCACCCCTATAATTAACAACACATATAAGCACAAAGGCATACCTGATACACAACACTATGTCTCCATGAACACACACATGTGCACATGCACAAACATAAAAGTCACTGGAGGGTAGACTGGAAGGACATAAAGAGTAAACACATTACAGTGGGCACAGGTAGAGTATCCTGGAAACCTTCCAGATTTTGGAGCATTTGGATTTTGAGTTTTCAGATTAGGTACACTCAACTGATAGAATCTATGCAAATATTTCAAAATTAAAAACCCTCCAAAATCTGAAGCACTTCTGGTCTCATAGACTTTGAGCTAAGAGATATCCAAGCTGCACAGTACTGAGAAAGAACAGGCCAAAGCACACACATGACTAACCCAGCTCCGAGTCCCTGGGGCTGTCCTATAAGACCCATTAGAGAAAAATCAATGCAAAGAGTTTACAAACAACTGAAAAGATGAGAGGTTCCTAAGTGGATGACTGGGTCCCATGCCACCTGTGAGATGTGCCCCCTCAAGCCTCATTAGGGCACATGAGGTTGGATATATGATCCATCTGATATGAAGAAGAGAAGACACACATGCAGTGTCTGAGTCAATTCCAACCACTTCTGGATAGGCAGTCCAGAACTCTCTGGTGCCACACCAGGGTTCTGTATAGGGAGGTTTAATTGTATATGCACTTGTACTTTTGAATGCTTTCCATCATCTGCTGAAAGCACTAGCTGAAACATAAAAACAAAGGAACCAAGATTAGCATCTGAAGAAGTGGGCTCTCTAAGATCTGACCTGGATCTAGGCTCCCAAGAGAAGATACTTCCCAAGCTTGTGGTAACTAGAGCAGTGTGTTCAGTGTTCATGGAGTGCTATACTTGGCTCAGGCCCCCAAGGTCCAGCACGCCTGGGGGCACTCTGCACTTAGAACACAAGGCCTGGGATGGTTTACATTGTTCTAATTGGTCAAGATCAATCACCCTTTGTTAACAAATGGTGCTGTGGCCATGGAAGCTGACAAGGAAATGCTTGTGTGTTTTCCTCTAGTAGCAAACTGTTTAAAATGCCATCACCTGTAGAATATCCAACACATCAGCTTAACTCTGACACCATGTTCAAAACGACATAATAAAAGCAGGTGGCGTGGGAGCACTGAAGCACCTGTGTAGAGCTTGGTCCTTCAGAGAACTCTTAGAATACCTTCATAGGGAATGGAGTTAAAATCTAAATTATTTTGAAAAAAGGAAGTTGAAAAAGGTCTTAAAAGACTCTCAAGTGCCATGATGCAGTGGGTGGCCCTTGTGGCCTTACCGTGCTATCTTGTCACTGCAGGACATGGTGAGCAGTCGTTCTCCCTGCAGTACCCCATCCCAGGTCTGGATGCTGGCGTTTGAGCGCACAGGGATTGTCCCCTCACCAGACTCTATTTTTGTCCGTAGCTGTCCCCTTGCTTTGCGATTTGGATGTCTATCTGCTGGTTCTAAGAGAAAGAGAGGGTTCAAAACCCACAGGTGGTAAAGCATCTAATTTTACTGAAAAGCATATCTAACATTACACCATAAATTTAAAGTATAATTTATACATATGTATGCAAACATTTATGTTATCTATAGAAATATACATACCATGTAAATTTGTCAAATTGAGCTGAAAGGATATAATACAGACCAAATTCATGAGCCCGGGCAGGATCCTTAGTGGTTGAGGAAAGGCTCATTTTGCCTGAGATGATTTCTTTCTACCATTAGCAAGTGAAAACAAACAGGGCAAAATGCTAAGATTTGCTAACTCTGAATGATGGTTACTTGCGTGCTTATCATAACCCTTGTATTTTTCTAATTTCAAAAATAAATCTAGACAGATGCAGAAATCAATCCATGGGAGGTTTTCAAAGATACCCCCCGCCATGATTAGCCCTGGGTTATATATGGGGGATTTAAATTTTTTCTTGTATTTTAAAAATAGCAATTCTCAGGGCTGGAGAGATGGCTCAGTGGTTAAGAGTACTGACTGCTCTTGCAGAGGACCCGGGTTCGATTCCCAGCACCCACATGGCGGATACGGACCCTCCTTGACTCCAGTTCCAGGGGAATCTGACTCCCTCTTCTGACCTCCACGGCATTGCATGACATGGGTGCACTCACATACATGCAGGCAATACACTCATATACATAAAATAAAAATTAAAAAAAAAGCAATTCTCTACTGTGAGTTTGACTGTTTCTATAATTAAGGAGAATCATGTAATCAAATATTCCATTTGGAATACATAGTGTTAAGTGTGGGAGCAGACATGTGGATACAAACTGTTCACAGCCAAAGCTCTGGCCTGGCCTGAGAAGGTGGAGCGAATGTGGTAGCAGGGCCTTGCTTGTTTGCGTCCACCTGCTTCTCAAGAGCAGCCTCATGCTTCAGTAACACCTTTGTCAGTCAGAACTCACTGGAAATACAGAGGCCCACTAGAGAGTGATTAAATACCTGATATGCCTTTCCCTGCATTCTAGTTACTTAATCAGAATTAGCACCTTTATGTAGAATTGACATTTTTAATTCATTAAAGTTTACGAACTGAATGGTTAATTGGGACGATTTTTACAGGGAGTCTATCAAATTCATACCCAGGGCTGAAATTTAACAAAAGAAAACAAAGAAGAAAAAAAGAGAAAGACTATCAATATGTGCTCTGCCACTCTGTTTACTTAAAAGTCTGTCAGCTGCTAAGACTTGGCCTCATACCTTCTAGCACTGGCTCGTGGGGAGAGAATATTCTGGCATCTCCGCATGGCGAGGTGCTGATGTACAGGTGGAACTGCACGGTATCCTTCAGTCGGAACCCACCCCGTTCTGACTTCTGGAAGACGGACCTTCTCTGATCTTCTTTGCTACTGCGAGGGAAAAGCCACAAGAGTGACGATAAGAGCTGCGCGCAGTGAACGTGTGGCCTCCAGAGTGCGTCACGGTGATTTTCAGGGGTCAGTATTTTAACACTGGGAGAGATGAATTTTCTACAGACAGTGCCTTGCTATGTATACCATGCTGGCCTGGAACTTGGGATTCTGCTGTCTCAGCCTCCCTAGTGCTGGGATGACGGGTGTGTACCATTATGTCTGGTCTGAACTGGCATCACTGTTACGTGCGTTTATGGTAATCCATAGTTCAGGTCCACTCAGTAATGGATATGTCATCAACTGTGACTGTTCCTTCTCAGGCATAACTTCAAGGCAGAAAAACCACATGAATGAAATGGCATTGCCAAGAAAAATGGTCATCTACAGCCCCGACCAGGCACAGAGACGAGAATGAAAATGACCTTTCTCAGGCAGTTTAGAAGAAGGCCATTTATAGTCACACTGCATGAAACAAAAATCTTAAACAAGGACTTGAAACTTAACGGCCATGCTGTTTCTGTGTATGTTTATATATAGGCATGCATACACATACATGTGTTTATGAGTTAGTTCATTCTAGTTCATAACTGAGACTTATGGGAGAACAGGATACAGCAGGAAATCATGGAACAGGAGGACACAGTGAGCATCGTGGGAGGGTGGGAGTCAGCTCAGATGGCATCACAGGACAAGGCTTAGTGCTCCTCACACAGTTACAATTTTGAGAACTCCTCAGTGTTTACAGCAATAAGGGCAGGCTATGCAATGTTTCCTGATAGAAGGTATTCTAAAAATAGCTTCCTTCACGTGTTTACTCCTAAACTTACTTTAAGTAAAGCTCAAGCTGTGCATAAAGAAACCTGAGCAGGGACCTTCGGGAGATTATCTCTGCATGGCAGTCATTTAGTGCAAGGCCACGGTCACTCATGTATTCACCGTTGATACATTTCGTCCCTGTCGAAACACTTATCACCTTGGCATCTTTGACGTCTGTACCTGAAAGACAGGAGAGTGACTTTGGCAACTAATGGAGACACTGGCCTGTGTGACAAGTGTTCTCAGCAACTGGACCATTCATAGTCTGCTAAGGATTTAAGCTTGTGGATTGAAGAGATGGCTCAGTGGTTAAGAACAATGGTTGTTCTTGCAGAAGACCTGGGTTCGAATCCCAGCACCCACATGGAAGCTAACAACTGTCCTTAACTCCAGTCCCAGGGGATCCGACGGCCTCTTCTGTCCTCCGCGGGCATTGCACAACACAGGTGCACTTACCTACATGCAGGCAATACACTCGTACACGTAAAATAAAAATAATAAAATTAAAAAGAAAAGTGTTTAAGTATTTGAGCTTGTTTTCACACGCCTTCCTACTGCCTGAGTCCTACCTGTGAAGCCTCTTCTGGAGGCCTCACTCTGCACCACTTCCAGGAGGCTACCCTGCTCACTTACAGTGTATACCCCAAACTTCATGCGGCCATTTCCACTAGGACCTTTCTTCACCCTTGACTACAGGCAAGGAGCACTGCATGATGATACTAACTGGCCTGGAACTAGTCCCTGAAGTCAAATATCAAAGCACTAAAGAGGTTAGATGAAGGACTTAAGGCTAAAGCATACTAAGAAGGAAAATTGAATTAGCTCCCATGTTTTCATTAGTAATCTGTCACCTTAACACCCTGGGAGTGAGATCACACATAGTATGATCTTCCAGAGAGGGAACATCCAGTATTCCGTCTTGTGTGATAAAGCACTGACCCAGATACTCTAGAAAGACCAGAATATGGACGAGAGTGTAGCTCAGTGTAGAATACATGTCTAACGTGTGTGAAGCCCTGAGTTCCAGCCCTAGAATGACTCTTAGACTCACAACCACTGAAGTAGATGAGTGTTACATGCTGTGATGGTTAGTGGTAATTGTCAACTTGACAGAATCTAGAGTCACCTAGGGGACGTAGCTATGGCTCCTCTGGGCATAGCTATGAGGGATTATCTAGGCTAGGCTGGCCTTTAGGTATGCCTACAGAGATTTTCTTGATCAGGTTAACTGAGGTGAGAAGACTCACCCTTCTCCCTGGGACGAGATCTTGGGTTGCATAAAAAGGGGAAAGTGAGCTGAACACTAGCATTCATCACTCTGCTTCCTGACTGCAGATACACTATGACCAGCTGCCTCAAGCTCCTGCCACCTGACTTTCCCACCATGATGGACCACAACCTCTTAACTAGAAATAAACCCTTTCTTCCTTAAGTTGCTTATACCAGGGTATTTTATCATAGCAGCAGGAAAAGTAACTAAGACACCTGCTATGTAGGAGGCCCTGGGCCAGGAGTGGTAGCAAGTTACCCTTACTGCATGTCTTCCGTGTCCTTGAGGAGCCCCCGTTTCCATTTACAGAGAGGAAGCTGCAGCCCACAGGGGTTAACAGTCTTCCTGAGGCCACTCAACCAGTGACAGCACAGGACCCACGTGCCCAGTGCTCCCTGTGCTAGCTGCAGACACACATTCTGGCTATGAGCAAATGGTCACACAGACACAAAGGGCTAGTCCCAGAGGTGATCAGCTTTTCTAGTATTTTCTATTTCTGGAACAGAATACTTAAGAGAACAATTTAACAGAGGAATTATTTATTTTGACTCACAGTTTTAGAGGTTTCAGTCCATCATGAAGGGAAGCTGAGGTGGAGCAGCACAGCTTAGTGCATGGTGACCGGAAGGAGAAAGGGAATGCCCATACTCACAGGCCTTCTGTTCTGTCTATTCTGTCTGGGCCCTAGCCCATGGGATGGTGCCATCCACATTCAGACTGAACCCCCTCTTTAACCTCTTCTAGAAATGCCTTATACACATACTTAGGGATCTGCTTCACTGAGTTCCTTGTGAAAATTTCTCAAGTCAATCAAGTTGATAAGATTAACCATCATAAGTTTGGCCCTTGTCAACTTGATACTCAAACACATCTCCTTAAAACATTTCAACTTAGGTCTCCAAAACATGTGTCCATCTCTTAATAATACAAAATGCATTTAGTTTACCTCCAAGAGTTCTCACAATATTAACAGATCCATCACTAGTCAAAAGCTCAAATCTAAAGTCTACTGAGATTCAAGGCAAAAATCTTAGCTGTGAGCCCCTGTAAAAATTAAAGCACATTTTACATACTGCCAACAAACACTCCCATTACAAAAGGGAGAAATGGGGTGTAGAAAGCCATAAGACCAAAGCAAGACCAAAACCCAGCAGCGCAGACATTAAATCCTGTAGCTCCATGCTGCAGTTGGGTGCTGTGGTGAATGCTAACTGGCTGTGTGGCCAGGCCCCTATGGCCTTGCCTACTGAGGCCAACATGGCCTCTCTCTCGGGCTGGCTTCATCTGCTGATGGCTTTCCTTGGAGATGTTCCACATTTCTGGGGTCTCCAACATCCTAGGGTCCAACCGTATAGATAGGTGACACATTTCCTGGCCTCAGCCTACCTTTTAGAGTTGGGTAGAAGCCTCCATGAACCCATAACCTGCATTTGCATACCTGCATAAAGAGTACTGTGTGGGCGATGTCAGGACTGTTGCCAGTTTAAATAGTGGCTTGGACCATGGCTCTGGTGGTCTCTGAGTGCCTGGGCAGTTGAACCTAGAGAAGCTCTTTCCTAAGTCCTGTAGAAGTAGGGTATCCTGGGCCTTTCTTCTCACAGCAGACTTTCAAATGAGTTAAAAAACCTTTTCACCCTTATCCAGGCTTGGTGGTACATGCCTATAATCTCAGTACTTAAGAGCCTGAGGCAGGAGTATTATCCACAAATCTGAGGCAGCCTGGGCTACATGGAAAGTTCTAGGTTAGCCAAAGCTATATAGCAAAACTGTCTTAAAAATAAAAAACAAGAACAAAAGGCAAAACAAAACAAAAAACCCCACAAGACAAAAATCAAACTGGATCAGAAAAACCTTTACAGTCTTGAGCTTGCAGTGGGTGGGGGGTGGGGTTCCTGACCTATCTCAGGCCCTCCCCATTCCTACTGCCCCACTGTGAAGCACCTGAGTTCTCTTTAATGGCTCCAGTCTCTCCAGTAGTACTTTCCTCTCTGCTTTAGTTCTCAATTCTCACTGTAACCCTCATTAGGGCAGCCAACGATAACTACCCTGCAGCCCAAATGCTTCTTTAGGCCTACATCTCTAAACTCATAAAATTCCCCCCATAAACCACTTCCAAAGTCTTCTGAACCACGTGGTCCAGCAGGCATGGCAAAAACCCCACTTATCTGGCATTGATTTTGTGTGTTAGGAAAAAAAAAAAACAACAACAAAAGGGAGGAATTATTTAGTGTGCCTCAGCTCCAGTGCATCATGGTGGGGAGGGTGTGGCAAAGCAGTTCATGTATGATGGTGATTAAGAAGGGGGGAGGGAGAGAGGAGGAAGGAGGGGAGGGAGGGAGGGAGACTTGTAGTAATTTATCACCATTCATTATTATGCTCTGGAAATGCCCTTTCATAGACACCCTGAGGCATGCTTTACTAATGTCCATGAATTTCTGATTCTGTAAGAGTCCCCCACCTCCTCACAGGAGTCACTCTGATGCAGCAGTAGTGTCACTAATAAAGCAGAAAGGTCCAAGTGCCAACAGAAGCCAGAGCCAGCAATGTGCTATTTCCAGAGCAGACTGAGGTTGTAATGAAGATGAAAGGAGTCACATGCTAAATACAGCGTGCTTTCTCCAAAGGAGAAGACTTAGGTTAAAAAGTCAAACATAGAGGCAGTCGGATCTCTGTGAGTTCAAGGTCAGCCTGGTCTACATAGTGAGTTCCAGGCCAGCAAGGGCTACAGGGAGACCCTGTCTCAAAAAGACCAAAAAAAAAAAAAAAAAAAAAAAAAGTCAAACATTGGAGCTGGGTGAGGTGGCACACACCTTTTAATCCCAGCAAGCAGAGGCAGGTAGATCTCCTGTGAAATCAAGGCCAGCCTGATTTACATAGCAACTTCCAGGCCAGTTGTGGCTACAGGGAGCCTGTCTCTAAAAACAAAGCAAAACAGAAAAGTTGACCATAACCCCTGTCTCAAAACACCAAAAAAAAAAAAAAAGTAGAACATTTGGCAGGAGAAGGGCTTTGTTTTGTGTGGGTTTTTTTTTTTGAGGGGGGGAACAGTGCTGGGGATTGAACTCAGGGATTCTGTCTGCTAAGCATGTGCTCTACCCACTAAGCTATACTCTCAGCCTTGAGGAGGAAAAATACTTCTAAGGTTAATTTTTTTCTTTTTTTTTTCTTTTTGTCTTTTTGAGACAGGGTCTTCCTGTTGCACCAGCTGGTCTAGAACTCACTATGTAGACTAGGCAGGCCTTGAGCTCACTGAGATCCATCTGCCTCTGTCTCCCGAGTGCTGGGATTAAAGGCGTGTGCCACCACACCCAGCAATACTTCTAAGGTTAATTTCTATTACTTGAATAGGTGGACACATGAAGTCAAAAAGCATAACAAGCAATTTTCTGTTGGTGTCACGAGGGCTTTTCTTCCCTAGACTGAGAGTATATTATGCTTTCAACCCAGAAAGCAGACAGGTTGAACCAGTGCCAAGATGCTTACCTGTGGTCATCACAACTCCAGATAGCACTTTTCTTCGTGCATGAGGGGAGGAGAAGTTATCCGTCAGGTCACTGAACTTACCCAGGACCAGGCGTGAGACAGCATCTGCCAATACCTGGGTGAAGAGCAGAGGCCAAGTTTAGGACCAGTGTGTACCTGTGGCAGAGGCAGTCCCTCTCAATGTCAGCACATGTGATGGACTCTTGTAGACCATTTCTACTCTTGAAAAATCACACAGGTACATTCAACAAGTTTGTGTGTGTGTGTGTGTGTGTGTGTGTGTGTGAGAGAGAGAGAGAGAGAGAGAGAGAGAGAGAAACACTCAAAGACACATGTGTTGAAAGGATTATATAAGGCCCCAATTGAAGTCCTTTGCATGATGATGCATGGGAGGTGGTATAGACGGAGTATAAAACTCATACATGGGCTGTATTCTGATCTTCATGTACACAGCTCTGACCTCACATGAGGAAATCAAGGCACAGAGAGGCATGAGTGTTGTTCTGGTCACTCAACTGCCCATGCTGCTCTTCAGTATATGAGGGGGTATCACACTCACCTCTCCTGACCCTCCTTTACTGATAGTACTTTTAAAGGGAAGAAAGTCTCCTAGCCTGAGGCTTAGTCAGTTCAGGGGCTGCAAAGCAGACTGAGGGAGAAAGGGTCAACTTGGAGATGTGACTGGGTGAAAGAATTACTTCACACGTAGAACCTTGCCCTCAAAGGCACAATCGATGGTCCTGGGTTATTCTAGCATCTGTGCATATAGACATGCTACCTCAGCTCACTGGTTCAGTTGGGCATCATGAAGCAGTCACACTTGGATGGAATGAAACTATAGTGCATTAAACTAGTGCTCTGAAGAGAATCCGTTGGACATGACACTGGGAACACCTGCACCAAAAACAGCATATCTTGCAGGCTCAGATTTTGTCAGATTTGGGGAAGAATCTGACTTTAGTGGTTTAATATTTTTCCTAGAATGAGTTCAGGGAAACACTACCTGCTAGAAGAGAGTATCAAAAATCAAGACTGAGCCAAGTCCACAAATCTTATAATTGTCTAGACAATCAAATAGCCAGTGACAAATCTAAAGCCCCCAGCCTGGCCCTTAATAAAAAGACTCCCAAAATGAATAGAAAAGTCACTGAACCTAAAGGATGACTCATTTGGAAAAGACAGAGTTGGCGTATTATTTCCTTCCTATCACTATAGAGCAGACAGTGAGCTCCTAAGGGCAATGCTCTAGGTAGGACAAGTGGAACACGCACAGAGGGTGCCGGCCAGAGACTGCATACCCTCAGGGGAGCAGTAGATACAGATGTGAGCATAGGCAAGTGAGAGAGAGCAGACAGAAGCATGGGATGCATGAATGACCAGGGGCCACACCACCAAGGGTAAAGGACAATGCACCACTATTTACCCAGGAAAAAATGGTAAAAGGGGATGGAAAGCCAAAGAAATAATTTGTAAAGTAATTAAAAAATATAATTTAAGCAAGGTATGGTGGTGCAGGCCTTTAATCCTAGCACTCTGAAGACAGAGGCAGTTGGGTCTGAGTTCAAGGCCAGCCTAATCTATATAGAGAGCTTCAGGCCAGTCAGGGCTACATAGTGAGACTCTGTCTCAAAATCCCCATATACATATAATTTTAAAAGAGAGAGAAAAAGAGTTTGAATGAAAGTACCCCCCTATTTGCAGATAATGTTGTTCCCAGAAGCCACAGATTATTAAACAAAAACCCCAGAGCCAGGTATGGACTACTTCCCTATGAATTGGTGGTCAGGGAGGCTCCAGAAAACCTCAAAAGCAACACAGGTTATTGCCATTGCTCTTGACTGCCCACCAGAACTAGATGGTAAAGATCTGCTGAGGACACCACATACTTCAATTGCAGGACATAGAAAAATTAAGCTGGAACTGAGCTGGAAGCTCCCTCCCTGTTGGCTAACTTTCACAGTACCTAGAGGATGCTATGTAGGCTACTGGGGGAGAAAAGTCATCAATAGTCTTACCCAGCTAAGAATCTTGTGTGCTACAATACTAATCTGCCTGGCAACATGGGGCCACTAGTGCTATAGTGGTATGATTGTTGTAGGGTTAACCAATAACTTTATGCTTGGATTTGAGGCCTACTCTGCAGAAAGGAACTCATGCCTGATACTGAAAATCTAGTAAAAAACTCATGATTGGAGAGGTCATGGGCTCTAGAGGGGAAGCTGCTACTAACGTTTTGATGTAAATGGACATGTGGTCAAACTGCCCTGTAAATATTTAGGTTTATGCCCATAGATCAAGTTTCTTTTCCCAGTGTACAGTGGTGAATGCAGAGACCCCCTAACAGGCCACAGGAATGGGAATGTATGACTGTGGAGTGCTCAACCCTAAACAGGAGACATTATTAACCCTCTAAGGCTCATGGAACATGCAGAAGAGGGGGTGGGAAGAATATAAGAGTTGGAGGATGGGGAAAGAGTGCTGAGAAATGCTGTCTTCTGGACATGACATAGCAGCTATACCCACAGCAGCAGTGGTTACCTGGACAAGACCTGAATAAGACTAGGTCTCATGAACATTCCATTACGGATGGTGTACTAGTTTCTTTCCTGTTGCTGTGATAAAATATCCTAACAAAAGCAATCAAAGGAGAAAGGATTTGTTTGGCCCACAATACCAGGTTACAGCCCATCATTGCAGGAAAGTTATAGAAGCAGACGTTTGAGAGAACTGGTCACATTACATCAACAGTCAAGAGCAGAGCAGCGAGCTAATGTATGCATTCTAGTGCTCAGCTCACTTTTTCTACTCTAATACAACCCAGGAGCCCCTACACAGGGGGATTATGTAGCCCACAGTGGGCAGTTCGCCACCTCAATTAGCATAATCAAGATAATTCCCCACAGACATGCCCAAGGCGAAACTAATATAGAGAAACCTTCATTGAGACTCCTTTCCCAGGAGATTCTAGATTGCCTTAAGCTGACAATTAAAACTAACCATCACACTAGGGGAGGGAGGGATCTGAGGCCCCAACCCTCCCTAAGGAACTAGGCAGTTAAGCATGCTGGAGAAAAGGGGGTCACATTCTTCAGTGGGGTAGCCACTGACAGATTTCCCTTGCTCAAGTGAATAACCCCCACTCATGCTCATGAAAGCAACCCTAATTGAACACAGTGGATCACACAAAAGAAAAAGCCATGAAAGTAGGAGGTGGCTTGTTGGGAAGAAGACTGTAGAAGGGGACAAGAGAGAATAATATCAAAGTGTGTGTGTGTGTGTATGTGTGTAATTGTGAAAGAATAAATGTTTAATATATGAATTTAAAAGTTTCTATTTCATTTAAGGACAAGCACAGGTCCAAGTGGTCAGAGGGCTTTCCTACCCCTCACACCTGAGTCAGGTGCCTGTGTGGATGCACACTGTGAGACACAGGCAACTAAGGTACACGACAGCTCTCACTCTCTGAAAAGGCCTTACTATCTCACCCTGTGTGGTTCATGAAGCAACTTCCTTCTAAGTTTTGGGTTGGACATAGTAACAAAAGTAGAACGATCCTTGAAGTCCTAAAAATCCTGATTGCATAGTTCTAATCACTCATCTTCAGTGACATGCAGAGCACAAGGACACGCCTTACAGCTGATGCTTGGCCATACCACACTGACAAGCCCATTACAGCAGAGTGTTGCGGCTGTGGTGTGGACAGCACTGCCTGATTTCATAACCATCCTGCATGCTCTCAATTATCAGGACGCAGACAGTCCTCAGGCCAGGGACATTTGGCCCAAGCCCTTTAAGTGACACTTCAGGAAACAGCAAGGGTTTACAGCCATCTGGGGGTCACATCCTGAGTCCCTAATCCAAAGACAATGGAGCCCTGCCATACAGCCACTGGAATGGTCTTGGGAGGCTACCCTCAAAAGGTCTGAATGGCCTCACTCTGTGTGGTTCATTGGCTCTGGAAGCGGCAATGGTGGTTGGGCCACTGAGCAGAAGTGTGTGTGTGTGTGTGTGTGTGTGTGTGTGTGTGTGTTTGGGGGGGGTGGGGAATACAGCTATATATCCCTCATACTTGGTGGTTCTAGGCTATAGGTCCAGAAACTGGTGCTTGGTGCTTCAGAATCCAAAGAAAAGCAGTATCAGGAGGCAGTGAGGGGGCCTGCGTACCCATGCCCCTCCACATGACTATGTCCCAATAGACACCACCTGCCTCCCCTGGCCAGGAGCTCAGTCCTTTCCACACAAAGCCACCGAGGCAGCCGCTCCAGGGGACAAGGTTGAGGTCACCTGCTCTCAAGACATCTGTCTGCTGCCTCTCAATTGGGCACCTGGGATTCACAGCATCTGAAATGGTTTTGGTGGACTGGTTACCACAATCAATATTAAGAGAGGGCAAGTTGAATAAGATGGTATATTGAACTTAGGCCAAAATATTTTAGCAAATACTAAGCCTGAAATATAAGTCACTTGGAATCTAGTGCCACTGATTTGTAAAATAACCAATGAACCAGTTGTTCTTGGAGGGCTTTTAACAAGGGACTAATAGGGAAGCAAGCACTTGTCACAGAAAGTTATTACTTTACACTGATGCTGTACCTCGTTGCTTTAGGCAAAATAGAACAGCTTCTTCTTTTAAAATCAACTATGATCACCTCAACTCAAGCTGTATCACAGTCCAAAGAGAAAGGTCCACGCCTGAATAGGAGACTGCAAGCCTTCCCCTCCATCACATGTGCACCTTTCAATAACTCTGACCAAGTGCAGTGTGCTTTGCTTCCATATGGAAGAATGTTTTGACAAAAAGGAATTAATATAGAAGATGTAAAAATCACTTTTACAATGGATCAGTGAAAGTGGGGATTCCATGAAGAACCAAGTCAGAGCCAGCAATCTGGGACTCCATGAGGACTGAAGGCTCCTTTCTCTTCTTCCTCTCTCACAGACCCACCATGAGCCCCCCTGATACTTCCTTTCTTTACCCTGAGTTTTCGGAGAGGGGACAAACTTGAGTGGCACCCATGTCAGACTGGAGCAGTGAGAAGTCCACACAGATGTCACACAGGAAATCTGGCATATGGAGATTCCCACAACTGGAAGGTTCCAGAGTATCTGTGGACGGGTCCCTCCTTGCCACTCCCCCGACCCCGCACAATCTCCCTACTGTTCTGGGGTTCCTTACCTTAGGAACACAGCCACCAGCCAGCCAGGAAGCTGAGGCCCCCATCACCCTGACCCCCACAGGGGCCTCTAGCTACCGACTGACCAACAGTCCTTATTCCCTGTGCAATGAGTCAAAGGATGCACCACTGGACTAGACACAATTCAGCATTTGCCTCCCTGCCCTAGTCCTGATGAAAGCTTGTATGGGGTGAGGTTCCCTCTGTGGAGGAAGTCAAGAGAGAAAGGGATTGTAGCTACCCTGCTGGGGGCCGGAGGTATCCCTGCTCTGTACTGTTATGGCCCCAGTGAGCATCAGGGGACTAAATGGGCCTTTTGGTGATCATCTGACCTCACTCCATAGCCAAACTTACCAGTAACTGCTATTGCTGAGGGCTCAATAACATAAGGAATCAAGAGCAACAGTGAAAACTCAAGACTGTTTAAGACTTGATCAAGTGCAATGGCCACTTGCTTGCAAGCACATGTTTCCTCACCTGGGGCAAATGCAACTGAAGACCCTCGCTGAGAACAGGCTGGCGAGATGGTGTTTGGTCCAAGTGCAAATTGAAAACAGTGGCCAAGGCGGACTGTGCGGCCCGGGCCTTGGCAAGCTTCTTGTTCCTCCCTGAGCCCTCAAAGAACTGGCCATCCACTACCACGGACATGACAAAGCTCTTAGCGTGGCTCTCTCCGCTCTCAGAGAGGAAGTCATACTTCAGCCCTGGGCGCAACTCGTTCAAGATCATCACGGGATTCTTCCCAGTAGGGGGTGGGAATGGTGGTGGGATAGGCAGAGGAGGCTGGGTGAGGCTGGCAGGTACTGGGGAAGCTGACAGGCTGAGGTCTCCACTTGAGCTGAAGGAGTCATCTCCATTGGAGCCTACGTAGAAGGGTGGCTCTGACTTGTCTGGAGTCTCAAAGCCATTGAAGAGTGTGTCGGGGAAGTCGGCCTGGTCGGATGTGAAGTCCGTGTTCACAGAGAGAGTCCTTCCCATGGCCAGATGGGCCTCAGAGGCATTAGGAAACTGGACAAAAGACCTCAAGGCCTTCTCTGCAGCATGGAGTTTTGCCTTTTTCTTTGTAGGGCCAGAGCCCTCAAAGACCTGCCCATTCACCTCCACAGACATGACAAACAGAGGCGCATGCACGGGCCCAGTCTGGGATAGCAGCATGTACTGTAAGCCAGGCTTGATCTCGTTCAGCTGCATCAGGGCGTTCTTGGGCAGAACAGGCCCTGGTGTTTTCCTTCGCTTCTTCAGGCGGTATTTGGAGTGGCCATTGCTGCCATCCTCCAGGGGCCGCTTCCTGCTGGTGCCACCACCACCCCCATTGGAGAGCGGAGCGCCCTCAACAGGCCCAGATGCACTGCTGTCCTTGGGGGGCATGTTGTCCAGATTGCGGTTTTCCTTAACATCAGTGCTGCTGGAACCTGCGGTGCCCAGAAAGAGTAACTTACAACGCCTTCGTTGTAGGATCTTGTAAATGCAAAATTTATAGATTCCTTTATCTCTTTGTAGCTGGGTAAGGGATGTGTGTGTGTGTGTGTGTGTGTGTGTGTGTGTGTGTCCTTCCTCAATGCAAATGTGAGGAACTACACATTTGACCAAATACTTAACAGGTCCGGCCTGGAATGAGTGCTTTGAGATTCTACAGCCTCTTCTAGTCAATTCATCAATTCTTTTTGCATTAAAAGGTAAAATTAAAAAAAAAAATCTCTAAGAACATTTTAAATCTTTCAAGCTCATCAAAATGTTGGATGATAAGTTAATCTACAAAGACTATGTCTGATCAGTCCTTTGAACCCACAACACAGAGAGGCATTTATCTTATCACGTCCTTCCTTACCAAGGTTCCTGACCCCTTAAACTGCAGCACTTCTTAGAAGAGGAAGTATCATCAGAAATGCTCCTTCACAACTTAATAAGCTCTTTAGGTTTAAAATATTCAATCAACATATGTGATTATTTGGCTTAGTTTATGAATCAATCATAGAAAACTGCCTAGGTAATTAGGTAAAGTATTATGACTTTATAGAATTTACTTTTGAAGAATGATGTTTTATTTATGGTATCCACTTAAGACTTCATTATATTTGAGCACTGTTTGCCTCAGAATCCTTTATAAGTTTCATGCTAGAAAAAATATGTAAGAACAAGATATAAAACTGAAGTAAGCAGGCTAGGATATCCCAACTTCATAAACATGCCTGGCAATTCTGTCTTTTTAAAAACCAACTAATTGGTTAATTTTCCAGATTACCTTGGTTATCATACCTTACAAATGTACTTAACATGGCCAAATAAAGATGAATGGGAAATAAATGCCAGGCATGGTGATACATGCTTGTTATCCTAGTACTCAGCAGGAGGGTTGAGAGCTACAGGCCAAACTAAGGCCACACATAGACAAGACCTTGTCTCAACCCCCTCAAATAAAAATAAAACAAAGACAGACTATTTTTTAAAGGTAGAAGACGAATAAAAAAGTATCTATGCTCCTCTGAAGGTTTATTAAGTTTTCTGAAAAAAAGAAAAAATAAGTAATTCCTCTTTTATCACTGTTTTGCAGGCCTGTCGCATGAGGCTTTGGAGTGTTCGTCACTGCAGTGTTCACAGACCTCCAGCCACTAGCTCCCAAAATCTAAAATAAATCTTAATTGATGAAAATATTCCTGAATTTGGTGGATTTTGGGTCTATTTCTACTATGTAACAAACAGATTCTCTTTCTATTAAGTGATCTGAAAACACTGGGGATGCACATCAGTGAGCCATGGGAAGGGTTAGTGAGAGCATCCTGGTTGGTTAGAGCTGTTAATCTCTGGAGTTAAGGCTCACAGATGTCTAGGGCCACTGTAATTCAGTTGGAACAGCAAAGACTACCAAGATAAACTCAGTCCAGGGAATATCTGATCATGTGTGGGGTTGGGGGTGTCTCTCAACAGATACCTCTCTCCAGAACACTCCTGACACACACACCACTTCACCCAGCTGACAAAGCTGACGGAATGGGCACTAAATTTTCATTTATAACATCCTCCAGCAAAAGACCAGTAGGTTACTCCTTTCGGTACTCAGGGAACAAAAGGTTAAAAAGGTAGAGCAAAGATGGAATTGAGAGATTAATAGAGGAAGGGCGAACATCACAATAGCATTCTGCTCAGAGTTCAACTTAATTGATAAACAGAATTATTGGCACAGAAACTCAAACTGACAAGTGTGCTCTGACATGTACTTAGCCAAATATTAATGACTTCTGAACAGCCAAATGCCTTCAGAACTGGTTAATGATTAGTCAAGATTATAAGAAAAATATACTTTCTGCAACAGTTCACACTAATTCTCAATTCTTACTCATTTCAGAAGCAAAGGTACTGCTCACGTGTTATAAAAATGCTCCTAAGAAAACGAAAATAAAATACTCCAATGAGAGGAGACAGAAATGCTTTCTCTCTGCAGACCAGGCAGTTACACTCAGCATGTAAAGTGATTCACAGTAGGACTTTTGCTGCTTTTAAAATGACAGGAAACAGGCCTGGCATTTCAAAGCTTTGCATGAGACCCAGAGGCTTATCTTTCCAGGAATATTATTTTGGAAGACCCTTTCTCAATTAAATTGCCCAGGGTTCAGTGGGGATGGCCACAGCTGGAGGCATCCCAGTCCTGGCAGGTAGCTGTGGGGAAACCTGTGCACATGTCCCAGAAGGGATTACTGAGCTGACATAGTACAGGCAACACATCCTGAAATAGGCCACAGAGACTGTGGAAATGGTAAGTGAAGCTGCCCAGCAAAACACTCCAGCTGGGTTTCAAAAACATTTCAAAAACAGGACTGAAAAGTGACTAGTGTGCCATGGACAGTGCACACGTCAGCAGAGGCAAGAGCACACTGTACACCACTCTAAATAGCACTGGGTAGCTGCCTCATGTCAGCCTGTATCCATCTAAGGGCAGAGGATGTTTGCTGCACAGCCCACCCCAGAGCCCCTGCACTGCACACATCCATCATAGTGGTGAGGCAGACTCACAGAGTGCTGCTAGGTTCCACGTGTTCGAGAAATGCAGAGCCACAGATCTTGCCACTGGACTGCATGTGAGGTCACAGGAAGTATGCTGGGCCAAGTTCTCACATCATGATACTCCTGGTAAAACACAGTTCTGCTGTGGAGCTGCATGTTCTTCCTCGAGACTGAGCACATTAGCAAGAAAAGTGCTGTCTTCTAGGTAACTTTCCCGCTATGTGTGCATGTGGACCTCACTTAGACCTGTTTCTCTCTGGGACTGAGGGTTGGTGGGTTGGTAGAAGTGACTGGTGGTTCACAGAGAACAATGCCAAAGGAGGAAACATGGTGTGCCTGAGGGCCCATCCCCACAGCCCTGTGAAAAATGGTGTGGAGAGCAGAGAAAGCCCCCATGAGGGTTTGGTCCACACCAGCACCAATTTCTTTCCAGTCTTCAGAGACTAAAGATCATGTGGACTCCCTTCCCTCCAATTCAGGAGCAGCGACTGTGCTTGAAGGGAACTGTGTATGAACCGTTATCCCGACGACCAGGTATCTGAGTCAATCAAATGGCTTTCTTGAGTTTGCTCAGGTGAAAGTTCAGAGCTTTATTACAAGAACCAGGACTCCATACGAAACCACAGAGACATTACGAGATAGGTACCTAGAGGCATATTTCTGTAATAAAAACGATGGCCCCATGATGATAATGAGGAATGAAAACTCTAGATAGGTGGCTGCAAGGAAAATGTCCACAGTAAATACTGATGCCTATCATGTAAAATCCCACAACTGCCAACAGCCCACATCTTAGGAAAACAACAAACTGGTCATATTAATCAAATTACAAAACACTACAATCTTAATGGGACATAGACTACTTGACACTACGTGACAGGTCTAGATCTTACTCATATTCTCTTCATCTTCTATATCCATGGTAAAATACTTTCGAGGGTTTCTTGACTGGCGGAGACCACTTTTGTCTGAAAGACAGCAAGAAAACAATGTTTAGTGCAAAAGCAGGGTGGGATGACGTGTCTGCTCTGTGGAATGATCACCATATCACTGAAAATTAAAACCAAAGTCATCAAGAGTACTGGCTCTGCCATTCACAGGCTTTTTTCATCTCCTCCCAGCATGCTCTGGAGATGGGACACCAAAGGACCCTGGACTCAAATGACTTATCTGGAAAGGCAATGGAAGGCAAAGAAGGGGGTCACAGCAAAGGAGTCCTAGGGCCAGGGTCCAGGAACCAGCAGGCTTGCCTCCAGGGGGTAAAGGGCCACTAAGGACTCTGAACCAGGGACAGGGTGGTAGTACCCCATTCGGGCCTGCTGTCTAACAACCATGTCACAGCTGACCACAGAACCCAACAAAACCCAGTCTGTTTGCTATCTGGTCTCTGCCCTAGTAGACCTGCAGATGGGCTATTGAAGTGAAGTCACATAATAAGACCCGTGTCTCAAGTATTTTACTTTCCATGCATTGTGAGAGCACCTCACAGAGGAGAGTAAACACGTGTAATAGCTCAAAACCTAACCCAGTACCTTAGCCATGCACAATTTAGTGTTGGCAGGAGAAACCAGGGGAAAAATCCAAAGAAAAATTACTCCAACTGCCCAATAACTAACAAAATCAAGGGTTTCCTCTTCTCAACTATTTATTTTTATTATTATTTTTTTAGAAGAAGCATTTCATTACAGCTTTAACATACTCAATAACAATTTCCAGAGCAAAGATACATCTCTTTCAAAAGTGGCTGTAAATTTTTAGGTTCACAGTTGAACTAATACAGTTATACAATACTGAACTCAGTATAAACCCTGTAAGACAGGGTTTTATCATTATCTTTATTTTATGTATACGAGTGTATTGCCTGCATGTAGGTAAGTGCACCCATGTTGTGCATTGCCACAGAGGTCAGAAGAGGGCTTCAGATTCCCCTGGAACTGGAGTTAAGGATGGTTCGTAGCTGCCATGTGGGTGCTGGGAATCGAACCCAGGTCCTCTGCAAGAGCAGTCAGCGCTCTAACTGCTCAGCCATCTCTCCAGCTCCATTCCCAATTATTTCTGATATACTTTGCAAGGCTGTAATAACAGTCGACAATTAAAAAACAAACATATAAAATTACAACTAAGAAACAAGAGAGTTGAAAATCTTGAAACCAACATGGCTTTGTAAACAAAATTTGTTTTATAAATATCAATAAAGTAAATTCATTGCTTTTGCAAAAATAGTGATTAAATGCATTAAGATGTACATATATCTCATGAATCACATATGTAAAACAGAAGTGGATTTCATGACAATCATTTGTTAGTA
>NW_008344186.1:481590-482494 GCF_000622305.1 Nannospalax galili | reverse complement strand
CAAGTCTTCGCGTGGGACCATTAAAGGCGAAGGAGCAATTGAGGTTTTCTGGTCAGGGCCACTCCCTGATGTAAGCCAAAGGCTTTTAGCCCTCTTAGTGGACCCTGACTGCCCACACGGGTGGAGACGAGACAGCCTTCCTGTACTTCCTTCTCCTCTTTTCAGCCACTGAAAAAGCCCCGCGGGCACGGGTTGAGCAAATAAGAGCCACAGGGCGCTCACTGCTAAAAGACTCCCATGGAAGGATAAGGGGGTCCCAGGCATGAATCCCACATAAATTCACGTCCCCTGCAGAAGAAAAACTGGGCAACGATAGGTACTTGTTCATAAGCACATCCACAGGTCACTATTGTTTGGAGTGGCATCTTCATCTTTTTCTCTTTCTCTCTCTCTCTCTCGTGTCCTCTATCATGGGCTAATCATTAACTACCCCTTTAAGCTTAACCCTGGAACACTGGAAGGAGGTCATAGAATGGGCCCGTAATTTATCACTGGAGGTTAAAAAGAAAAAGTGGCAGAATCTCTATTCCTCTGTGTGGCCCTCTTTTGAAAAAGGATGGCCAAGGGATGGGACTTTTGACCTTGCTACTATCTTACAGGTTAAAGAATACATTTTCCACCCAGAACCAAATGGACACCCGGACCAGGTGGCTTATATAGTCACCTGGGAAGACTTGGCCCAGAACCCTACACTTTGGGCATGACCATTCCTACCTCCATGGGGAACCAGAGAGACTAATCAAGGGCCCTCTACCCCTTCAGTTCCCCCAAATCTCACTTCTTCCCTTTTACCCCTCCAGTCTTCCCCTGAAAAGAAGAAGCAGAAGCCAGTCCTCCCTGAGGACCAAGCCTCCTTAACCTTCCTTGATCCTCCACCTCCCTATCCACCTGCACAGGCACCCCC
>NW_008344186.1:479081-481246 GCF_000622305.1 Nannospalax galili | reverse complement strand
AGTTTCTCTGTCTTTATCGCCAGACTCTGTTAGCAGGTCTCAAAGGGGCTGGAAGGTGCCCAACCAATTTGGCAAAGGTACGTGCTATAACCCAGGGAGAAAATGAAACTCCCGCAGGGTTTCTAGAGGGCCTCATAGAGGGATATAGAATGTACACCCCTTTTGATCCCACAGCTCAGGAGGTCAGGTAGACCTTATTATGGCCTTCATAGGGCAATCTGCTCCTGACATTCGTGGCAAGCTTCAACGGCTAGAAGGCCTTCAGGGGTACTCCTTACAAGATTTAATAAAAGAAGCTGAGAAAATTTACAATAAGCGTGAGACATTAAAAGAGAGAGAAGATAAAATTAGAAAAGAACAGGAAGCCAGAAAAGATAAGAGAGAGAAAAAGAAAATAAAGAGTTAAGTCAAATTTTGGCCACAGTAGTCCAGGGAACAGGGCCAGGTAGGGACCTGGGAGACAAAAGAAGACCTCGAGTGGACAAAGATCAATGTGCTTACTGCAAGGAGAGAGGACATTGGGCTCGAGACTGTCCAAAGAAGTTGAACAGACAAAAGAAGACAGCCCAAGTCCTGGCTCTAGGGGACTAGGGGAGTCAGGGCCAGGAGCTCCCCCCTGAGCCCAGGGTAACTTTAAAGATGGGGGGCAATTGACTACCTTCATGGTAGACACGGGAGCTCAACCCTCGGTCTTGACAACAACCAAGGGACCTATGAGTTCCAAAACAGCCTGGGTCCAAGGGGCTACCAGAGGAAAGATATACAGGTGGACCACAGAAAAAAAAGTGGACCTCAGTACAGGACAGGTTTCCCACTCGTTCCTGTTGGTCCCTGACTGCCCCTATCCCCTTCTTGGAAGAAATTTACTCTCTAAGCTGGGAGCCCATATCTACTTCACTAAAAAGAGAGCTACTCTAAAAAAAAAAAAAAAATAGAGCTCCACTACAGGTATTAACCCTACGATTAGAAGATGAGCATCGGTTATATGAAGAACCAATAACAGGGACTCCTGGTATATCTGATTGGCTAATTAAATTCCCCTCAGCATGGGCTGAGACAGGAGGCCCGGGACTGGCATCCAACCAACCTCCAATAATGGTCACTCTAAGACCATCTGTAACCCCGGTTTCAATCAAGCAATACCCTATGAGCAGAGAGGCTTGAGAGAAGAGGGAATTAGACCCCATATTCAAAGACTTTTACAAATAGGCATACTCTGCCCCTGTCAGTCACCTTGGAACACCCCACTGCTCCCCGTAAGAAAGCCAGGAACAAATGACTACCGACCAGTCCAAGACTTAAGAGAAGTCAATCAGAGGATAAAAGATATACATCCCACTGTTCCAAATCCTTACACTCTCCTGAGTACCTTGCCTCCCAGTCACAGGTGGTATGCTGTTCTTGACCTGAAGGATGCATTTTTCTGTCTAAGATTGAGCCCGACTAGCCAGCCCATTTTTGCTTTTGAATGGAAGGACCCTGAAGCTGGAATATCGGGGCAATTAACCTGGACACGCCTTCCCCAAGGGTTCAAGAATTCCCCTACTCTGTTTGATGAAGCGCTACACCGTGATCTGGCTGACTTTTGGGTAAGAAACCCACAGATTATGCTTCTTCAATATGTGGATGACCTCCTCTTAGCAGCAGAGACAGAAGCTGGCTGTCTGCAAGGTACGGAGGCTCTCCTACTGAGACTGGGGGAACTTGGATACCGGGCCTCAGCAAAGAAAGCCCAGATCTGCCTACAGCAGGTGAACTATTTGGGCTATAGGTTGGAGGGAGGGCAACGTTGGCTGACAGAAAGCAGGAAACAGACAGTAGCCTCTATCCCCCCACCAACCTCAGCCAGAGGACTCAGAGAGTTCTTGGGAAGCGCAGGATTTTGTAGACTATGGATACCGGGTTTCGCTGAAATAGCAGCTCCTCTATATCCTTTAACAAAGAGTGGGACCCCTTTTGTCTGGACTAAAGAACACCAGAAAGCTTTTGACAAGATAAAAAGAGCGCTGCTGACGGCTCCAGCATTAGGATTGCCAGATCTGACAAAACCTTTCATCCTATATATAGATAAAAATAATGGGATGGCAAAAGGAGTCCTTACTCAGACTCTGGGACCCTGAAAAAGGCCAGTGGCGTATCTCTCAAAGAGACTGGACAATGTGGCC
>NW_008344186.1:438889-478671 GCF_000622305.1 Nannospalax galili | reverse complement strand
AGTGGCCAGATTGCTTTTGTCTTCAGGAGTTCCCACACAGGCCCAAGTCAGATAAGGATTAGATGCTCTCAGGTTTTCTCTTAAGGTCTGGATTCCTCCAGGAAGATTTTCACCTCAGGAATTTGGGGGTTGAACTGGCCTGGGAGCCGGGCCGAGGAAAGTTGCTGGTCTAGGGAAGCTGGTGGCCATGTCACTCAGAGATGCAAAGGCAGATAGGGGTGGGAAGCAGCTCCAAGAGCTCCTGGAGACAGCAATGAGGAGCTGGATTGGTCTGGATGCAAAGGATCAGGAAGAGGAAAGGTCAGCCCCTGCGTCCTGGAAAGAGGCTGGCCAGTGGTGCAGTTCCAGGGATGCAGAGGGAGGTGAGGCCAGGGCCAGGCCCAGAAGCAGTGCTCCTGGGGTCCAGAGAAGGCACTGAGTTGGTCTGGATGAAAAGGATCAGGGAGCAGTATTTGTTCCCAGGTGTCTGGAGCCCCTAGACAAGGAATGGGGCAGGGCCCAAACTCGGAGGTGAGAATGGCAGTGGAGATGGGAGGGTGAATGAGGCTGGGGGACTCAAGGCGTGGAGGGCTCAATGGACCCCCTGAGAGAGGCCTCTGGGTAGGAGTGAGGCCTGTGGTGGGTCCTGTAGGCCCAGGGAAGCACAGGGAGGTGAGGGCAGGACCAGGCCCAGAAGCAGAGCTTCTGGTGCCCAGAGAAGGCACTACGTTGATCTGGATGAAAAGGATCAGGGAGCAGTATTGGTTCCCCAGGTGTCTGGGGCCCCAAGACAAGGAATGGGGCAGGGCCCAAACTGGGAAAACACAACAGGTGGTGCCGGGGAGATGGGAAAGTGGATGGGGCTGGGGGAGTCAAGGCTTAGAAGGTGCAATGGACTTACCCCAGAGAGGTCTATGTGTAGGAGTGAGGCCTACAGTGGGTCCTGCAGGCCCAGGGAAGCACAGGGAGGTGAGGGTGGGGCCAGGCCCAGAGGCAGAGCTCCTGGGGCCCAGAGAAGGCACTACGTTGATCTGGATGAAAAGGATCAGGGAGCAATATTGGTTCCCCATGTGTCTGGGGCCCCAAGACAAGGAATGGGGCAGGGTCCAAACCCGGAGGAGAGAACAGTAGCGGAGATGGGAGGGTGAATGAGGCTGGGGGAGTCAAGGCTCGAAGGGTGCAATGGACTTACCTCAGAGGCCTGTGGGTAGGAGAGAGGCCTGCGGCCGGTCCTACAGGCCCAGGGAAGCAGAGCATAAATAAACCATTTTTAAAGCCAGGGAGCAAGGTATAGTCTAGAATAGTCTCTGGGAATCAGAAGTATCCAGTCGGCTGCTCCAGATTTCTCAAAGGCATCCTTGTCCCAGCTGTGAGAATCTGCACCATAGTTAAGGTGAAGTAGGTAGGATTTTTTTTAAGAAACACACTGTTCTTGTCATAATCCAATCAACACATTTTGATGGATCCAAAGCCCCCAGAATAATGGATTTAAACTAAAATCCCCCAGGCCTGAGAAAAACTGTACAAGGAAGTAAAAATGAAAAATAATTCTGAATGCTAAGAACAAGCTGAGCTGACCTTTTTCATGCTCCTCTGCCCAAGTTGGAAATCATCCCAGAAATTCCCCCTACCTCTGCTTGGCACATAGCCACCGCTTTTCTGCTTGGCACATAGCTGCCGCTTGTCTTTAAAAGAAACCTGTGAACTGGGCTCTGGGCTTCTGTCCTCCGAGTGAGGCAGGAGTCCGTTTTGCAAAATGCCATTAAATTCCTTTTGCTATTGCATCTACTGGTTTGAGGACTGAGTTATTGGGGTGCGACCTCCCGTGAATGTAGGGTACCCCAGTCTGGGGGTCCTACAATTATTATTTTGGTCTTTTTGAGACAGGGTCTCCCTGTAGCCCCAGCTCCCCTGGAACTCACTATGTAGACCAGGCTGGCCTTGAACTCACAGAGATCCACCTGCCTCTGCCTCCCAAGTGCTGGGATTAAAGGTGTGCACCCCCACGCCTAGCGCTATTTATTTACTTTTTGAGATAAAGTCTCACTATGTAAATCAGGCTGGCCTTGAATTCACAGAGATCCACCTGCATGTGCCACCCAAGTGCTGAGATCAAAGGATTCACCACCACACCCAGTGTTTGTTAGTAACTTTTAATCTAACCTTTTCTTGGTAAATGCATTGCTAAATGTTAAAGGAGTTTCTATACAGAATCTTTTATTCAAGTAAGTTTTCCAGAGAGCTTTCAAAGCACTGTTATATTATATTAATTAATTACTTCAAGATATATATTTTAAGTACTATGCTGAAAGCTGTGTACTACAAAAACCTAAAGTGAATCACACAGATTCTGCAATCAAGGAATTGAAATGTAAATATTGTCTGAACAGCTGATTATGCTAAGAAGCTTCTGTTAATGATTACTGATATAGAGATGGTAGTTATCCATTAGAGATATATACTGAAGATTGACAGATGAAATGATAATATCCAAGATTTACATCAAAATAATGCAGTGTGATTTGGGAAGAAGTAGAGGGACAGATGGACCACAGCTGGTGACTCTCTACTGGGGATGGGCAATTGTGGGTTCACTGTGCAGTGTTGTATATTTTATATGATTGCATTACTATGCCTCAGTGTCCCCACTCTGAAAAGTTTGTGTGTGTGTGTGTGTGTGTGTGCGTGCGTGTGTGTAGGTATGTATGTGGGCATACATGTGCCACAACACTTGTGGAGGTCAGAGGACAACTTTGTGGAGTTGGTTCTCTCCTTCCACCTTTATGCAGATTCCGGAGATCGAACTCAGGTCATAAGGACTGTGTAGCAAGCACCTTTACACACTGAGTTACCTCGCCAGCCCAACCTGCTATGGGAAATTTTAGTAGAGAGAGATGGAAAAGAGGTGACAAGTGGGAGCTCAGGTGTAGTATCAAGTATGTGAACACTGCTGAGAAGCAGCCATCCTTAGCAAGGTAGGGGAGTCTCAGGTCTCGTGGCTATACGGGTCAGTTCAGGAAAACAGGGATGCAGTTTATCATGCAACCAAGCTTTGGCTAGAGGCTGGACCTAGCAACACAGAAACCTGACAAGAGGCTCTTGTGACTGCAGACACTCATAACCATTCCAAGTACCAAGAACAAATAGCTGTTGGATGCCTAGTCATCAATGGGCCATCTATATCTTCCCTGCCAAGGCTCAGGGAGTATCATGGAAGAAGGAAAAAAAAGAATGTAAGAGCTGGGGAGGAGGGAATGGTGTAGAATGTCCCAGACATAACATGCTGCTGCATGCTTGAACTTATAGCAGCTGTGATCTGTTCAAGACTATACCCTGTCATAGAAGAGGGAGGGGCTCATGGGGCCCCACCCCTGAGGATTGATGGGGAAGGAGGGGCATTTTCTTCAGTGATGTAGTCACTGGTAAGGTATCCTTGCTCTTGTGTAAGGTATCCTTGCTCTTGTATGGATACATACAAGCTCTCACCTATGCTCCTGTAAACAGCCCTAATGAAATTCACTGAGGCATTCATAGTCCAATCAGTCATGAAGTAGACAGGGAGCTCTTTGGGAAGAATTGGAATATGATCAAAATGCAGTATATACATGTGTGAAAATGGTATAATGAAAGCCACGCTATAATTAATATATGCTAACGAAAACATTTTTTAAAAGGCAAAAGGGCCAGAAGATGGAAAAGATATACTTTATTTTTGCTTCCTGTTCTCAGTACAGGCTTGAGAGTCCTGGATTTTAGAATAAAAGAAATACGATAACCAGAGGGAGAAAGCAGAGTGGAGGTGCTGGGTCCCAGGACTCGGGGATATCTGGGAACGCCAGCATTTCTCTATGCCTCATCTCAACTTGGAGTGGAAAGAGCTGGAAACCCCCAAAACCAAAGGGTACAGAACCAAAACCAAAACAAACCAACCAAACAAGGAAACTAGCTCTGACAAAAGCAGCTATCTCTGGTGAGAGGGAAAACTCATAGACAAGACTTGTCCTCCCCAGCAAAGCCCATAGAAGAGGCCAGCCTGGCCCCATTTCACAATGGGTTCCAAGGAGGACCTTGGAATACCAGGTGAGGTTGAGGGAAACAAGGAAAGTAGGGAGTCACGATGTTTACTCCCACCAGGCTGAGATGATTCTATACCTGCCTAAGCCTCAAAAGAATTCTGGGCCTGTGACGGAAGTAGGGACTTTCACCCACCTGGCAGCAACAGGCCAACCAATGCTGCCAGTGGAGGACCTAGAAGGGGCATCAAGAGGCCTTCCTGGGCGGTGAGCAGCAGTGGAAGTCCAGTGGAATTGGACTTGCCCCCACTTGGAGTAAGACACTGTCCCCCTTTCTCTTGTAGAGTGGAGTGTGGGCTAATCAGCTTAGGCAGAAGGACTGGGCAAGATCCTGAGTCTCAAGGCATAAGATGAATAGGTTCTAATACAAAAAAGTCACCTGTCATACAGAGAATCAGAAAGATATCAAACAGTAAAGAAAGATTGCCAACACAGGGATGACAGAGACGCGGAGTGGTCTGGAATGATGTAACATGGACTTCGTCCCTGGGCCAAAGGGAGGGAGGAAGGCCTAGCAATCTTGATCCTCTGGGTAGAGCTACAGCCAGCCAGTCAGGGCAGAGTCAGCAGGGAGTAGAGAGCAGAGCACAGGGACAGAACAAGGGCCCAGAACAGACCCCACCCATGAGCCTGGCAGCCTGGACAACAGTGCAATGGTGCAATGGCCAGTAGCAAGAGAACAACCTTCAACACAAAGGGGAGTCACGAGAGTGGGGGCTAAACACGGAACCCTGGCTTAGCCCCATACTGTGTCCAGAACCATCTCAAAATGAATCAGAGGCTTAAATTCAAAATACAGAACTATGAAAGATGCAGTAACAAAACAAAACAACAAAAAACCAAAACAAACAAACAAAAAAACCAAGAGAAAATGCTTGGGATCCAGTGCCAGGAAGGATTCTTGATCTGACCGACAAATACCACCAGGAAAGGGAAAGTTGATAAACTGGACTGCACTAGAAATGAACCTGTTTTAAGGACCCTGTTAAAAAAGTACACACTGGGAGCAGGGTGTGGAAGCACATACCTTTGATCCTAGCACTCAAGAGGCAGAGGCAGGCAGATTCTGTGAGATCAAGGCCAGCCTGGCCCACAAAATGAGTTATAGGCCAGCTGGAGCTACATGAAGACCCTGTCTCAAAAACAAAACAAAACAAAACAAAGCACACACTGGGAGAAATTAACTGAAAACCATACATCCAGCAAGGAGAATATATAGGAAACTTTCCCAAACTTAACAGTAAAATAAATATCCAGTAAGAAAACGGGCAAAGGCAAAGAGAGAGCTTTTGCTATAAAGGATACATGGTCAGGAAACAGATACATTAAAACACGCCCAATAGGCCTAGCCACGAGGGAAATGTCAGAGCAGGAAACACTGCTGTACACAGATGAGAAAGTCGAAAGCGAAAACCAGTGACAACCAAGGTGCTGGCAGGATGGTAGAATCCACACTGCGTGCCTGCTGGTGGCACATGGAAAGCACAAAGTGGGAACGAACAGAAGAGATCTGGGAGTGCAGGGACACTGGTAGCTTCTTAAGAACTAAACATGAAATTGTCACAAGACTCAGCAATTGCATTGTGGGGTATTTATCCCAGAGAAGTCAGGACCTGTGTCCTCAGAAGCACTAATTCTTATAGTGCTCAGGAATCTACAGTATCTCAGAATGAAGTTTAATTCAAAGGTGGGCAGAAGGCATATGGTTAGGCTAACTTCACTCTTTTCTATAATAACCAACAGCCGGTGTGCGGAGGAAGGTGGCTTTGCTCAGATGTCTACTGGGACGACATGTCCTGAGGCACAGGCCACCCTGGCCTGGTGCAGGTCACCTGGGCTGCACAGTTCACCTTGTCCTGTTCTGAAAAGGCCACGGAAAATGTCTCACAGTAGAAAATAACTGCACTCTGCGTGGTGGTGGGTGGGGACCTGTGTGGTAAGAGCAAGAGCTGGCAATGTCCTGTAGAGCAGAAGCCAGTGCCTACAAATGCCAACCCTTGCACCAAAGGTTATAAAACAAAGCAGGGAGAAATGCAGCACTTACAGCATTTCATGTGGCCCTTCCCTACATCCTGAAAAGAACCTTTTACGGCCTGAACTATAAAGAAGAATTAAACCCCCATCAAAGATCCCAAAGGAAGAAAATTCCAGGAATGGGTTTTACTTGATTGCCTCATCTTTCAAGCTGCCTCCTGGGGCAGGGAGAGGTTAGCTAGAGCTGGGAGACAGTGAGTGAGAAGACGCCGGACTCCACTCGGCAACAGAAGCACTGAGACCCACATTTAACTCAGTAATGTCCTGCCTACCACTCTGACTTTGCCTCTTTAGCAGGACTAGTCAGGGTGATCCTAATTCCAGTGCAGAAAAAGAAAAGCTTAGAATAATCATGCAGCTCTGAACTAAAGCAGTCATCAGTGGGTAGAGCGTTCCAGGCTGGACACAAGACCCCAGCACCTGAAGGGCCACAGCTCTCAGACTGAGGGACGGAGTGAAAAGCCCAGCATTAGAACAACATGTTCAGAGACAGTGCTCAGCAAAGACAGCATTTTAACCAGGGACACCTGAGTGTCTATCCACCAGGGCCATTATTTGCACGTCCTCACCACTCCATACACCCTGTCTTTTGACTTTAAGTCATGTGATTAAATTGGTAATATTTTATTTTTAGAACTAGGTAGGGGTAAATGATTCTTGTTATTTATCTTTTTATAGACCTTATGTTGCAAAGCAAAAGCACAAAAAACTTACATTAATATAACATCCCTACTAACCTCAGAGGCAGTCCTTATTGCCCCACAGTGGCTGAGGCTGCAGACCTGCCTTCCCTCCTTCCTTGCGTCCCCTTAACAGAGATAGTCTAGACTAAAATAGAAAGAACGTAACTACATGGCTTGCTTATGTTAAAGTTGTACCAGAATTTGAATTTTTTTACTGAGCTGGTGAAAATGCTGTCCCTAGGGGCTGGAGAGATGGCTCAGCAGTTTAGAGCACTGGTTGTTCTTGCAGAAGACCTGTGTTCAAATCCCAGTACCCACATGGCAGCTAAGAACTGTCTGTAACTCCAGTCCCAAGGGATCTGACAGTCTCTTCTGACCTCCATGGGCACTACACGACACGGGTGCACTTACCTACATGCAGGCAATATATGAATACACATAAAATAAAAAAGAAAAAGAAAATGCTGTTCCTAAGTACACTTAACATTTATAGAGATAACTGATAACGAGAGGCTGGGAGAAAGCTCAGCCATAAAGTGCTTCTCCTATAAGCATGAGCACTTGAATTTGGATCCTTAGCATCCACATAACAAGCCGGGTGCAGCAGTATGTACCTTAACTCCTGTGCTGGGAGGGTGGAAGATGGTGCTAGAGCTCCATGGTCAGCCAGTCTAGCCAAACTGATGAGCTCCAGATTTAGTGAGAGATAGCACCTCAAAAAATAAAGTGGGGGGTGGGGTATGGTGGCACACACCTTTAATCCCAACACTTCACTCAGGAGGCAGAGGCAGGCAGATCTCTGTGAGATGGAGGCCAGCATGGTCTACATAGCAAGTTCCAGGCCAGTTGGGGCTACAGAGACCTTGATATAAGGAAAGCAGTAAACTGAAGTCTAGGGTAATTTTGTAGCCACAGCAAAAACAAAACAAAAAAACAGAACACCTAGATGATGAGTTGATTACTTATTTAAAGTGGTTCCTGATGTACAAACATCTCACATCACATAAAGGAAACAATCTGAAGTTGAGCAGGTTAACCATGTGACAGAAAACACTTCGCTACTTGTATTTTGCTTTCAATATCATTTAGCAAAATAACAGCACTAAGGTTTTTAAAAAAACTATTAAATTGGTACTAGTTTCAAGGAGGCACTTTCCTTTCTAGGAAACCACCCACGTAGCCTACTGCTCTGTTAACCTCTTGCTGAGGAAGAGACAGCAAGTGGTGCCAGGAAATGAGATTTGTGCATTACGTTTAAGCAAGTATGTTTTGCTAGAACAATGCAAAGTGAGAAAATGAAGATCAAGATAGCTAGGCAAAGCAGCCATCACACTAAGTGGAATGTTGATAAGAACAACCCACAGATCAGGAAGAAAGAGCCTCAGGGCAGCAGTAGAGAGCACACAGAGAGGCACTGGCTCAGGTCAAGAGGACCCTGTACGGGTTACTGACACCTGGTAAGGACAGAGTCAAATGAGGGAAGATGACTGAAAATGGAGGGAGGGAACTGGCAACATCCAGGGTACGTGTCTAGTTCCCTCTATGACATTAAAAGTAAAGTGTCATCAAGAATCACACACAGGCAGCAGGGGACTCACTGGTGGGTTAGTTACATATCGATGGCATGGGCAATACTCAGCTAGTGGTGGGTAAAGCCCTGGCAGGGGAGGACACTGGGCAAGGAGTGGCGCTGGCAAGTAGGGGCTCTCCAGAGGACCTTGAATAAAGAGCTCACTTAGGTAGCTCTAAGCGACATTTGTGTAACAAAAATGTGTAGAAACTTATATCACCTTGAGGGTCCCCTCTGCCCCTGAACTGCACGTAGCAGATGCTCCAGGCATATATCTACAGCTCACTCTATACTTTGCATAGCCAGTTCTCCCAAAGTTGGGCTCAAAAGGCATCTGTCGCTTGCCTCTGCCTTCACAGTAGTCAGGGTGGTCACCGTAAATCAGAAACACCCTACAGCACAAGCCCACAGGCTCACACACCCTGGTGTATGTCTGTATGCCTCACCATGGCCCACTGGAGCCTGTTCACTGTGCTCTCTCTCCAGGTTGAAAGGATTCAGCTTGGCTTGATGCATCTATCTTGAGTCACAATTGCCAGGAAATCCCTGAGCAACTCTGGCCTATTTCCCTGCATCATATCCTACTCACCATCAGTATCAGAAATGTGCTAGCAACTTTACTTTTACTTAGATACAAACCAGGTTCATTCCAGCTTGGATGGAAGCCATTGCTCTAAACATCTATAAGCACCCTCTTTCTGCCCCAAGAGGTGGGAACATAACACTTTTCCTGTGGCCTCTGACCATGCTTTCTGTAAGTCTCCAACAAACTGCACTCTGCCATCATGATCTGTCTGCCTCTTTCTTTGGTCTCTTGGCACCTTCCACCAATGGCTGCCGGTTGTTTCATGCTGGTTTTTCTGAAACTCTGGGCTGGAAGCCTATACAATATTTCTTAATCAGGGATCAGCAATGCTCTTACCACAGATTTCTGCAGGGCTCCTGCCTCTCCTCTGCTCAAGCTCCAGCTCATACACCTACTCAGAGAGGCTTCCACCATTACCCCACCCAAGTATTGCTCTCATTCCAGGCACAGAGTCTACCACCTTCAGACTGCTTTCCTCTTCCCATGGCTAAGGCTCAAGAGGGTTAAGCAGGCTTGGTCTCCTTTCTACTTCCAGCAACCAACAATGTCTGTCAGCCTTTAAGATGCACAGCCCAGTGAAGATGGGCTGAGTGAGTACTGAGCTCTGCTCTTTGGAGCTCTACCCACCTCCCTATAGTACTTATACTAGATATATAGGTGAATTTCCAGCCTGAATGCCACAGTCATGGTCCCTAACTCTCCACATCTTCATGTGGCTGATAGAGTTGTTTCCCCAAAGTAACCCAGAGTACCCAGAGGGCCAGGGAATTCTTGGGATGCTTAGCTGCCTTGGATGGTACCTTCTGTTTCTAATATTGGTTAGTCATTAAAACAGGGCTGCATGCTGGGCATGGTGGCGTGCCTTTAATCCCAGCCCTCAGGAGGCAGAGGCAAGTGGATCTCTGTGAGATCGAGGCCACCCTGGTTCATACCGTGACTTCCAGGTGGGCTGTGACTAGGGAGACCCTATCAGAAAACAATCAGCAACAACAACAACACAACCCAAAACAAGGCTGCACACCATTATTTATCAAAAGAGAAAACACAGACTTTTATCAATTATTTCTAATTTAACATTTTTTGCTAGAATGTGCAAATTAGATAGCAATATGTCCAGATGTGGTCTAGCCACCTGCAACCAAGCTAATGTACATCTACTGTGCCCAGACATATACAGCTGAATCTGTACGGCTGAGGGCCAGTTGAGTTTACAAAGAATGCCAGGTACTAGCAGGGCCAATAGCCCCTATATAGACAGGACAAGTACAGAGATAACCATGGTGAGGACTAGAATCCCAATTTCCCACCAGTTCTTTACTTAGCATGCCACCTACATATATGACTTCCCTCCTCAGAAAGGTTATGTGAGTTTCCCCCAGGAAGTACCTTACAAGTTTGCTGTCAGGGTGGAGCTGTGGGTACTGCCAGGCTCAAAAGACCAGAACCAGCAATTCCTCTGGGTGAGACCCCAGATCCTCACATAGACAGAGGTGGTCCTTGGTCTATGGCACCTACCTTGCCAGCAGCCTATGACCCCTATGTCTACAGCACCTAGCAGGGCAGCTTCTGGGTACACAAAAGTGGGTATCTAATCAGGGTATCCCTATTCCTGAGCACATCTGCGCTCACTGGACCAAGGTGCTTCTGGGGGCCAGCCACATAAGCTGTGTCTGCTTCCTCTGCAATGACTGAGTCCATACTCAACAGTATATGCCTATAGACTGAGGTCCTTGACTGGAAGTGATTGTAAATGGAAAGGCTGTAAGCTGACTAGATCAATGGGAGAGGCACCTGCTTGGCATAATCAAGAGTAAACAGTGTATTGCGGGTGCTTTTATTATCCTTTGCTGAGGGACATACATTCTCTATTCAGGTCCCTTTCCACTGGACTCTGTCTGGTAACAGTCTGGGTTGTGCAGGACGGTGGTTGATGAGTGAGTGTGTCGATGCTGGGGGAGTGTTCTGCTGAGACTTGCCAAGGCCTACAGGTTCTCTGATTTGATCTGTGACACACCTTCCTTATAGGGGATCTGCATGCCACAAGAGTCGGTCCTTGTGACTTAGCACCAGCATAGTCTGCATACAGCCAGCATTCCTGCGTATCAGTTTTGAACTTATTCCAGAAAGAAGCCAGTTCAACACAGAGCCTCTGGGCACACTTCTCCACGTCCCTGGTTAGTGTGGCTGTTCTTGATGAGTCAGGTCGCCAGTCTAACCTGACAACAGAAAATGATGGTGATGGAACCCAGGACAGCAGATACAGGCTGACTACGTCTGCCACATGACCTGAAGAGCCCCCAAACTCTGGCTATTTATCTCAGGAGAATCAAAGTAATCCCAACATTAACATATTCAAGTCCCAGTTCAACTTGTTTTCTGTTACCTTCCAGGTAAATATCTATCATGGGGCTTTAAAAAATGACTAAAAATGGGGTAATAAACCAGCTTTGCATCTATAAATTAACAGAGAAGACCAATGGCATCCTGCTCTCTCTAGAAAGAGCATTTACCATAACTAAATTATCAGGAAAAGACTAGAATTCTACCCAGTGTGTGAGTTAAAACCCCATGAGTTAATTCCATATCCAGAAACATTTTTAGTATGTGAGAATTTAGACACATGAAATCTAGAATACTCTGCTTGTATTTAATAAGCTTTCCTTTTCGTTGAGATGATAAACAGAACAAAGCCACTGGTGATGTCTCTAATTGCAGAGTCATTACAGCAAAGTGGCACAGGGCATCTGTGAAGGAGCAAAGCCTGAAATACAGCAGCAGTCTGAGTGCTACAAGTGTGCACAAACCCATGAGAGGCAGTGCAAACTAGAAGCAGCTTCCTCAGAGAGCTCAAAAGACAGGCAAGAAGATGATGTGTGTAGTCCGTACACCCCTACTACACATGACTGCCAGTGACAGGCAAAGGGTCTCAAAAAGCGCCCAGCAAAAACAGCAGAAGGTCATCTTCCCAGGCACCTTAGCTGAGGGCTCTGCACATTCCTCCCACATGAGGGACCATGGTGGCTCCTCCACAGTCAGAAGTCATCATCTTCCAGAAAAGCCAAGCAGAGGAAGGCTGTGTCCTCCCTGAAAGCAAAGCTGGGCTTCTTTGGTCTTTCAAATGCTACTACAACTGTTAATATAAAGACACACACCTGATTAAAATAGACACAAAAATCTTTAACAAGGTTATTTTTAAAGTTCCCTCTCATTGTCTAAAAAGTGAAGAAAAATGTCTGTTGAGGGACTTGGGAGGCGGTGCTTCTTGGTGCATGCCTTTAATCCCAGCACTAGGGAGGCAGAGGTAGGCCAATCCTTGCCAGTTTCAGGCAAGCCTGGTCTATATAGTAAGTTCCAGGCCAGCCAGGGCTTCATAAGACCCTGTCTCAAAAAACCAAACCAAACAAAAACAAAACAAAGCAACCTAAGCCCACAAAGCCAGACCTGCTGGAGTGTGACCCCCGTGGCATGGTGTGCCTTCCATATCACTGTCCACAGGGCCAAACAATTCCAAGAATCAGAAGGAACAAGTGTGGGGTGAACTAGGTTGGCAAGATGCCTAGCTCTCCCTGGGCACATCACCCTCCAAGTAGAGGGTCAGGCATGATTTGGTTCATGGTCAGAGTAACACTAAAATACAAAGCCTTAGAGAGTCACTAAACTTCCAACTCTAATACAAGTAACTAAGGTTCGAAGAACATGGCTAAGGCTTTGCTCATATTCAAAGATTCAGCTGTAAGGATTGCCATCTTCACTTTTTGAAAAAGTCTGTTTTAGTTCTATATTTCCTAATTTATTGCAAAGAATCTACCCACCTACCCATCTTTATCTAAGCCTTCCTCCTATACATACACAGACATTATCTACACAGAACTCCAAATACACACTTCTCCTGGGATACAGCCACCCCAACCTAGGATGAATTCTGTTTCCACACCTCTGCAGCACCAATAGCCAGCACAATGATACACTTCTTACAATGTCACAGTGAGCCCACATGTACTGCAAGCTCTAGCTTATTGGTCTGAGATACAGAACACACAGCTGTTAAAGAGACAGACAAGTCAATAGGACGTGGGGACACTCAGGAAATAACAATACTTCATGGTAATCTGGGGGAAAAATGAAGAAGCGATGGAGTTAGTGCTGTTAGCCCTAGCCATGGAGCTGTTGCACAGTGACCCTGAGCCACTACAAAATGATGCCACGGTACAAAAGAACCAAAGATCTCTCAACTCTCTGATACAATTTTGCAAATTTGAGGCATTTATTTTATCCTACTATAACTACTATACATACTGTTCAAAATGTGTATACTTTATGCCTAAGATTAAATTATATAATTTTTAAGGCCCATGGTGATATTTCCAGATGCCTCTTTGTCCATGCCTATGTTCTATCTGGCTAACTCTTCCCTGATAGCCACCTCAGTGGGGTTCTGGGGGACAAGTGAAATGAAAGACCCTGGCGGGATGAAGCCAGGGGCTGACAGAACAATGGACAAGACAGCATCCCCAAGAGAAGAATGGGGGTGTGACTAAGGAAGAGACGATGGCAGGCCCACGGGCTCGTGGGAGCTGGGCGCTTCTAATCTCTCCTGAATGAATTTTCAGTATGCTCACGCTGTCCTTGCGTGGTTCCACAGCCAAGAAAACATCAGCAGTTAGGGTCATCCAGAGAGCTAGACTCTGGACTTCTAATGATGTCGTGGGTCCATCTCCCACGGTAAATGTTCTTTGTGGCATCTGACCCTGCTTTCTGGCTGGCACAACCAGCTTCTGATACGTACCTCCCACTGTTGGCCTCAAGTGGAGATGACTCCAAGTGAGTTCAGACCATCTGCTTAGGAGAAAGGACTAAGAACAAGGAAGCCTGGGTTCCCAAGCAACTGTGAAGGACAGTTCCATCACAGAGCACCAGGCTCACTCCCTTTTTGTTTAAACATTTAATTTATTATTTTTATTTTAGGTGTATGAGTGTATTGCTTGCATGTAGTCCATTTTGTGCAATGCCCTTGGAGGTCAGAAGAGGGTGTTGGATCCCCTGGAACTGGAGTTAAGGACAGTTGTTAAGCCTCTACGTGGGTGCTGGGAATTGAACCTGGGTCCTCTGCAAGAGCAGCCAGTGAGTGCTCTTAAACACTGAGCCATCTCTCCAGCCCCCAGGCTCACTTCTTACATGGCCATTGCCCCCTCACCCTCATCCTAAGCCCACCTGCCCAGCATAGGCCCTTTCTCCTGCTCCTTAACATGGCATATCTGTGCAATAGCCACATCTAGAAAAGGGCCACATACCCTGAAGCAAGACAGAAACAAACTTTCAGACCAGAGTCCACTATAAAGGAACAAAAATTTCACAAGACAGTCTATATAACAGCTCTCTGTCTTTCAAAGTGAATGCATAGCAACAATGCATTTTCAAGACTGCCCTTACCTGCTCTACTTACACCGTATATTTAAACTCTGGCTTATTCAAATATTACAATTTATGCTCTAGAATCAAAGGAAAAAAAGACACTCACGTAAACTATACTTTCAATATTAACATAATTACACTGAGAATTGGCACTGCTGAGATTTATTCTGGATCCAATTTCTGTAACATTCTAAGCATGACTTCACAGATATGCTTGCTTTAGGACTTCAGCTGCTAGCCTGGAATTCACTGCTGTCGATGGAATGCACCATCCTTCTGAGAGGAACTCTGGCCCTGGCAGCAAGGTCCTCAATTGTGCCATGAAGTCATCAGCACAGATGCAATAAGAGATATGCCACACCTGTGACATCGCATTCTACACCTGACCCTTCAGCCACAACTGCTGCTGCTCTCTGGAGGCAGCAGCTTCTATGCTTGGGGCCCTCTCGTAGGCAGCATCACAAAACAAGCATCTTCTACTCTCACCAAAGCCTGGGAATTTCTTCCTGTCTGCACGCACAGCGGCCATAAATCACAGAAATCACGTCTCTAGTCCACAAGAGTTCAGGCGGCCCAGAGCAAACCTCAAGTCCGAAAGCAAGGACTGTCACTCTACTCCTGAAATCCTGTTACGACAGCTGTGCTATGAACATCCAAATCTCTGTTGCCAGGATGCTGATGCTGATGCACAAGTTCCTCATGCACTTGTTGGATGGGTAGGTGGATGTGCAGATGGGCGAATGCCACCCCACCTTACACCTCCAACATTCACTTTGTTCTGCATCTCAGAGAGGCCCCCTCTACAACATAAGAGTACAGCTAGGGGAGAAGCTGCATGACAGAAACTTGGGAGTACCCAACACCAGCTGCTCTCTTCACTCTGTGCAAGGAAGACAGCTCTGGGTCTCAGGGCTATTCTTCAACAGTTTTCAGAGGACATACACCTCTACTGATACAGATCCTTATTTCCACAATATGCCCAATGCCATTAACCTCTCCATCTTAGAAACAGGGCAAGAGAGGCTGGTCTCAGACCAAAGCAGATAACAATGGCCTTTACACGTATACAGAAGGATAGGGCACAATGTGTTCTCACACTTGAGGCAACAAAAGACTCAATGAGAATGTCCTTGATCTGGAAACATGGACCTTACTTGTACAATGTGGTGGTAGCGATGTGGAAACATAGTGAAGGAGCATCTCTACACTCCATCCTGCCCTCACCAGTCACTTACACAATAGTTGAGGTCTGGGTGGGTAAAGGGAATGACCCTGAGCAGGCTCTAATGTACCCTACAGTCTGGCCAAGTTATAGGCTTCCTTCAGGCCTGGACCAGCAGCATCTGCCTGAACCAAATAGCTCTCCTTCCCACAGTACTTTCTGGTGTGTTAGTGGCTCCTTCTGAGTCACACACAAGCTGACCAATGTTTGTCCTGTGGAGGGTAGCAGTCACATGGCAAGTGCAGGAGTGAGGGAAAAATCACTGAAATTGTATTGCTATCACAGCCCACTACAACAAGCAGCTTGCCACTAAATTATTTCAACACAGAACTAAATTTAAAAGGCATGCATTATCCCAGTCTTAGAAAAACCACAATTCATTACACATAATTTGCTGCCCCTTAAAACAACAGAAAAAAGGACTGGAGAGATGACTCAGCAGTTAAGAACACTGGTTGTTCTTGCAGAAGACCCAGGTTTGAATCCCAGCACCCACATAGCAGCTAACAACTGTCCGTAACCCCAGCCCCAGGGGATCCAACAAGCCTCTTCTGACCTCCACAGGCATTGCACGACATGGGTGCACTTACCTACATGCAGGCAATACACGCATACACATAAAATAAAAAAATAAGTAAAATTTTAGATGGGCGTGGTGGAGCATGCCTTTAATCCCAGCACTTGGGAGGCAGAGGCAGGCGGATCTTTGTGAGTTCGAGGCCAGCCTGATTCTACATAGTAAGTTCCAGGACAGCTAGGGCTCAAGGGGGACCCTGTCTCAAAAAAAAAAAAAAAAAAAAAAAAAAAAATTAAAAAGTGACAAAAAAGATCATATTTTGTATCTTAAATTACTTTGCTAAATGGTACAATGGGATGGCTAGTCTTCATAACCTCCACTGTTTGAAAGGTATTTTTATTAGTTTTAAAGATGGTGCATATTCTAAAATATCAAGAGCTAGTGCCACCACACAGCCATGCTGCTTAGTAACTCACAATGAGCTTATTCAGAGGCATGATCAGGAGCAAAGTCCCATAGTCATAGGCTAACTGCTATCTTGTGACACCCAGTTCTTTAAGATGCTAGGCTGAAGAATGCAGCCTTACAGCAGAGTTTTCCTGCAGCAGAACACAGCCCTGGAGTACTCGAGGAGGGCACCACGAACTGCCACTGCAGTGAGCTCAAGGAATGAGCTCAGAATTAGGCTTGGACTTTTCAACCTTCTCCTATCCTAAGTGGCTAGTGCTAAGGTCCAGAGACCAAGTGCCATTTCTAAATTCAGGATATTGGACCAGTATTTCCCACAAATTTGACATCTCATCTGATGTCATGACGTTCTGTCTTTCAAAACTTAACTGAGGACAAAAAGGCCAGCAGGAGTGGGACCCTTCCAAGATGAGCGCAAGTGGGTAAGAGGCCAGCTCTTCCGAGCTTTTCTTTGTTCTATGTAACAGCACTGAAAACACCATGTACCCTCAAGGGCACAGGCACAGAGCCTGCAAGGACTTAGGGACCATGATGTCTTCCTAGCCCCAACATTTTATTAGGTACCCTGGTCTTTGTTACACTGAGCAAAAACTGTTAAGATTGCTATCTCCTGAAATTAATTTCTTCTTCCTTTTTTGAAAACTATAGCTCAGCTGGGCGTGGTGGCGCATGCCTGTATAGTCCCAGCACTTGGGAGGCAGGGGCAGGCGGACCTCTGTGAGTTCAAGGCCAGCTTGGTCTACATAGTGAGTTCCAGGACAGCTGGGGCTATGGGGAGACCTTGCTTCAACAAGACAAAAAAGAAAAAACAAACAAACAAACAAACAAACAAAACTATGGCTCATTTTATCTTCTGAGGAATGCCCACTGCTGGCTACAGAGCCTGCCATGATAACAGGTCATGTCCTAAACCTGTGGTGGTGGAGGCAGTGGCACTGAGGCTGCCTGGGAAAGCAGAGTCAGGGCAGTGAGGCATGCTGCACAGCCAGAGGCTCCCAGCAAAAAGCATCTTTTCACTGGTATATCTACTGTTTCCAATTATATGATGTTCAATTACTGGTGATAGTTTCTTAAGAAATGTTTCTCCCCTCCAAAAGACAATGGTTTGTAATTTTTATAGAAATGGACAACTTTTTAATTTGGTTTTAAGAAAAAAATATGGATTTTAATGTCTTAAAACATTAATGTTGAATTAAGAGCTGAAGTTAGCCAGGGTGCTTACTGCGGGATTTGCCCTCCGCTCCTGCAGATGGGAAATGTTTCCACATGTCAGCTATGGCCCTGCCCTCCTAGCATAACATGCAGATTTAGGGCAGAAAGTCAGTAATGAAGAGTGACAGCAAAAGGCAGTCATTACGAATCATCTACCTAGAGAAAAGCCTTGCAATGCTCAAAGCTACAAACTTTAAGGCTGCGCACATCTTTCCAAAGGTACCCTGCAGACTGTGAAGCTAAAAAGATCTCTGCTCCCATTTACAGACATGCTTTCAAAGCTTCCTTTGTCAGCCAGTCCTACCAAATTTCATAAAATGCCAGCCAAAGACAGGCATTACGACCAACGGGGAAGAAGAGAAGCATCGGTACCAACAAGGTCGAGCCACAGCAGCCCACCCCAGAAAACACTTCTGTGTAGCGTGCAAGCTCCACCTTATGTGTCCGAGTAATTAGTTACCTCTCCTCTCGGAGCGCTTCTTGCGCCTCCTTTTATATCGGCGGCCCACGATGCTGAAGAAGGCCCCCGTGGCCAAAGTCCCCAAGCCCAGTGATGCCATATGGACCGAAGAGTGGTTACCGGCCCCGGTCTGTCCCAGGCTCATTCTGTGTCCCTCAGTCACTCGGCAATAACACAGAAGATCACTCGGGTGTGCACAGCTGAGACTTGAGGCGACAGCCACCTCTGCCGGCAGGACGCAGCGTCTGACTGCTCCTCTGTTCCAGGCTCGTTCATCAAGTCACAGAATTAGGCAGAATTGGGTTGAATGGGACCCAAACACACATGACTTCCTCACACACCACCCAGAAAGTGACATGTGACAGTTAACCCTCCAATGCAGGCATAAAGCACCAGGAAGGAGAGAAGCATAGCGCCTGCAAATCTTTCTAGGAAAATAACCTTCCAGAGCAAGCACTAAAGTCCTGTTTAAACAGATTCCTAAAGCAATGAAATAACAGCACCAATGAAGGAGTACAGTTGATAAATAAATGCAGGAAACAAACAAGCAACCCAGACAGCTGAATGGACAATGCAGACAGCACAAACCCCAGAGATAAGCATGAAAACACCAGTGAGTGGCCCAGGGGAGTTCCCAAGACAGGAAAATGTGGCCCACCTTCAAACACTGCCCCTCCCAACTCCTGCTCCTCTCCTCATTTATGTGTCTGGGATCAGGGCTGACCTGGGTTCTTCATGATTGTAGAGCATGGGTACAATGAATACCCTACTGATGCTGGGTGCTCAAAGGTGGGGGCAGACACTAGCCCCTTTGTGTTTTCTACCATGCCTAGGGGACTGACACATAGAGCAAGCCTGGGCACAGCATGGTACTATGACCAGCAAACCCACACTCCACACATTGTACACAAATACACATACACATACATATATATATATGCATATGTGTGAATATATGTATATATTATATATACACAAGTCACATATCCACACCATGTATGTACAAGCTTGTAAAAACATGCCCAGATGACACATAATAGGTGTACATGTGCACATGTATGTGTGTACATATACACACCACACAGCACACGATGCCTCTGTCACTCAGGATCCAGCAGTAATGCTGACACAGCACAACAACCTTCAGCCCTCAAAATGCTCAGGTCAGACACATGCTGTCAGACTCCAGTGAGACTTGTCACATCTCAGGCCTGAGTCTCTGGAACAAAGAACTGCATGCAAATGCCTTGCAGAAGAGCTGTCAGGGGGGTCAGTGATGGAGAAGACGGAATGAAGAAAACCCAGGGTCAGAGAAAACACAAATGAACTGGTCAGTTCTTTCCTGACACCATGCATGGTATAACAGAAACCTTCAGCACCCATTTCCCAACTTGCTGCTCCAAAGGTTCACAAGTTAGTCACACATGTGTAAGAAACAACAAATATTAGTCTTTTCTTTCAAACACTATAAAATATTTTACAAGGAATTCTAATGTTCTAATCACTCCCTCCCCATCCTACAGAAACTTCTGATTTATGATGAATTCTAATCTTTTGATTGGCCCCGCCTACCCTACAAAAACTCTTGATTTATGACAAGGGAGTCTAATCTTCTGATTGCCCCTAACACCTGCCCTATAAAACTTTCAGTTATGAAAGAAGGAAGAGTCCTAGTGCAGGCCTGGGAGTGGAGGGGGGAAGGCTGAGCCCTTCCCTCTCTTTGGCCAAGCCCCCCATTTTCCTTTTCTTCCTTTGTACAGATTCTTAGCCAAGGAAAGACTGTGAAGTTGGACCCCAGCCAATGGGGAAAGACACAGTTCTATTGCGTTAGGAGTTCGGATAAACTTATCATATCTCCTATTTGGTCTGTTTGCTTCTCCATCTCTCTGTTGTGAGAAGCCACCCTTTCGATCAGAAGTAAAGCTCTGCCTTGTTGAGACGCTCTAATTGGAGCAGTGGTAGTCTTTCCCTTGCAACCGTGAACTTATTTCTAACATGGAACTGCAGAATATCTGGCATATTTGGCAGCTCTTGCTTCTCCTAAATCTGAATGTGTGTACATGCTCTGTATACACAACTAGACGGACAGAGTTGCCAACAGCTTTTTATTTTTTCAAAATTGTTAATATGACCTAACTAATTTTAAGTTATTTAATCGACACATCGATACCAACTGTTATTTATATTTTGTAACATGTAATTTTAAAATATTTTCTTAAGACATGAAAAATCCATTTTTTACGTAAATATAAAATATTTAGTAGAAATATTTGCAAACTTTGTATACTTTAACTTCAATTATGTATTTTATTTTTAAGCCTTTAGGTAACATTCTTCACACACTTCTGTGAAGGGCCAGATAGTGAGACCTCATAGCTACATGTCTCTGCTGTACTTTTTTGTTTTGATTTTTTAAAACTCTAACTCTTTTAAAATGTACTAAACAGACAATGCCCTAGCTACTCCTTTAGGTCACTGCTGTCAACTAATTTGATTTGCTCATTCCAATGCACTTGGCCTTTCCAGAGTGCCCAAACATGGGTGGTCACAAATCAGTTCAGGCATCTCCACTATTTTCCCAAAGCAGTCATAAAAACCAATCTTTCACATTTTTTTCCATCTTGAAGGTGCATTTGTTAGAGAACTGAACTACTGCATCAGTAGTACCCTGGCTCGATTTAAGTGCTTTAAAATCTAGACAGGGTATGTAGGCCTCCACTGTCCTCTATCGCCAGCTCCTACCCTGCTACATCAGGGCCAGGCCAGGCCAGGTACCATGCTGCAGATGACAGGCACAGGTATCTCCAACTACCCTGGAGATGCCCTCTGCTGGCAAATGACAACAGCTCACCCATTGCATGCATGGTGCAGTCTTAGCTCACACCCGATCCACGCTCCCAACAAAGCAGGCAGGACTGTCTCAGGAGTTGCCTCCAAGACCAGGGGAGGCAAGAGGGGTCTGCCAAGAAGACCAAGAACCGGGAGTCCTTTGGGGAGATAAAGCTGACCCACACAGCATTCCAGAAGCTGTGTGGAGGTCCCTGTGGTGGCACAAAAATGTATGAATGTCTGGGATGACAAGCAGGGCCCAATTTGAAAGGACCCTTCCAGTAATACCTTAGAACTTCATCCAGAGAATCATGGAGAAGTCCACAACTACATCCTGCAATGAAAAGGAAAGAGGGTGGGAAGTAAGGAGACAGGGCTGGAGGCAGTGACAGCTGTACAGCAGGGAAAGGAGGTGATGGCTGGGAGAGGGCAGCCTGGCAGAGAAGAAAGGGCACAGGCTCTAGGGCCAGGCCTCAGTGGGCAGAAGAGAAAAGGATGCTTCCCAGGGGAGGAGCTGATGGCAGAGGCTGCAGAGCTCAGGTCCTGAGGGGGAGCTGCAGGGATCAGCTGATGCAGGGTGGAAGCTTGCTGTTGTTCCTGCTCCCTGGGCTGCTGTGAAGCAGACCAACATGGGCTCATCACAGAGAGGGTTCTCCTGAGCTCGGGAGTCAGGATGGCAGTGTCCTCCTGCCTTTTCTGCATATAGGCCAGAGTCCCTTGTTGCACTTTTCTCTCCTGATTAGGTCCTGCAGAAACTGTCTTAGCACATGTCTGTGTCACTGCCAGGGGAGCCCAAGCCTGGAAACATCTGCCTGGCTCTGGCTTCAACACAGCCTCTTCCCACCCATGAAGCCCCCACCTCTCAGGATTCTTACCCATTATTCTTGGGCTGTCTGCAGGGGATTGGGCCAAGTCTCCTCCCTATACCAAAGTCTGTAGATGCTCAGATCCCTGACATAACATGGTACAGTAGCTGCATAAGACCTGTATATATCTTTCCATATACTTTAAATCGCCTCTCAAAACTTCTCATACAATGTTAATTTTATACAATTGCTTGTTATACTGTGCTGTTTAGAAATGACAAGGAAAAGTCTATAAACGCCACGGGTGTGTTTTTTCAAACATTTTCAATCTGTGGCTGTTGAGTCTACAGAAGTAGATCTCACAGATACAGAAGAGGGTTATTAGGGGAGAGCATTCAGTCACACCCAATACCCACAAGCAGTTAATTCACCCTTAATGCCTTTTATTTAGACAGTGCTTATACCCCCTAAGGCTGCTAGGGCCTTGGGAATTTAGGAGCACAGGATAATTCAGGAGCACAAACAGTAAAATCCAAGGAGAGAATAGGAAGGAGGCACCTTCAAGGCTGTCATCTGTCCCTTGGGAAGCAAAGGAACACTTTCAGACAGATTGGGGGCTGACTTTGGTGGCAACACTGACAGGTCTCCAGTGTCACACCAAGAGAACTGTGTGCCAGACAGACAGCATGGCCACATGGGAGGGGTAGCTAAGAAGGAGCCCACAGTCGGCAGATGTGCCTGAACATACCGCAGAGGGGTCAGCATGGCCACGTGGGAGGGGTAGCTAAGAAGGAGCCCACAGTCGGCAGATGTGCCTGAACATACCACAGAGGGGTTAGGAGGGGCTCGCAGGCCTCGGCACCAGCATCAGAGCAATCTTATCCTATCCCATGGCTCTCGGGAACCTGTGGAGTGAGACCATAGAGACTGCAGGCATGGCTAGGGGTGCCTGGGCAGGGGCAGCTCTTCTTTGCTGCCACTATGTCCTCACTGTGCCCCTGGGAGGCCTGTCTAATAAGGAGATGGCGCATTTTGGAAAACATCCTGTCACCCAGTCTCCAATGGAAGGTAGCAGCTTTACAGTTTCTTGCCAGAAATCACTGTGGACAAAAATTCTAGCTGTGGCCATGTGCCTTGCTTAGCTACCCACTGGATGTCCAATCCCACAGTCAAGATCAGCTGCATGGTGCATCTCCAGCCAAAGAGTCAAAAGCAGCCACAGGAATGAGCACCACAGAAGACCAACGCTTAAAAGAAAAACTAGTACCCTTGGTTATCTTCATAAGGCACTGGAAAGGCTCTTCGGCTCACCTGGGTAAATGGAACCACTTGCCATATTTAACACTGGAGGCTCAAAGTTCAGGCAACAGTGGGTAAAAATGGATAAAAGACTGAATTTCTTCCTCTTGCACAGGGCTGTTTGGATCTTGGAGGGCACAAACTAGTGCAAGCCAATAGTCCTGGCTCCATGGTTGACGTATCTTTGGCTTTCTTGAGTCAGTATGATTTTTCTTTTTACTCTAGTAGTTTAACAAGGCACATGGTGCCCTAGTTGTGGGAACTGGGGTGCATGGCCTGGGGGAGCTCTGCTGGCAATGGTGCATTTAGCACATGCTGATTTACTCTGAGTCATTCCACAGTCTCCAGAGCAAAGTCACATCCTAACTGTATGTGCCATTTTCTTCTTTTTCCTTCAATTTCTTTCTTCTATCTTTAGAATTAGTTAAGAGAAACATCAAAGCAGAAGCCTGATTCATGAAAGTCAGGAAACCACTGCGGAATGCAGTCATCTAGTACCCTAGGCATGGCTTCCTTGGTAATCACACAGATGGTGTGAAATGCTTCAAAGCCTTTTCCAACTTAAAAAGTGATTCAGTTTCCATCTTCAGCTGCCATATCTTTGCAATTTACTAACTGTAATTTTAGGGGAATGTCATAAATAGCTATATATCATATAGCATCTGACATTTCTGGTAACTATTTTTATCTGTATCCTCAAGTAAAGACTCTGACTCTAAATTTGATGTTCTTAGAATATTAATTTAGGATAAAACTCTTAAAATTATTTTCCTACTCTTATAGGAAAAAAGTTTATTCTATTAAAATTCTAAACTTTGAGTCAGTTATTCATTGGTTATTTTCATAAATGGATGCATGGAAAAATGTAACATTCTCCAATACATTATCAACATACTTCAGAACTATCTGTCAATAAGAAAAATAGCAAATATTCCTTAACTAGTATTTACTCGAGTCCTACTAGGCACCAGGAGGTCCTAAAATGCTCAAGACACATCAGTGGACACAAAGCTGGTGCAACAGATTTCATGAAAGACATGTTCTGTCAAGGACAAGGTAGTCAGGGAATGTTAGACAACTACATGACAGTGCGCCCTGTGGGTGGTAGGAAGATACTTGGGTGGTCAGCATGGGGTCAAGTGTCTCTACTCTGGCAGGGATGTAAACCTCAGGCTGGTGAGGAGCTGGCCATGAGCATCAAACATGCATATTCTGCAGGTGACACCTAGAGGCAGCCAGGCACTGTCATAAACAACTGTAGAGCAGCTTGTCAGAATGAAGGCAAGGGTCCCAGAGTTCAGTTTGTGGGCAAGGTGGTAGCCACTCAGCAAAGGGATTGAAGCAGGGCTCTGACCCAGAGTTTTCAATCTGGTTCTGCCTCTGATGGATGGGAGTCAGGGATAAGGCCCGACACAGAGACACAAATCAGGACTAGGGTTTGGTAGTGTGTGAGGCAGAAGCAAGCAGCCTACCGTACTGAAGCAGTCATAATCTGCCTCGTAGGGGTGTAGGATTCAAGAGAAGTGTAACCTAGGGGAAGGAGAGTAGAAAAGGAGACCACAGGGTAAAGGGGCAGCAGTTGGGTGTCCCAAGATCCCTAGAAGGACCCAGCTGGGCAGGACTCAAGTCTGGAAGTCAGGAGGAAAGTCTACACTGAAGACACAGGACTAGGACTCCATCTGCAGAGGTATCCTGGGTGATGAACACAGACAGGCCTGGATGAACAGGGGTCAGGCAGAGCCAGAAGAAGCACTGCAGGTTACGGGGAGGAGCACCTCAAGAAGCAAGCTACTGTAAGTGCCTCAGTGACCCCATCCACACTACACACATGTACCAGCTCATTTAAACCTCACCAAATCTCAATAAGGAAACTCTGAAGTGGCTGTATGAGGGGAAATAGACACCCACTAATTGCTTTATAGCCATTCAAGGCATGTCTGTTGAGAGTGGAGTTGTGCAGTCTCCAACCTGCAAAGCTGAATGCATAGCCATGGTTATAGCAGAGGCTAAAGCTAACACCCTGACCGAAGGCCCCTCCACCTCCACTGGGCCAGGCCTGTAGGCAAGTGCTCACTCTCCTGCTTCCCTGTCAATCACAGATGGTAACCCTGGGACAAATCCTGGGCTTACATGGGTACAGACCTGCTTGGTACTGGCAGGTCTGCCTCAGTTTCAGTGGCTCTCAAGCCCTCAGGACTACTGCTGCTCTGAGGGGCCTGGGAGGCACAGGGAACCAGCTTCTGAGACTGTGGCTGAGGGGCAGAGCCACAACCAGCAGGCCAACCTTGGGACTCAGACTCTATCTACAATGACACTGCCCAACTAAAGCAAAAACACACTTGCTCCAAGTTTTCTCTTTAATGAGTCATGACTTCTGCACCAGTAAGTGGCAATAATGCACGCACCTTCTTCAGGGTAATAAGCCTGTACTTTCTATGTTAAAGTGGAGGGAGTAAGTCTATCTACTTGCTCTGCCCCAACAGTGGCTCAACAAACATCCTCATTCACTGTGTTGCTGGCCTGCTCCCTCCACAGTGATCCTATAGCACCACCTGCTGTTCAGAAGTGGCTACTCACGAGGCCCACCCTGGAGCAGCTCTGGGTGAGGTCAGTTGACACCCAGCAGGTACTGCTTGGAATGGGTCCTTAGTACCCGCTCTGGTGCTGCACATTTGTGATGTCATAGAATGCCCCATTTAGACAGGGTATGCTGTGGCCAGAGTACCTACTGGGACATGGAGGCTGACTACAGTGGGCAGGGGGATGGCGTGCAGGCCAAATTCATGCTTTCTCCCTCAGTCGCAGTTTGTGGGGTAACTGCACATTTTTCAGAATATATATATGGGCTGGGCGTGGTGGTGCATGCCTGTAGTCCCAGCACTTGGGAGGCAGAGGCAGGCGGTTCTCTGTGAGTTCTAGGCCAGTCTGGTCTGCATAGTGAGTTCCAGGCCAGCCTGGTCAGCATAAAAGTACCTACTTAAAGCCAGGTGTGGTGGCACATGCCTTTAATCCCAGCACTCAGTAGACAAGGCAGGCCTGGTCTACATAGTAAGTTCTAGGCCAACTGGGGCTACAGGGAGACCCTGTCTCAAAAAGACAAAATAAATAAATAAATAAATAATAAATAAATAAATAAATAAATAAATAAATAAATAAATAAAATAAACCTTTCTAAATCCCATCTCAGACTTGTACTCTACCATGAGCACATACACAGGCCCTGCCTAGCACCAGTCTCACATACCACCAGGATATTAGTACTTTCATACCTCACCTTGCTACTGGCTGCTCCTGCCTGGGAGGGAGTTCACCCCTGTAACCTGTCTACTAAGCACTGACTCAAGACTCCTGCACAAGGTTCCACTCCAAGTTTCTGGCAAAGCCTTCTACCTTGCCAACTTTGACCTAGGCTCATAACTCTGCTCAAGACCAGCAGAGAGCATACATGCTGAGAGCAAGGAATCACTGACCCTGACCCTGTCCTCTGTAGAACCACCCTTTCTCAGTGTGCTCAATGGTCCTTGACCAACACTAGCCACAAAAGCCTGACAACTCCGGGGAGTCACAGAAAGATTACACCAAGTATCACATCAGACCAGACCAAGGAAGGAGGCCACGATGGACAGCTCCCTGGCCATCGCTGTCATAGGTGAAGACGGCCAGGATCTTTGGTCTTCCAAGTTTTCCATCCCAGCCAGCACTAGGAGGTCTCTGCCAGTTGCTTCTACAGGACACAGTGCTACAGCAGTGATGTGGCAAGGGTACATTGCTACATCTCCATGGGCCCCTGCGTATGGACCCCACTTGGAATCAACCAGGAAGTTTAGGTTCTCCAGACTCTACAGACTCCTTCACGTACCCATAGATGCTACAGCAGTTCAGCACAGAGGAAATGACAGTCAGCTTCCAAGAGCTAGCTACTGCCCAGCCATGCTAGCAGCTGAATCTTTACCATCTACACCACACTTTGGTGAACAGTCAGCTGCTCTTGGGAACTTAGACATACTGAAAATCCAGCTACTTAGAAAACTTCAAACTTAGTGCTCTTTAAGCCAAGTTTTACTCAAGTCTTTAATGAAAACACTGTCAATCATGAACTCCAACATTCCACATCTGCTAGCTTATCCAGCCATAGACAAAGCAAAGGCTGCATTCCCTTCCTCCTCAGCACAGGGCTGCCTCCATACCTACCCAAAAGCAGAATCCAGGGCAAGTTGAGCCCCACATACCTCCTCCTGAGAGGCACTGGCTCCTCATCAGAGGCTACCCCATGGTCTCTTCCCTTCTTGCACAGCGGGCAGTCTGTGGTGGATTGGAGCTCTCCACTCCCAGGTAGGCCCAAAGGTTCTGCCCCATCTCTCCCCAAGTCTGCAGTCAGGCCTACCCACAGGGCCTGTTGGGTAAAGGTCTGAATGGGTATGGAGTGTAATAAGGATTTTTCTACAACTTATTTCTAGACTACTAAAAGCTGAAAGTCCCCTTGTAAGTAGCAATTCCATTTTTTCCCTGAGTCCAGAGAATGTACAGTTTTTCCTCTCAGCTCAGGCCCTGGATCTAAGAAAAGAGTGCTTAGAGCAACACATTTCAAGGAGAGGGTCCCTGCCCATTCGTGATCATGCTAGGAGACTGCAGAACTTTCCTTGGCACCACCAGGGGGCATGGCATGAAAGGTAGAGCCAGGCCATGGGGACAACGGCAGTGTTTCTACAGAACAGCCATCAAGGCATCATGCTGTTAGCTTGTCCATCTCTAAACAGGACAAGAAAGGGTGGCCTCGGCTTCTCAACATGAGGTGAACCTTCACAGAGTCACAACAGGTTAGCAACTGCCCTGGTTCCATGCTATCATGGGGAATTTTGGAGAAGAGTTGTGAGTGCTAAGATCTTCAGGTGGTGCTCAGCTTCATTCCAACTCTGTTACCAAGCACTATCAGAACATAGGGCAGTAGCTTCCACCTGGTTCACCCTCCAAGGACCTCCAGAGCGCTCAAGGCCCCTGGCATCATGCCCTATCTGCCACTGGTTCTAGCAAACTAGTGTGCCCCTTTTTTTTCTTTTTTGGTCTTTTTCAAACAGGGTATTCCTGTAGCCTCAGCTGGCCTAGACCTAGAACTTGCCTATGTAGACCAGGCTGGCCACGAATTCACAGAGATCCACTTGTCTCTGTCTCCCAAGTGCTGGGATTAAAGGCATACAACACCATACCCAGCAATGTGCCCATTACTTTTTCCAACTTACCTAATAAACTCTGAGCTGTGGTCCTCAGGCTCCTTAGCTCCAGAAGGCATTTCTGGTCCCCTGCTTCCCTGTCCTCCAGCATTGCCTGGTGGATACAGTCAGCCTGCCTCTTCGAGTCTTTCTCATTAGCAGCTACCCATTGCAGTTTAGTCAGTTTGACCTTTCCTGCAGTCCCTGGGGTCCCAAGATGGCTTGTCCTTTTCTTTGTCTTCAATGGCTGCTGTTTTTATTCATAGCTATCTAGTCTATGACCTGTCCCTGTCTCTGCTTGCAGTGGGCGCTACCCCCTTGGCACTCACAGTCCCACACTGGGTCTGAGGAGCAAGAGACACAGGCTGTGGTTTTTGTTCAGGTGGCAGATGGGCACAGGGAGCCTCAGCAGAGAGTGTCCATGGTTCTCATCATGGGAAGCCTGGGCAGGATTGTTTCTAAGTTTGGCTCCTAGTTCCAGATAGAAGGGCAAATAAAAGTGCTTTTAAAACTCTCTGAATGACAGAGGCTGCCTGAAAAGCTATCCTAGTTCCCTGTAAAGCTGCAGTGCAGACAGAAATGAATTCTCTGACCTTAGCAGCTGTTCCAATCAGCTGACTACATTAAGGCCTCCTGTAAACCAACATGAACTAATCAGGCTGGAAGTAAACTCACTGGTTCTCCTATAGAAATTCTTACAGGGTTTCTGTCTGTGTTCCCAAAGCTGGGGGTTTCTCCCGACTAGTAAGCAAGCAACCAGCTCCTGAGCAGTCAGTGTCCTCTGATCCAGTGCAATCATGTCACTGTCTACTGGAGCACACTGGGTCCCGTGGGCTGAGGGCTCTGTCTTTCACACAACCCCACTTCAGGCCTAGCCTCAGGTCCAGGCCTCTGGAACTTCTGACTGATAAGCCAGTGTTCTCATGATCCCTACTCAGAGCAGCTCCCAGAATTCAGAGACACTTTACTTACACTTTACAGTCTTTTAAAAATATTTTTTACATTTATTTATTTATTTATTTATTTATTTATTTATTTATTTGCACACATATGTGCGTGCATGTTATAGCATACACATGGAGGTCAGAGGACTACTTTCTTGGGTTATTTCCTCCTTCTACCACGTGGATCCCAGGAACTGAACTCAGGTTGTCAGGCCTGACTGCAAGTGTGACTTTACTCACTGAGTCATCTCACTGGCACTCTAGTTTCTTATAAAAAATATTTTGAAGGACACAAACAAGCAGCCCTTGAAAAGCTTCCTGGAGCGAAGTCTGGAAGAGTCCTGAGCATAGGGTTTATCCCTAGGGTTCTGGGTGTACCCCTCTCAGCTCATGGATGAGTTCTTGCTCATCTTCCGATCACTGCCCTGGCAGTCTCGGGTCCCTGAAGCCTTCCAAAGCACCAGACCCTGGAGATACACCCACACTTGACATGAGCTCCAAACTGTGCATGCAGCTCCTCAAGTGGCCAGAGCCACTCAGGCAGATGGCTGCACTGTGAGAGCAGGCCATGTCAAGGGACGCCAGTGGCAGCAGCAGATGGGAGCATGTGCAGTGGCTTGGTTATCAGTGATGTGGGTCTTCCTGGGCTTCAGAGAACAAACAGGACCCTCCTAGAAACAGCTGTATGCTGCACCAAAAAGCTCATACTGGGGCTGGAGAGATGGCTCAGCAACTAAGAGCACTGACTGCTCTTGCAGAGGACCTGGGTTCAATCCTCAGCACCCACACTGCAGCTACAAACCATCTTTAATTCCAGTTCCAGGGGAATCCGAAGCCCTCTTCTGACCTCCAAGGCATTGCATGACACGGGTGTGCTCATTTACATGTAGGCAATACACTGATACACACAAAATAAAAATAATAAATATTTTTTAATTAAAAAAAAAAGGCTCATACTGATGAAGGGTCTGTCTACAGTTACACAGGGCTGAGATCCCTGCTTTATATACACAAGCACATTGATGTCTCCCTATCTTTAACATGTGCTAGGTTTTTCAGCAATATAATCACCACAGGAAGAAGACAAGACTGTACCTGCCTCTGTCAGCGAACCTCGGGGCACAGAACACCTCTGACAGAGGTAACCCTGGGCCATGCACCATTTCTCAAGGAACAAGCCAAAGTAGGATAGCCAGTCCAGCACTAAACAGAAAGTTGGAGAGGACTTCTCTTCCCAATCAGACATTTGTTAGCCAAAAGCTTCCATGTTTGCTTGTTTTTTTACTTAAAACCAACTGAAAACAACAACAATAACAACAACAACAACTGCTTGCTACTAAAATTAGCTCACATTGCATGAGACAAGAGCAATACATGATTTCTACTCTGCACTTCCTCATGCAGAGCCAGCAGGAGGAGACAAGCTCCACAGTGCCAGTACTTATCATTCCAGCACTCAGCTTTGCTTTCTCAGACGTGCTTTACCTGTCTCCTGCGGCCAGGTTTTCTTCTTTTCCTTTAAGAACAATTTATTTGTACAAAAGGATATAAATAATTCATTCCTCCAGAGCATGCAACTTGACATACACAACATAATTAATGCAAAGCTTTACTTCTGTGGCATTTTAAAAATAGGTGGCCATCAATTAATGCAAAGCTTTACTTCTGTGGCATTTCAAAAATAGGTGGCTCAACGTGGCAACATGAAACCTCAGGCCTCTTCAGACTCACTTCAGCTCTGGGATCCTCAGTGTCTTTCAATAACCTTTGGTTACAGAGAAAATGGAGCTGAAAGATGGGCCACAGGCAAAAACAAGACTAACCGCTGATACATCAAAGGCCATGATTTTGTTTTTCCTACCCTCTGCCTGCTCATGTTCCAGAAAAAGGAAAAAAAATCAGTAATAGATGATGATAAAATCTCCTTTTAAAGTTCTGTTACTTTCTGGGGCTGGAGAGATGGCTCAGTGGTTAAGAACACTGGTTGGTCTTGCAGAAGACCTGGGTTCGAATCCCAGCACCCACATGGCAGCTAACAACTGTCTATAACTCCAGTTCCAAAGGATCTGACAGCCTCTTCTGACCTCCACGGGCACTGCACGACACGGGTGCACTTACATGCAGGCAATACACATATACACATCAAATAAAAATAATAAATAAAATAAAAAGTTTTGTTACTTTCTGTGACATTTACAGGCACAAAAATAACAGGTGAGACCTTTCCTGGCACAAATTCAAAGCCCAGTACTGGTCAGAGGTAAGTCTACTGCTGTTCCCCAAACATGGTAACCTTGGGGGATTGTGAGCTGCTCTCCTCTGTCTATACTCACATCTTGGTAACCTCACCTACTCCCCTGACTCTGCTACCCAAGGCTCCCCAATTAGTGGTACAGACCAGTCTTGCTCTTAATGTCCAGTGGGGGGCTCATATTGGAGCTGCCACATAGGTGCAGAGCCCCAGGGGCTCCTCAACACTATCAAGTGATGGACCAGTGGGCCCAGGAACACATTGGTGCCACAGGTATACAGTGCCCTCTAATGACCATGTTCCTCCCATCTTTCCTTATCTCTTAGTGTTCTGGAATCAGGCCATAACTGAGTTGCCCTTACCTCACACTAGTGTTTTAATTCAGTCTTGGCCTCAGCATCTCACAGAAGCAGATGCTAACTCAACTGACAGTCATCAAAACCATGTACTGGGAAAACGTCATGTAATCGCCTTAAAGAAAACAGTAATGGATAGTAAAGGGCATCAACAAGGCTCGCCTAGTGCAGGGTGCAAAGCACTGACTGGAACATCAGTGAGGTCAGGGTTAGACACGGAATGGCTGGAGTCTGAGGTCTAAAGGTGATCTGAGGCCATGGCAAGACATGAGTGCACTAAGGGTAACAAACTGTGATGGAAATTATTATTTAGTGAGATGCATTTCAAAGGCAAGCCAAAGGACTTAATTAAGCTGTTTTTGTTTGTTTGTTTGTTTGATGCAGGATCTTGTTATACAGCCAATGCTGACCTCGAACTCTGGATGGACTGCCCTGGCTCAGCCTTCTGAAGGCCAGGAATTAAGGTTTCTGCCACCTGGCACAAAAGTAATTTTTTGTCAGATATGATTTCTAAAGGTTTTTACTTACCTTGAACTTTGTTTGGTGTTTATTTTGGCTCAGATCCAGAGGCAAAGCTCTTTCAGGGCAAGCAAACTGAGGTCACAGCTCAGCAGAGCTAAGCTAGCAAGTGTGATGCATCAAGCTGGTTCTTTCTTCATCCACGCCTTGAGTTCGCCACACCTAGCCTGTAATAAAAAGATGCAATTACTTGACACGTAGTACTTTATTCAAAATTAAAGGCTTTCCACCACTTTAGAAATGAACTCTAACAATTCTCATTTGTCTGTTTGCAGGCTGGCCTTGGACTTGAGGTCTCCCCTGCAATCCCCTCCCCAGGGCTGAGGTTACAGGCATTGCACCACACCAACATAACAGTGTAAGGTCTTCTTCTACATATCAGCTTCACATTCTTATGAATTTTAATAGGGGATACACAGTAACCAGTCAGGCCTTGGTTCATCTGCCCACTGAAGTTGGTGCACATGTAGCACCCACACTTAGATCTTGCTAGCCCAACAGACTACCATAACCAGGCAGCAGCATTAGGAGGGAAGGAGGTCACAGGGAAAAACTTGGACATACTTATTTTCTTTAAAATAAAATGTGCACACCTATAACTCATGCGCACACATGTATGTGATGGTACAGATGCAGAAGCACAGATGCCCAGTCCTCACTCTAGAGGCTGAGGATGGTGAAATGGTACCTATAGCCCATTTCTCTTCAGTGTGCTTTCAGCTACTGAGCTGTTAAGGGTCTTTCTGCACCACACAGTGCACTCAGGACCCTTCCCATACAGAGCTAGATATCTTGGGAAGCCATGTCCAGGGGTAATTGGGTTCCTGAGTGGATCCTGGCAGAAATAGTCAGGAAGCAAGGATGAGGTATGTATAGTGCAGCTTAGTTTCTAACTCTGCACACTGGGTCAAGGTCTCACAAGAGCTCCCTGCTGCCAGGTCATTGCTGCGGTTCCTCTGAGGGATGAGGTGAGGCAAGATCTGCCTGCAAGCCTCTCTACTGTGCCTCACCTAGATCCTTCTAAGACCTGCTGCCAGCTCATCTGCAAGTGCGGATCTAAGGCCCACTAAGAGTAGGGCTCCCACTGCCCTGCACTCATAACACCAAAGTCAATGGCTTCCTCACAGATAATTTACTGGTCCAGACCTGTGGGCCACAGAGCCATCCTGCCCAGTACAAAGGCACCTGGGCCAAATGCCCAGAACTGCTCCTTTATTACCCTGCCATACCTGCATGGGCCTCTGTTTCCCAGAGCTACCTCACTGCATCACAATCCAGTTCCACCACGCTTCAGAGAGCAGTGGTATTCAGTTGGGCTAATTGATGAGGGCAAGCCTGGACATGATGCCTCAGTGGCACCAATCTGTAGAGCCACAAGGAAACAAAATACCACTCTCCTGACACTCACAGAGGGAAGAGACCTTAGGCATCTTGTGAGTCCCACAGGCCAGGTGATCACTCTGCCAATCAAACCCAGTGGGCATGCTTACTGCTTTGTGTCGGGTCTGTGCCTTAGAGGCTGTGGGCTCCCGCTTCCTATTTCTTGGGGATTGTCTCTGGGAAAGCCAGTCACTATGAAGCAGTGTGAACTAGCCATTTGAGGCCATGTGGAAAGATGGCCAGCCAGCAGGTGCCAGTCACATCACTGCAGAATCCTCCTTGGGCAAGACACTGAAACAAGGAACTTGGCCAACAGCTAAAACCAAAGCTCCAGCCACCAGGCTACTTTCAAACATGAAGTAACCCAGTTGAGGTACCAGTCACCACTGGGTGCAGGATCCAAGTTATAAGTATCATAACTTGTTATTTTACATCGTAAGTTTTGAGAAGGATCATTAGGCAGCAAATACTAGCCAAAACAGAATTATTCCTTCAAATTTTGGCAACACTAAACATACAATAAGAACCTCCTTTCTAAAAATTCTGTGAAGTTAAGTAAAATGAACAAATTCCAAGGAAAATGCATATTTATCAAGACTGAGAGAAACACCTGACTAAACCACACATGAAAGAATCAGGAAAACAAATTTATTCCACAACAAACTCTGCATACCTAGAAGGCTTCTACAAGGTCAACACATCTGTCAAGGTGATGGGAAAGGTAAGAATTGGTTAGTTTCATGCAACCAGATGTTCAAGTCCTAAACAAGAGGTAAGGAAACATGACCCAACATGTGGGTTATGCTGGGAGTGTATGGATGAAAGTGCAGGTAAAGTCAGTTACAGTGATCCACCATACTAACAGGTAAAGTCAGTTACAGTGATCCACCATACTAACAGGTAAAGTCAGTTACAGTGATCCACCATACTAACAGGCAGGAGAAATGTGAGGGCTACGTGACACCACCTACAGTTTCTTCTCAGAAAAGCCAAACCATAGACTCATGGGTGCACGCTTACATGGCGAACTATGTAAAAACCAACAGAATTTCAAACAAAGCACAGGGTAGAAGATACTACCAATGAGGGAGGGTGCTGTCAAAGCGAAACATGGAAGAAACTCAGTGCCAGTCCCCATTTAGTCCAACCTGGTGATGGGAACACGGTCGTGCAGTTAAAATTATTCTTTTATTTTAGTGTTCTTTTGCACAGAAGAAACACCCACAATAAAAGCGTATTTTTTAAAAAATGGCACTGGAACCTTGAAAAATGTCTATGATGACAACTGTTTTACAGAGCATCATCTACAACTGCTACAGGCTAGCCAATGGCCATTTGCCAGACACTGCCACCAGCTGGACCACCTATAGCACGGAACAGAGTCGAAGACCCACATGTACAGGTCAGTCATGAGGGATACAGCAAGCCAGAAAGGTAGCTGGCGGCTCTATATTCCAAGCAAGGGAGAAGAGACACCGAGGAAGGGACTAGAACTGGGGTGGGAGCACAAGTGAGCACACATGTGGTCCATGTGACTCTTGTGCTTGTGCAGACGTGTGGACTGGTGAAACGAGGCACCCTAAAGGGTGGAAGGAGACAAGCGCACCCACTGACACCCCCAGGAGAGCTGGCCCCTCCCTACTTCCGGAGCTCCTCTTGGTGGCTGCTCTGAGTCTCAGAAGCCCTTTCTTTGCAAGTCTCTCCAGGCTCGCCAAGCTGGAGGGTGACTTCAACAGTGTGCACACCAATACCAAGGAAGGTGGATAGCAACAGCAAAACAGTACAAATTGTATCAGCATGAAGTAATCACAGTCCTTGATGGATTTGCTGTACCAGTATTAACTGTATTGATTAAATGAAGAAATCACATTTCTTCCTAAAGTGATATTTAGCATCATAATTTAATTAGGTTGTGGAAATTAGGGTTTTGCTCTGCCAAACACTAAGTACTCTCATTTTCTACCTTGCAAAGACATGAAACCAATCACCATTACATGAGCGTGCAGTTAAACAGTAAGCTCACTGGAAGAGTCACTGTTTCCAGATAGCTGTTATCCCAGGACCTATAGAAACAGAACAAGACCAGCTGATGAGCAGAAATAAAGTCACCACTGCCTGGAAGGATGCTAGGACCAAAGAGCAACCTCCCTAACTAGAGAACAGTCTCATGCTAACCTGGTCCTGAGTATGGGCAGCCATCAGAGGAGGACTGAAAGTCCACAGGCACAGAGAGGAGAGGATGCAGGCCAGGGGGTAGGGAAGAGATACAGAGATGCCACCTCAGCTGAGAGCCAGGACTGTCTGGGTGTTGTAAGAGAGGTGGGTGGAAGGCCCCAGGCAGGTGTAGGGAAGAGAGATGCTGTTTGTGTTTCCAGAAAGAACCCAGTCAGCAACATGAAGTGTGCCAGAGGTGTGAGGTGGAGACTGGGTGGCAGCAAGCAACTCTGCCAGAGGACTCAGTGACCAGCACCTAACAGAAAAGAGACCTCGAAGCCGCACCCATGCCTGGACTCCAAAAGGACCAGGAGGGATTTTCAATAAGCAATGCAGAAAATCAAAAGAAAAGAGAAATTTTAGAAGCTTCCTGGATTGTTCTGAAGTAGGCAGCTGTGAGCTGCAGCCCATATCCACTTGCAGCTCAGCAAGGACAGTCCCTCCCTGCCTAGCAGTTACAGCCTAGGACAAAGGCTCTGCTGGTTCACACACCACAGGGCAGCAAAGTAACTGTTGAAACTGTAAGAACACCTGAGAGCACGAACCCTTCCTGGAGGGACACTAAGGGGACACACAGGAAGCAAGAGTATGTTTCAAGAGTTTGTGCCAGCTTGGATTTAGCTTTCCTTGCATGATTTAAACTCCAGTTAGAAAATAGTTTGTGCCACGCGTGGTAGCGCATGCCTTTAATCCCAGCAGGATTGGGAGGCAGAGGCAGGTGGATCTTTTTTAGTTTGAGGCCAGTCTGATCAACATAGCAAGTTCTAGGCCAGCTGGGGCTGCAGAGAGACCCTGTCTCAAAAAGACCAGGGGTTGGGGGAGAGAGGGAGGGGGAGATGTGTCAAAGACATGTCTCTGTTGCTACTAAAGACTGTTTAGCCGTGGGATGGGCGTGGCTCAGCAGGAGAGCACTTGCCTAGCATGAGGAAGGTCACAGGTTCAATCCTCAGCCTAGAAGGGAAGGAAAGAAAAGAAGGGAGAGGGGGAGGGACAAGGTAAGAGATGGAGCATGCTCGGGGAGAGGAGGAGGGGGAGAGGGGGAGAGAGGGAGAGGGAGGGAGGGAGAGAGAGGAAGAGGGGGAGAGGGAGAGAGAGAGGTAAAGGAAGAATTAAACAAGTACAAATGCAAATGAAAGGAACTTTCTTTAACAGAAAGAATAAAAGAGATCTGAGACTGAAGTCCAAGGGGGTTGTGAGAAATCCTGATGGCAGCCAGAAGGGCCAACGGACTTGTCCTGGGCAGGTGGGGACCAAAACAGGCAAAAAACTCGAGGTTGAAAAGATGAATAATCCCTGAATGTAAGAACCTGTGTAACTAAATAGTCACCAGCTTTACCTCCTCACACCCACAACTTTGTCTCCATAGAACCACCAACTTCACATCCACATGCTCACAGTTCTCCATATACCACAACTTCACCTCCAAACACCCAATCTCCAAACCTGAGGCTATTATAACCGGACTCATATTTACCAACAAATTCTCTTAATTAAAATTCAGGAGAAATTGATCTGTTTCTATAAGCAATGTCATACTCTGAAAGCATTTGGTAAGGCTATATAACAAATACTCAATATTAGCATTTTACATGTTACAACACCGTATCTGACATCCAGCACATGGAGGTGAGCTGCCTGCACAAGATAGCCCTCTCATCACTTCTGAAAGAAATCCTGCTCCTATAGGATGCACTAAATCAAAGCCTTAAACCAGTAGCTCTCACCCCTCAGGAAAGAAGCTTCTTTTTGAAACAGAGACTATTATAGAAATCTATAACTGGTCTAAATGCAAAGAATAATTGACTGTGGAGTGTCCCAACTGATATATCTACATGTAACCCAACCTCTATACCCAAGGTTCAAGGAACATTGTAGAAGGGAACAGAAAGATTTTAAGAGCCAGAGGACCAAGTCACTCTGTATGCTGCTAGACAGAGTATTCCAGACATGACAGAAACGCTGCACCCACAAAATCTCAACAGCATGGTTGCCTGAACAAGTCCTGAGTAATGACAGTAGCAGCTGACATACTACTGTGGCTGGGGGAAATTTTACAAGATTCCACCTCAAGATGAAAAGCTACAAGTAGTTAATGCTGCTGAGGGAGGATCAGTTTTCTCCAGGGATGGACTCCTTGATAGGTTATCCAATCCCAAGTGCTCAGCCCTGAACACTTGAACATACAAGTAACACTAAATGAACTCAGCAGTCACAAAATTGAGAGTTGGGGGGTCATGGGAGGAGGTAGAGGGGAAGAAGGAGGGGTAGAAATGATTTAAATACAGTACTAGTGTATGAAATTCTCAAAAAACAAAAAAGTTATTTAAAAGTCTTTAACCAGAGCACCAGACAGGGCAGAGAGAGACAAAAAGAAGTTCATGGAAGGAGATGCAGTGAGAGCTGAGAAGCAAGGGAGCCAAGCTGGAGGGGGCTAGCTATGGAGTCCTACCCCAGGTTAGGCACCAAAGGGGGAAATGTGCTCATGTGATATGGAGGGGCAAGCAGGAGACCGAAGCTGTGTCCACCTATCAAAACCTGGTTGAGTAGCACACAAGAGATAGGGGTCAGGCCCAGGATCAAAGTGAAACAGCCTCAGCTATGCTGGGGGCCTTCAAGAAGCATCCCTGATGGTAGCAAGGCAGGTGTCCCTGGAAGGCAAGGCTACTGCCAAGTGCACAGACTAGAGGCCCTAGACCATGCGGCCAGGTACCCAAGAAGTGTTCATCTGCCCGTCCAGGGCCATATCTCTCTGTACCAATGGTACAGTGACACTTGGCAGAAGTAAAATCACATCCTGCCTGGGAAAACTCATCACCACCTGGGGCTCCCAGAATCCACACAGGTTACTGTCTAAAGAGGGCAAGCAGCTTGTACTAAGAATGTGAGGAATGAGGAAAAAGAGCACCAAGAAGACATGCAGGGCCTCAGGCTAGACTGTCACCTACATGGCAGACATGAAATAACCACTCAGAAATTGATAGAAACAGAAAAGCAGAATGACCAAGTGGACTGGGGTGGGGAGACAACCCTCCAGAAATAAAATACAATGACTATAATTAAAAATTGAATGGACAATTTAACAGCATATTAGACACAAAGAGAAAAAGTAAACTGAGGAGAGGAATGGGAGGAATGATCCAGAATGCAATGTAGAGGTATCTAGAAAATGTAAGAGCTGGAGGCGGAGTGGGATCTAACAGAGCATGTGCCCACTATCTTAGTTAGCTTTCTGTCCCTGTCTGAGGCTCAGTTTTGGACTATGTGGCCTGAAGCAACATGGTGCTTGGTGAAATAGTACACTGCCATGCAGTCTGTGACAGGGCAAATCCACCTGCCTCATAGCCAGGATGCTGTGAGCAAAGGGAGGGCCAGTGTTCCACAGTTCTCTCCCCAAAGACCAGACTGCCCATAAGGCCCCATCTCCTACAGGTTTCACCAACTCCTGATAGCACCATAGGAGCCCCCAAACTCCAGAACACAATCTTTTGGGGGAGCCACTCTCAACTCAAATTGTAGATGGCAGAGTAAACACAAATAACCACAAACCTGGCCCATGAAGAGAGAAATGAGGCAAAGGGGCCAAAGCCACAAAAAAGCAGAGGGGTGAGATTCTCGGTCAAGTAGCCAACACAGCTTTCCACAGAGAGGACAAATAAAGGTGTTCCAGACAAACTGCTCCTGGGACAATGCGCCACCACAGGAAATCCTAGGGGACATTTCAGAAGGAAGCAATGTGTAGAGACACTAACAAATGAAACAAA
>NW_008344186.1:437745-438875 GCF_000622305.1 Nannospalax galili | reverse complement strand
TCTCTCTCTCTCTCTCACACACACACACACACACACACACACATTTTGAGGTAGGGTCTCCCTGTAACCCCGGTTGGCCTGGAATTCACTATGTAGACCAGTTTGGCTTCAATCTCACAGAGATCTGCCTGCCTCTGCCCCCGAGTGCTAGGATTAATGGTATGTGCCAACATGCCCAGCCAAGAGCTTCTGGAAGCTGTAGTCACTTACAAAGTGGTGCACTGGGGGCTGGAGAGATGGCTAAGTGGTTAAAAACATGGGCTGTTCTTGCAGAAGACCCGGGTTTGAATCCCAGCACTCACATGGCAGCTAACAACTGTCCATAACTCCAGTTCCAGGGGCTCTGACAGCCTCTTCTGTCCTTCGCAGGCATTGCATGACACGGGTGCACTTACCTACATATAGGCAATACAGGCATACACTTAAAAATAAAAATTTTAAAAATTAAAAAAAAAATTTTAATTAAAAAAAAAGTGATGCACTGTATGCCTGGGTGTATTTATCTAGTAGACATAAACTTGGCTTAAGGGATAGGAACATAGTTCAGTGGTAGAGCACAGCCCAGGATTCACAAGGCTCCACGTTTCATCCCCAGTCCACAAGAAAAAGAAAATGAACTTAAAAGGGCCCATACCACAAAAGCCCATGGCCTCTGACCTACACACTGACATGAAGTGCAGTACAAAATTAGCCCCCTCAGTGCATCCAATATGACCCATACTCAGCCTCTTTACAGTGCAAACCAACAAAACTTCACAGTCTCTCTTTTCTCAATACAACAGAAGTTAGTCAAGGGCAATCTATGGAGTGATTTAAGGAAAAATAAGTTGATACAACATAAACTTACTAGTTTATAGAAGTCTAATGCATTACTAGCACAGCTCTGCTGCAAAGCTGCAAAGTTCATTGGGTGCTCACACTGCAACCACCTGGCTTTTACGATCATAACATTACTTTTGTGTGATTATTTTCACATCAGGTTAACATGGGTAGCTTTACAGTGCTTCTTAACCACGATTATTATAAATCACTTCTATGTCTGGAAAGCCACTTCCATTTTTCCTGTAAGACAGAGGTACAGAACCTCCCCATTCGCTGAAGTTGTGACATCTTATCTGTGGGTAATTATG
>NW_008344186.1:377647-437346 GCF_000622305.1 Nannospalax galili | reverse complement strand
GAAGACCCGAGTTCAAATCCCAGCACCCACATGGCAGCTAACAGCTGTCTGTAACTCCAGTTCCAGGGGCTCTGACAGCCTCTTCTGTCCTTCGCAGGCATTGCATGACACGGGTGCACTTACCTACATATAGGCAATACAGGCATACACTTAAAAATAAAAATTTTAAAAATTAAAAAAAAAATTTTAATTAAAAAAAAAGTGATGCACTGTATGCCTGGGTGTATTTATCTAGTAGACATAAACTTGGCTTAAGGGATAGGAACATAGTTCAGTGGTAGAGCACAGCCCAGGATTCACAAGGCTCCACGTTTCATCCCCAGTCCACAAGAAAAAGAAAATGAACTTAAAAGGGCCCATACCACAAAAGCCCATGGCCTCTGACCTACACACTGACATGAAGTGCAGTACAAAATTAGCCCCCTCAGTGCATCCAATATGACCCATACTCAGCCTCTTTACAGTGCAAACCAACAAAACTTCACAGTCTCTCTTTTCTCAATACAACAGAAGTTAGTCAAGGGCAATCTATGGAGTGATTTAAGGAAAAATAAGTTGATACAACATAAACTTACTAGTTTATAGAAGTCTAATGCATTACTAGCACAGCTCTGCTGCAAAGCTGCAAAGTTCATTGGGTGCTCACACTGCAACCACCTGGCTTTTACGATCATAACATTACTTTTGTGTGATTATTTTCACATCAGGTTAACATGGGTAGCTTTACAGTGCTTCTTAACCACGATTATTATAAATCACTTCTATGTCTGGAAAGCCACTTCCATTTTTCCTGTAAGACAGAGGTACAGAACCTCCCCATTCGCTGAAGTTGTGACATCTTATCTGTGGGTAATTATGCTGACCAAGAAAATAGGAAATTCTACCAGCGACTATCAAGACAAGTATATCAAAATCACCCAGCTACTTTTAAGTTTATGGAGCATGCTTACATAATAAGAAATGTAAAAGTACACCATGTTATACATATGCTGCTGACAAATTCCCTGGAACTGCTCTTTTTGTCTTTTCCTAGTCCCTTGACAACACTGAGTCATTTTCACTGGAGTGGAAGAACAGCCTCTATCACGTGGAATTGTGTTCTGGAACCCCTCATGCTCCAGGAACAATCAAAAAAGGCTTTTGAACCAAGTGATGAACTATTTATTTCCTTCCCGTTCAGCCCAACAGACAGTCACAATGTCAGAAAGGGTCCTCTGACAAAGGTCTAGGTGACAAACACGAAACCTGCTGAAGTATTGACAGCATAGAGCAGACAGAAGCAGGATGACCTGACAGAGCAAAGTGCAGGGTGAGACTGTGGAGGGAAGAAAGGGGTCTTTGCAAGCACTCAGCCATGGGGTGGTATTCATGTTCCTATGCAGAAACCCAAGAATTATTTCCAAAGAAAGTCTGAGGCTTCCCAAGGCAGATCAAACCATGGACACTGGGGTCCAGAAGAGAAGCAGCCTGGGAAATGGGGGTAAGGAGAAATCAGAAGGTCCATGGGTGAGACGGGGGGATGGGAGAGCACCTGCAAAAGAATATGACTAACACCCAATTTCTCTACAACTTTAGACTCTGGAAAATAACAGAGAGTACTTTCTAAGTTCAGAGGGAAAATGACACAAACCTTGAACTCAAGACATAGTCAGATTATCCATCAAATGTAGGAACAAAATAAGATCTCTGTTGACCACGATTCCACAAAGCAGCTGACTAAGGAGGTGCTCCAGCAAAATAAAAATAGAACCCAAGAAACAGATAGCATGAGATAGGAGAAGCCATGGCAACAGAGGCGCGGCTAGAAGCTACACAGAAACCTGCAAAGACATGAGTTTCCATGCGAACATTCTTTGATTGGCAAGGGTTTTTGCTACAGAATTACACTTCACGCTACTTGGTTCTCTGTCAAAATATATTTACATTATTATAGTGCTAGAAATGTTGCTTCTCTTATAGTAACATTTTTATATTAAACCTGTAGAAAAAGCCCAGAAAGCCTAAATATAGATGAGAAACAAATTACAAATGTTTTAGACTTTGTCAATATAAATCTAAAACTATATAGCAATCGGGAGCTGGGAAACTGTCTCTGTCTCTGTATCTCTGTCTCTCTCTCCCCCTCTCTGTGTGTGTGTCGGGGGGTTTATACAGAAGCCAGGGGTAAACCTCACCTGTTATTCCTCAGACACCAGGGTCTCTCACTGATTAGGCTAACCTGGCTGGCCAGAGAGTCCCAGGTATCACACCAGGTTTGTTTTTTTTTTAATGTGGGCTCTGGGGCTGACACCAGGCTTTTAAAATGTGGGTCCTGGGGATCGACCCCTCTTTAACTTAATTTTTCCCCTTTGTTATTGGAATGCTATTGTGCACCTGCTTCCTCAGGATTGAAACACTCTCTTAGGGGAAAGAGGACTCAGAAGGCTCAAGAAATTTACAAGAACCCCCACACCCCTCATACCCTCCCCCACCCCCGTTCTTCCCCAAGGTTATGGACAGGCAGCAATTGCTTGGGAGAAGAGACCCCAGTGTGTAGTTACCTGGAAGTTACGCAGGGATGTCTAATGAGGCAGCTTTTGTGAGTCATCACCCACTCTGGGGTGGGCTTTTCAGTGATGCCACTTTTCTAGTCACCCACGCTCCTGTAAGCAACCCAATCACACACTGCACACCAAGCTAGACTTGGATGGACTGGTTTCTTTAGTCTGTCATTGACCTAGGGTGAATAGAAACAGATTCCCCAAGAAAAGTCATACAACAAATGTGTCTCTTACTACCTGCTGGTATCCCTTCAGGCTTTAAAATCATTAAAGAGGTCTTGTTAAATAGCTGTAGTACATTCTGTGCACTACAGCACAGAATGACATGCTCTCATCCCTAAAGGATGGAATACATTGTGAGTGACACATGGTTGGGTGATGTCATCATTATGCAAACACTGTATCTACACAAATCTAGATGGTACAGCTGTGGTTACACAGGGTGTGTGTATATGTGTTGTAAGCATACTGCTCCTAGAGCTATGACTACGTGGCGAACAAAATAAGACTAAATCAAGCACAAGAGGAAATGATGTAATCAGGAGATAAGAGAAAGCACAGGATGGATGAGGCAACTGCTGGTGCAACATGGCAGGCTGTTTTGTGGTAAATGTTCTTTGTGCAAACGACAGAATATACTCTGAAATAGCAATCAAGTATAGTCAAATAAACACATTAACCAAAGTCATAGTCAATGATGTCCGTAACCCTATGTGCTGCACTTTTAGACAGTGGCAAACAGGTCTGCTCACATCCATACCACCACACACTCCAGTAACATGTATACTGCAATGTTACAACAGCACTGTGCCACCAGGCAGTAAAAATTTCTCAGCTGTTATAATCTATACAGTCAGCCACTGACCACAAAGTTTTCATGAGTGACTAGATATGAAATCAGAAACTTTAAGAAGCTGTTCTTTACTGTGGAAGAAAATAGGTAAAATGTAGGACCCTGTGAAGAAGGAACTCTGTATGAACACGCCCCTGGTGCAAAGCCCATGGTACAAAGGAGTTGAAAAATAAAATCTTAAAACAAAGATTCAGAAATGGAAGTTTAATCTAAAGACTTATCAGTAGAAGCAAAAGGGAGACACCCTGGAAACAGAGCTACTCTGAGCACACAGGTTGCAGGCCCTACCCAGCTGGCCAGACAAGACCAACCCTGCAATCCTGATGACAGTGTTACAGGAGTAGGCAGCAGGGAAAGGAGCCATGGTAAAAACTGCAAGCTGCTCACGTACACTGCAGTGAGAGAAAGGCTGGGGTAAAAAGAAAACCAAGAGTTAAAACGGCAGAGTCAGAAGCACTGAGGAAGATGAACAAGAGACTTGTAGCTGCCCAAGAGGCAACCAACCTAGACTGAGAAGGGTGGGGCTCTGGGCCACTGACGGCAGCCAGCTGCCCTGCCATCCCCCAAAGACTGAAGAATACAGGTGAGGCCCTACTGCCCTTCTTCTTTCTTTCTTTTTTTTTTTTTTTTTTTTTTTTTTTTTTTTTTTGGTCTTTTTGAGACAGGGTCTCCCTGTAGCCCCAGCTGGCCTGGAATTCACTATGTAAGACCAGGCTGGCCTGGAACTCACAGAGATCTGCCAGCCAAGTGTTGGGATTAAAGGCGTGCACCACCATGCTGGGCTTATCTTTATTTTTAATGCAGGTAATTGTAGCAAACTAAACTGGAAGGATGGCTGCTGGTAAGCGGCTTCCACCTAGGAGACCACCTCAGACCACCCCAGAGACAGAGCTAAAGATGAGGTAACCAAGAAAGACTGCAGCTCCAGCATGGCTGTAACAGAATCAGCCTTCTGCTATGGTAAAGCTATAGGCTGATCATGCAAGTGTGGGAACACAGAAAGCTTATATAATTAACAGCAACTGAGACACCTGTAGGATGGAGGCAGCAACATGAGCCGGTGACTTACAGCAGACAGTCAAGGTCAGCAATTAATAACAGCACAAGTTAGAGATGGACAGAGGGGGTTTCAGCCACCCCTAACTGGGTGGGGAGCACATGAATGGTCCATGATCATCACCCTTGTTGGGCCAGGGGGACAAGCACAGACTGCGTGAGCCTGTCATCTCCTATCAATACTTCAGTCTTTATCAGTTTCTGCCACAGCCCCATAAGCCCCATAGACAGGAAGTTCAACAGCGCAAACTCCTCACACTCAAAGCGGTTGTCTTATTTTTCTTTAATTTCTAACTTTTCCTCAATATCTCACTTTCTGTAAATCTTAATAAAGATGTTTCTACTTTGCATACACTGGAGAGAGTCCATGTCTTTGACTCTTACTGATATAAGACAACGAGCCTGGAGCAGCTGCTTCAGGTCATCCTTTGTGATCATGAATGTCCAGCATCTTAGGACTCTAGGTAAAGAACAAATGAGCTGAGAGAGGTACTAACAGGATAAAACAAGCTCAAATAAACAGTAATTTCTGTGATTGAAACCTGAGGACTTTCCTCTTGGGGACTGAGAGAGATGCAATGGATGACATTTCTGAGTGTGTGTGGTGCTGGGTATGGAACCCAGAGCCCCATTCCTGCTAGGCAGGTGAGGCACCTGCTAAGCCACTCAAGCCAGTGAATGGTGTTCTGACTGGCATCCCTACATCTTTTTGCCCCTGCATGACCCAACCTCATACAAGGACTTTGTTTCTACACATTAAAAATGCATATCTAGTTCTGTTGCAAATATTCCTTCCCTGGGGAGATGTAAGCAACATCTTCTTCCTTATAATGTCCTAACGACCAACCAAAGTACGATTTCACCAAAGTTCAACCCTGGTAACCAATGAATTTACTGGGCTTACTTATAGAATATGGATGAAAGGTTGCTCAGAGGAGCATAGGTGACCCCAAAGCTGCCTTACTGAATTCCAGCATGGATGATGGCTTCCCCAAAGCTACTTACATGGGAGTCTCCTTTTGTTAACCTTCCCCAGACTCTAGCACCTTCTGAGGACCAACCCCACCCCAGGCCAGGTTTGTGATTCTGCAATTGGGGCAGAATCACAAACAAACAGCTGGGAGGAGTGGCTGGAAGCTCAGGTGAGAGTCCAATGACCCTCTCCTCTCCTCTCTGAGGAACCAAATAGGCCTAATAGGGATGGCCTCTTATAAGCAGGGCAGGAACAGTTAATCTGATAAGTCTATCACTCTACAATAGGTAAAGAGGGTGATAAAGATGAAATCTGCTAATATATAAGTATTTCTTCACCTTTGAAAAAAGTAACAAATGGGGCTGGAGAGCTGGCTCAGCAGTTAAGAGTACTGGCTGCTCTTGCAGAGGACCCAAGTTCAATTCCTAGCACCCACATGGCGGTTAACAACTGTCTGTAACTCCAGTTCCAGGGTAATTTGATGCCCTCTTCTGCCCTCTGCGGGCACTGCATGACATGGGTGCACTCACATACATGCAGGCAATGCACTCATGCACATAGAATAAAAATAATTATAAAAAAATTTAAAAGAGAAAAACAACAAAATCCCCTTAAAAGGTAAGTAGGTGTCCCTAGTATTTAATTTGGCAGAGGTGCTTAGACTCTTAACTATACAACCACATGCAAGAGAGCAGAACAGCAGGACCACACTGCTAGACTTTAGAGCAGATGAAGATCCCTTTAATATTACAGATGAAAGTGAAAAAGCAAACAACTTCTTTAGGAATTCTTGGCATATAACTGGTACAAATTTTAAGACATCCCAACAATTAAATTCACACAGCAAACATAAAATTCAAACCCAAAGGTGCAGAACAGGAAAAGATGTACATCTGCATAAAGTCAGGAGCTTGATGGATGGTCTGAGGTCATGAGGCAGCTTGACCATCAAATGTTTATCTCTAACTAGATTTTTATTCCAGGCTCTCTTGGAGATGAGTTGGGTGAACCAGAGGCAGCACAATAATGCCAATTACCATGGCCACCTACTGCCAAAAGGAAGCCAGGATACTGCTGGTCCCAAGAACCAGGGAGCTTAAACACAGGACAAGCCCTTAGCTCTTCACTCAGTCTGATGTAGGTCCCTTGCCTCTGACACCAAGAGATGAGATCAGATGCCCCAAAATCACTTGTCTGTACAGACTAGATCGAACACCCTGCTGTGTAGCTATGTCCTCCCAATCAAAACATTACCTGGAGGAAGGAGGGAGGCTCATAAGACTCAGGAACACATGTAAATTTACAAGGCTCAGAAAGCTCAGAAATTTACAAGATTCACAAGGCCTGTCCACAATGTTATATAAGCAGTAAACTACTACTGGGGGAAAGACTTCTGTTCTAGTTTGCTTATACACAGCACCACAAAAAGGAACTTCGGAGGAAATGGTTTATTCCACCATACAGGTTACAGTCCATCACCGAGGGAAGCCAAGACAGAAACCTGGGGGCAGGAACTGAGGCAGTGGCCATAGCAGGACGCTCCTCATGGCCTTGTCCAGATTGCTGATCTTTCTTATACATCCCAGGCCTGCCTGTCTGCCTAGAGATGGATGTAGGGCTGAGTTACAATTAGCAATTAAGAAAATTCCTGACAGACATGCCCACAGACCAATTTGATAGAGACAATTCCTTAGTTGAGGCTCTCTCCTCTCAAGTATGTCAAGCTGTCAACTGACTATGACAGTTTCCATTGGAGCTACCTACAAGTTGCCCACTGAGCTCTAGGAATGAAGCTTTTGTGAGTAGTCACTTAAAACTGTGTCTGGAGTGGGCTTTTTGGTGATACAGCTGCCTTTGGGTCACCCATGCTCCTTTAAAAACAAAAAACAAAACCCTTTATCCATGCTCCTGTGAATAACCTCAGTGAACTCACTCATTCACCAAGCTACACTTGCTTGGAATCATTTCTTTGGTGTGTCATCAGTGCCCTATCTGCAGTGAATAGATGTTTGTTCACATCTCCCCAGGAAACGTGACACAACACAGTCTGCCACCAGACTTTTGGTCATCCTAAGCTTTCCTGGGCCTTTATAAGGCAAGGGGTCCACAGAGCTAGCTTGTGAGGAGATAAGTAAGCTTGGGAAATGTGTCCCTAGAAAAGCACACTGCTTTTTGTCTCTGTTGATCTGAATAAAAGCTTGCTGACCCACTCTTCCCAATAGCAAGCACAACAGTCTCTGCACAGGGCAGTATAACCCTCATGCCCAGGGTATAAACAGTACTGGGAGCTGGCCTGTTTGAGAACCCAGTTCCTGGGCCTGCTGACCTTTGAACCACATTTAACCCACAGGAGCCTTCCTCCTGTGGGAGAAATTAGCAGCCATACCTATCACAAGAGCTACAGAGTGGGTGGATGCCCCATATAGAGCTCTGCACAGCCCTACTGAGACCAAGTGCTCAACAAATGCCAGCTACCCCTGGAGAAATGAAAACTACAACACTACTAATAACAAGAGACTTACTGAGCCAAGCACAGGGCCTATATACACTCCTGATCAACCAGTTGGGTGAGGCTTTACCATTTTAGTATAACTAAGTCTTAAAACCTGTGCTGAGCCCAAGCTGCACCTTCTGTGAAGACTGAACACAGAGCCTGCCTTGACCATGGCACTGTTCTACTGCTCCACTGCCGAATTAGAGTGGCAAGGGCTTTATCCATGACAATTTGGTCTCTGTGGAAAAGAGTGGCAATGGCTCTGTAGTATATTCATGAGCACAGCAGTGTGGGTGGTGAGACACACATTCTGTTTCTGGCACAGCTGGGGTAGGATGCCTGCTTTCTGGTATCACTCAGCCTTACCAGAATGTTTAAGGGTAGGACTTAAGAAAAACTCCATGTGTCTCCAGTCCCCTACTACCAGAGTATTCACGGTAAGTTGTTTTTATTTAGGGTGGTCAGGGTACCAATCACATAGTGTTCTTCAATTTATCAAGGAATTGCTTTAGCAAGTGCTAAGAAATACCTTCAATCAACTGTTAACCTACATGGCACGTATGACAGGAGATTGCTTACAAAAGAGAAGCCAACTGTGACTTGCTACTGGACTGAGAAATATTAGCAATAGCCAATCTGGGGTCAGGAGGGTGGTCTAGCTCTGCATGAGAGCTACTTAAACAGGAATACATATTAGGGATCCCCAGGGACAACAGGCATAGCAGCATGGCCCACTCAAGCCCAGAGCTTCTGTTAGGCTCAGCTGTAAGGCAACCTGCTAGTCGTTCCCAAGAAGTTCTGTAGACACTTCCTTTTAGCATCTTTTTGAAAGCAAAGTTATGGATGAAGGTGAAAATTAACATTTTACAGAGTATTTTAAAATTCACTACATATTTTATCCCCAAATAACCCTACATAAGGCATTCAATCAAATAAGGTAGGTTCCTAAGCACAGTTCATCCAATGTGTGAAACATGGGCACTCTGCCTCCAACTGCAGCCTTCTTCCCACAGCCACAGGGCTGCACATGGACCCCCTGGGCTGCAGTATCCAGGCACATAAAGCCCAACTCACGTGTCCATCATCCTCCTGATGACCCTCTGAGCCTTTATGATCAATAACTAGGATCTAGACCCCATCTGCCCAGGATTTCCTGGGTCATACATGCCATGTTGGAGTAATTATTAATCATAGGCCTTTTCGATCTCAAAAATGTTCAAAGAGCGTATCACAGTCACCTATTTTGTACCACCCAAACTGGAAGTCAGAGCAGAGGTCTGCACAGGCTGCTGGCTCCTCATACAAGGACAGGTGGACCAAGAGAAATATGGTGATCCATGTCCATTCCTGCTTTCTTTTCACCTGATGGTACAGAACAGAATCAGGGTCTTGCACTACAATTCTGTACAGAGATGAGCCCCCAAGGGTGAGGCTCGCTCCAGCCCCAAGGCTTCCCCAACCCAGAAAGGCCAAGGAGTTAAGAGGCAAGGAGGGCTACAAAGAGTCCTTGTGACAGAGAATTTGTGTTAGGCCTTGTGTGCATCACTAACTTGCTACACATATGAAGTAGCTGTGCCTTTTGTCAATGAAACATGACAGGCAACTCCAGGAAAGACACTGAAGACAGAACTCAGAAATGATCAAGCAATTTCTGTCATTTTTATGAAGGATATTTTCTTAAAGAAAAGACATGTATGACACCAAATGTGGAGGAGATGCTTCCCTTGTCCCCAGTCCTAGTGATGGAGCTAATATAGCTGGGCACTTTAATCAGAAGTCTAAATGACCACTAACTATACAAAGGGATAGCTCCATCTCAGGAGCATCAGGAAAATGAAAGCAACACTACACACTCCTATAAAGAAGGTCAAAGACAGAAATTCCCCACACAACTGGTGCCCAGTGGGGGTTGGTGAGAGTGGGAGGTGGAGCACCCACAGTGGCCATCTTGGCCTTATCCACTTGCTCTGAGATGTGTGCGCCTCACAGTGGCACCTGCGTTCTGCAACAAAGCTGAAGCAGCTTGGCTCTTAATTGCCCCAGCTGCTAACTAAGCATCCAGCCCCAGCAGGATGAATGAACGAGGCCATGGCCAACAAGACTCCCACAACAGGGGCAGTATGGATGAGCTGCTCCACAGGCAGGCAGACAGGTGTGCCTCCCACACGGTACTGAGCAGAAGAAATAGACACAAAGTTAAAAAACAGGTGGTGCACACAGGGTTTTTATTGTGTCACTACTCCCTGTGACACAATAAATATGGACACATACCAGCATGCATTCATCCAGCCAGCCCAAAGAACGTCCAGCACAAGGGACCCTGCTATAAAGTGCAGAACAGGAGCGGTGATGGTCTGTCAGTGCAGTTCATCAACTGTGACAAACTATAGGAAAAAAAACAAGTTTTGATTCAGATTCCCCATTATGGTCTCATAACATGCTTCTGATAGACACCACAGTGTAGGGAGATGTCCCCACCAGCAAGTAATCAAATCTGCACCAGCCATGCCTGCTTGTTTGGTTTTCAGGTCTAACAATCTACGTGACAGATCAGGTTCCATAGGTTACAGGCTCAGTTTTCAAGACAACCCCTCTTAGAAGCCAGACCTAGTTTCCAGGTTGGTTTACCCAGCTTCCCAAGACCACCTCCTTGTGTGTGACCATGTGCTTGAGATGCCCACAGAACACAGAACACTTAATTACATGACTGGCTTATTAAGAGAATTTGGGTGGAGAGAATGTGTAAGAAAGGCTACCCTGGAGCTCCTAAGCTCTCTCCAAACATCACACTCAGGGAACCTCCACATACTCCCAACCCTATCCTTTAGGTTTTGGAGTCTTCCCTGCATAGGCATGACATCTAGTAGCCTAGTAAGAACCCACAAGGCCCTCTGCTCCAGAGCTTGAGTCTTCTTTACTTCAGAGGATGGGTTAGGACTCTTCTGCCTCATGACCTACAACAGGACAAGAGTACATCCAAGAATTTCTCTATGGCCACTGAAGACCAGGGAAGATGAGTCTAATGACGTGCCTTCGAGAAGAGAAACTAGTTTCTGATGCCTGCAATGAGGAGAAAGTAATGAGCCAGGAAGTGGTGGGGGGGAGCTGTGCAGACAGACTAGATGGATATGATTATATATGATTATTATATAATAATATATCACAACATGACATATGTGCACCCTCTGGTGGAGGTGCAGACAGTGGAGTAGACTGTGCATCTGTTAGGTACAGAGGGTAGATGGGGTCTGTTGTGTTTGAACAGGAGATGGCCTGTTTAGGCACCTGTGTTTGAACACTTGATCCCTAGCTGGCAGCACTGTCTGGGAAGGTTGTGGAATCTTTACGAGGTAGAGCCTCACTGGAGGAGTGGGTCACTAGGGGCTGGCCTTGAGGTTTTATAGTCCATCCCCATTCCTGTCAACTCTCTAATTCCTAACTGTAGATGCAATATGACCAGCTATCACCCATTCCCCCCATGATGGATTGTGTCCTCTAAAACCATAAACCAAAATAAACTCTACCTTCTTTTTAAAAGTTTTTGATTTATCTATTTTAATTTTATGTGTTGAGTGTTTTGCCCATATGTATGTAAGTGCATATGTGTCATGCAATGCCCACAGAGACAAGACAGGGCATCAGATTCCCTGAAACTGTAGTTACAATTTTTAGATGCTATGTGGGTGCTGAGAATTGAACTCCAGGTCCTCTGCAAGAGCAGCCAGTGCTCTAACCACTATGCCATCTCTCCAGCCCCAACTCTCTCTCCCTTCTTCAAGTTGCTATGGCTGTTGATAATAGCAACAAGAAAAGTAACGAATATAGACATTCTCTATACAATCTAATTCTTTTTGCAAATCTAAAACTGCTTTAAAAATAAATATTACTGAAAAGTTAAAAACATAGGAACAGGGTTAGGGAGACGGCTTACTTGGTAAAGTGCTTATTGCACAAGCATGAGGACTTGAGTTTAAGCCTGGCCAAGAACCTACATAAGGAGCCAGGCACAGCATCCCCTGCAATGTCAGGACTGGGGACATGGAAACAGGAGGATCCCTAGGGCCAATCTAACCAAAGAGTCATGCTCCAGATTCAATGAGAGACCCTGTCTCAAAAAGTAAGGTGGAGAGTGATTGAGGAAGACACTTGATGTTGATTTCTGGCTTCCATACACACACACACACACACACACACACACACACACACACACACACACACAGAGTTAGGCACAGCTATAGGCCAAGGGCTAGGTCTGGTGTGCCCTGGCAGGGCCAGCACCAATCTGAGGGAGGCTTTAGGGTCAGGACTTGGCCTGAGTGGAGGTCACAAGTTTGCTTTCCCACATTTCACTAAACTGCAAGCTAAAGCCCTGGCACTTTCTGGTACTTTCCTGTGTGGGCAATGTTTTCCAATAATGAAGGTAAGTCTGTAATTGTTCCATGTCATCACTGATAAGGTGGAAGAAGAGAGAACAAGAACAGGAAGAAGCCTCAGACACAGTGTCATCATCATCTCTTATGAGGCATATGACACAGGGCTGGGTTGACACACTTGTGGAACACACATGCTCAGAGAGCACATACTCGGGACATTTGTAGAGGGGACACATGTTGGGGGGGGGCAGACACTGAATGGACCTGCAAGGACTGAGACAGGCACTGGGTGCTTCCAGAAAGCAGCGGGAGTCTTTATTTTCACAACACTGTCTATGAGATTTGATTTACTATTGTTCTCTTGAAGAAGAGCTAAATAAATAAATAAAACAATGAATAGTCAAGATAAAATTAATCTTGACAGCAACGGTGACTAGCAACACTAAATGTCTACAGTTTTTAGAACATTAGAGCCAAAAGAATTGGTATATGTTTAAGTAAGTTAGGATTCTTCCTCAAAATGCTACCTTCAGGAGTTTAATCCCCTAGGAATTAGAAGTTTCCTGTCAGTAGCAGCTATTTGGTTCAGCTCCCAAGGAAGAAAGTAAATAAACAAGAGAGATTGTGCAAATTCTGCCGGTGGCTGCGGCTGTCACCAGCAGGTCCTTATAGGCAGTGCACCCAACCCTCTCTTACCTGCCTGTGGCCTGGAAAACAACACTGCTCTGCCTAGATGCCAGCCACTTTCCAAGCTAGCTGGAAACAAGGAACCAGAACTCCGTCATAGAAGAGGCAGTGCCGTCTTCAGGCTTGTTTTCTGAGCCGCTGGCCAGTCAAACTGCCTTTTAGCTGACGCCAGCCTGTCAGTCCAGCTGCCTTAGCCAGGAAGAACACTGCAGAGGAAAGAACTGCACTTTTTTTTTCAAACTTTAAAAAGCAAGTGAACACAACTGAAAAACAAACTACTTTGAGCTTTTCTTTTCCATACTAGCTCACAGAGCAGAACTTTAAGGCTTAAAATAAAGGAAGTTCCAGCTTTCTGAGGTAGGGTATGGGGGTACAGACATGTTCATATGGACCTCTGACTGGAAAAGGGCTTTCTGCTGAATGCCTATGAAGACAGGGAAGGAGGGAGGCAACCTCCACAGTGCAGCTGAGACTGTAACATCTATGGAAATGTCTATGGTAGAATGCCAAAGAAAAATGTCAAGAGCAAATGGGCTGTTTTGTATTAAACCCAGTGTGAGGTTGTTGTTCTATTAACTACAACCTAATCAGTCAGGAAGTATGATGAACAGTGGTCTTAATCCCAAACCCGGAAAACCAAAGTACACCAACAGCTCAAAAACTGCGTGTGCCTTCCTGCCAGGAGGGCGGGCCACACCCAAAGTCTCCATCCATAGGAGCCAGAAAGAGGGTGAAGCACCAGATTGTGAGCCACAGACCAGCGTGGGTAGACAACAAAGGTGAGTACTGCAGACAGGTGTGGTGGTGTACGTCTGTAATCCCAGAACTCAGGAGGCAGAGGAATCACTGAAGTTTGAGGTTAGCCTGGACTACATAGTGTGTTCCAGGTAAGCGTGAGATTCAGAGTAAGACCTTGTCTCTAAGGTGGCTGGAGAAATGGCTCAGCAATGACAGGCACTGGCTGCTCTGGCAGAGGGCCGGGTTTGGTTCCCAGCACCCACATGGTGGCTTAACAACCATCTGTAACTCCAGTTCCAGGGAATATGACACCCTCTTCTGACCTCTGTGGGCATTGCACGACAAGGGTGCACCTACACACATGCAGGCAATATGCTCATAGACATAAAATAATAAATTTGAAAAAAAGACCTTGTCTCTAAAAAGATAAAAAGTGGGGGAGGGAAAAGGCACAGTCTCGACTACTACAGGGCTAATAACCTCCGGGAACAAAAAAGCAGTTTGCACAAATGACAACAAATGCTGGAGAGGATGTAAGGAAAGAGGAAGCCTTATTTACTGCTGGTGGAAATATAAACTACTGCAGCCATGATGGAAATCAGCATGGAGTGTTCTCAAAAAACTACAAATAGAAAAAAATGGTGACATATCATATGAGGCAGCTATACTACTACTGGGTGTTTTCCCAAAGGAACTCCCAGCCAACATATTACAGAGGTATCTGTATGTTGGATGTTTACTGCAGCACTATTCACAACAGCTAAGTTATGGACGGAACCAACCTAGATGTCCATCAACAGAGGAATAAAGAAAAGATGGTATATGTATACAATAGAATTTTAGCTGCAAAAAAAAATTCAGGAATCTGGAATGGCTTGGTATTAAAGTGAGGTAACCCATACTCAGAAAAACAAATGCCACAGGTGTTCTTTCATATGCGGACCCTAAGGGTGTGTGTGTGTATGTGTGTGTAAGGCTGTAAAACCAGAAAGGGGACCATATAAAAGAAAGTAGGACAATGAAAAAGAAAGGATTCAAGGAAGTGAGGAGAGGGTAACAATACACACAGTGTGAAGGGACAGGGGAGACTCTTGGGGTTGAAGGGTCCAAGTAGGGGAGGGAAGGGAGACGGAAGAAAGAAAAAGAAAAGCAGATTGAAAAGCAGGAAACTGCTTATGACACATTAAATGAAAGAGTTCATGGCAAATTAGCAGTGTCCGGGAGATATGAGCACACATGTATGTGGTCACACCAAGGCACGGCAGTGTAGACAAGTGATTCAGACATGCACTCCAACACCAAAACACATGGGTTCTGCAGTAAGAGCTGTGTAGTCTTCAGCAAATGACTCAGCCTTTTTGCTCTTGTTCAAACAAGCGCACAACCTGAGCAATGCCTACTTCCCTGGGGTGTTTGCAAGCCATACATACAGGTCACCCAACTTGTGATGGCTTAGCTGGGACCACAACTACCTGGGCTTCCCAGATGCACTGCTGCCCTTCTGACTGATTCTACACCTAAGCTGGGTAGACTGCAAAGCCCATAATGACAGAGCTATCCTAAGGAAAAGCAGCAGGTGAAAACTGAATCTTAACTCCCAGTCTGGGGGCAAGGCATGGGGTTTGGGGCAAAGGAGAAACAACCCAGAGCCAGCCAGGGCAGAGTGGGCAGTGGGCAAGGAAGGTGAGGGGGCTTCAGTGTGTGAGAGCGTGGTGGTGCCAGATGAGAATTTGGTCCTCAAATACCCACTATTCACACAATTGGCTTCTACATGCTAAGAAGTCTAAGGTTGCAGTTACTGTTGCTCTGGTTATGGAGTCCATTTCAAAGCATATTCACAATAACTCAGAAGTTAACCTTTATGAACTTCCATGCTTTCTTTCAACCAGAAAGGTACCTGCCCCTTCCCGTTCATTTACACATCATTTTGGTGAAGCATCTCCATCACTGACAGTGCCTTTATGGGTGAATCTGCAAAGTACACACTTCAGACACTTCTCAACCTAATGTGTGGGGACTGGCACCCCAGGGAGGTCAATGAGCATTTTTATATGTGAGTGCATTAGCTACTTTTCTCTTTGCTGTGACAAAACACCTGACAAAAGCAACTTAAGGAAGGAAGGGTTTATTTTGGGCTCATAATGTGAGGATGTGGTCCCTCAAGTCGAGGTGGCGAGAGTGGTTCCAGCTGTAGCAGCAGCAGCACCAGGAGGCTGCTGGTCACATGGTCAGCAGTCAGGAAGCAGACAAACAATAGACGCTGGTGCTCAGTTGGCTTCCTTCTTCCCAGACACTTCTGAGAGGTGTGACTTCTAGCCAAGCTAGCGGCGAAGACGACCATCACAGTGTGCTCGTGTCTATACTGTTTCTTCTGTGCAGTCTGATCGCGTCTATTTTCCTGTAGGATTTGAGTCTTCACCCCTTCCTTCAATTTAAAAAAAAACAAGCCGAAGTTTTTGCTGCAACATTTTTAATGTACTCAACTTCATCCATCTTTCATTTTGTTGAACCTAAATTTTGAGTTATACATTTTGAAAGTTTTTTTTAATTTCCCCATGTTTCATCTAACACTGGATGGTTTCATATTTTTATACTTAGTCCCCTAAAACAATTTAGAGTTTCTTCAGGCGCTCTGTATAAAGAATGAATCTGTGAAGTATGATTGTGCCAACAGTATTAATTGAAGTCTATGCTTGGCCCAGCATTTGAGGCATTTCTTTTTTATCCACTAGATTTTCACCTACATGGGGCTTCTGACTGGCCATCCTGTTTCATTCATCTGTCCGCGCATGCACCATGAAACACTTCTGTTGTGCTCCTCCTAACGAGACACATTCTCATAAATGTGTCATTAGGTGATTTTTACCATGGTGCATTTGTTCAGGGTTTACTGTACAACTGAGGATGGTAATGGTGGCACTAGGCCAGTGTCCCTCCAGAGCCACTGCTGGATAGACTTGTTGCTGTCACACAGCGCATGGTGGTCTACTCTACAGAAGTTGCTGGTGTGTGGTGACAGTTGTAGGGCTCTCACCTCTTCTCAGCCCCTTTTCTTCTCTGAGGTTTTTAGGTGTTCATGCTTTTTAGTTTCCTATCCAATTTTAGAGTCAACTGTCTACACACCTCCCTACCCCAATCCGACTTGCTGCTCTCGTATCTGTACTGGTATTACACTAAGTTTAAAAATTGACTTAGAGGCAGGGGAAGCAACTAAGTTGGTAGGATGCATGAGGCCTTAAGTTCAGTCCCCAGTACCACATGAACAGAGCATAATGGTGCATACCCATAACCCTAGCACTCGGGAGATAGAGGCAGAAGGGTCAGGAGTTTACAGGCATCCTTGGCTACAGAGTATGAGACCTTGTCTCAAAATGAATTAATATTGACTTAGAACTGGATATCTTCCTAAAATATGCACATGAACATATATAAAAAGAGTTTAAATGAACAGAGTTACCCTATAACGGAGCAACAATGCCCCTAGTAGATACCACAAGCTAAGAAATAAAAACACCCAGTTGCCTCTTTTACAGTTGCTAGCCAGTGATGTCCCACAGACCCCCAACATTACAGGCTATTACCACTGCTCTTGGTTACCCTCCAGAACATAATATTAAAACACTATTGCTAAAGATACCACATACGTCAGTCACAGAACACGGGAAAATCAAGCTGGTTCTGACCTTGAAACTTATCTTTACTGGCAAGTTAGTTTTCACAGTGCTAGAAGGTTCTATACATGCTACGAGAGGAGAAAAGTAATCATCAACCTTACCCAGCTTTGAGCTCTGCTAGCTACAATAATGACTGTCCTGGCAAGACAAACCATGCAATAGCGGCATGAGTGTCATGGGACTAACTAGACACTTTGTGAATGGATTTAAGGTCTACTACCCAAGATGGAACCCATACCTGGTATTTTACCTGTCAAGAACCTTGTCTAGACAGGTCATAGGCCCTAGGGAAGAACCTACTATTATTCTGTTAAATGCACAGACCTAATGGCTTATTTGTGTGTTATGAGCACAGATTAGTGCATCTCTCTTCAGGGAAGCTTCTTTTTAGAGTGTAGCCCCTCGTAGGTCCACCATGTTCCAGGAGAGTATATGGGCAGCACAAATTGAACTTGATGAATTTAAAAAGAAAAATGAGGACACAAAGTTGGGTGGGAAGAGAAGGGAGATAGCTCTGGGAGAAGTGGGGAGAGTGAATACGATCAAAATACAATGCATGAAATTCTTGAAGAATTAATAAAAATGTAAAAAGAAAACCAAAATTAACTAATTATATTGACTTAGAACTGACAGGTACCTTAACCAAGAATGAGGCACCTGTCCCCACCTGCTTGAGGCCACCTCTGTGTCTTCTCTTGCGCTTTAGGATTTCAACAGTCAGCGGTTTTTCTAAGTACTCAATTCCTGGCACTGGGTACAGTTATCTCTTCCACACAGCCACAGCTAGTTATTTTTGCATATATGAAAATATCATTGATGTTTGAATATTAATTTTACTCCTGCCTTGGGAAATCCTTTTATCATCTGAGTTATTTTTATCGTGGTTCCCTAGAGCTGTACCATCTGATACAGCAGCCACCAGCCACGTCCTGGGCAAGGGGAAGGGCAGGGTTCCAGCAGACAGGTCTGCTCTAGGGTTTTCAGATACTCTGCCAACAGAGACACAGTGCCCTCCCTCTTTTTACAGTTTATGCCTTTGTTTTCTCTTGACTTTGGCTCACCTTGCCTGGCCAGTGGGTATATTAGGATCTCTTCATAATTACTAACGAAACTAAACCTTTGTGTTTAGTGCCTCTTCTTCCTGGCTCAGTCAACTTGGGTGCTGCCCACTTCCCTAATGTTTTTTTGTTTTTGTTTTTTTTTTTGTGTGTGTGTGTATATGTGTGTTTTTTTTTTGTTTGTTTTTTTGTTTTGTTTTGGTTTTTGTGGGGGGAGGTGAAGAATAAGTAAAAAAAGTAAAAGACACAAATTGTTAGCCAAGAGCCTATCCTGCTTCCATCTCTCAATACCTTCCTTCTTCACCTTTCTGGTTCTCGATTATATTTAAGCACCTCCAGTGATACTGTCTCAAAAAGACGAACAAAAGTTCCATCTGGTACGGGCTAAACTGCTGTTATTTGTGAGTCCTGAAAAATATAGATGCTTAAGCTTCTAAATGTATTTATTAGAACTTAAAAAAGAAAACCTATTTCCAAACCCTGTCACTGCTTCAGTATTCCAACAACCACACACCTATCCCTCCTTTGGTTACATACCATCTTCATTCACACAGGACCCTTTCAACAGTGTATGCCTCCCAGAAAGACTAGAACCTGTCGCAGACAGCACAAAACATGCTTGGTGGAAGTAAAGTAAGCCAAAATTGTTCAGAGTGGCTGGGAAATTGTTTTTAATAATTTGTTGTTTTGATTAGCCCCTAAGTCATTCATCTTTAGGACAGTAAAAGAAGGCAACAAGCACAGAGGCTACAACTCCAGGCACCTCCAGGGTTTGTGAGTTCAGGCCCTTGTGGGACCAGCTGTGCAGCTGTGCAGCTGTGCAGCAGGGCCTGTGTACTTCCTCTCACCTGCCTCTAGGTCAAGAATCCCCAATGGATGGCCACAGAGACCACTACAGACAGCCGGAGAACCCCAGTCAGTGGCAATGTACGCTCACTTACACACTAGTCTAGGTTGCAGTGTTGAACACAACCTCAACCCACATGGAACAGAGAGAGCTTTGTTAAGGATCATAAAAGGGCTTTAAACTCAGCAGGCAACACAGCCAAGCAGAGAAAGGAACCTATAACCCCCCCCATGGAATTTAATAAGACTGTTCTAGGATACAATTGCAATAAAGGGAATGAAAAGAATTAATACTGCTGTGGAAAAGAAAACAGCCTTGAAAGCTTTAAATTCTATTGATAACACCAACAAGCGAGAAGCAAACAGACCTGACCCATGAAATGACATTTCACAGAAGAAATTTCTCCACCAGATTGCTGATAGGCCTTTACAGTCACATCACCGAACAAGAAAACAGTATCGCTAGCAAAACAGACTGAAAGAGCAGACAGTTGACTTCAGCCAAAATTTCTAGACATAGGCATACTGTAAAAAGAAATTCACACAGTAAGTTTGGAATCGTATGAACTGTTGGAGGCTGGTTTCCTGGTACTTCTGCAGATAGGTGAATCTCATTTCTAGCCCACTGTCTGCCCACATCCCCTGATACATTTTCACAAAGGAAGCCAGTGTCTGACATTATCTCTGTACTAAGAAATATGCTCACTTACACCTCACTCCTCACTTACCTGCATTTTGACTTTGCATGGTCACAGTTACCTAGGTCAACCATAGTTCCAGCAGTTCACAGGGAACTGTTCTGAGGAACAGGAAGAAGTCCCTGACTGTCTGGAGGTGGATCATCCCATCTGAAATATCCACACTGTCGATGCTACCTGCCTGTTAGTCACTTAGTAGCCATCCTGATTATCAGAAAGACTGTCACAGTGCTGCAGTCAAGAGACACACACTAGCCCAACCTTATGTCATTCACCTCAATTCAGCTCAACATGGAGACACTGTCATCTCACATCACCACTATGAGAATGCAGTATAGTAAGATATTCTGAGAGGGAGTAAGAGAGCTTTGATTACAGAGTAATTGTTTAATTTTATTATTAGTGATTGTTCATTTTTTTATACTGTGCCTAATTAATTAAACCTTATTGCAGGTATATGTGATTAGGAAAAGCATAGCTTGATAGTATTCAGATTTGGGCACTTGTGGGATGTCAGAACACATACCCAGTGGAGGAAGAGGACAGTCTATACTTGTACGAAACAAATTTAATAGAGAGCATAAGGACATAATGTTAGAATGCTTTTCTCTTTGCAATGTTCAAAATAACAGTATTTCCTTGGGGCTGACTCTTATGGGTTGTCTCATTTAAATGCAATTAATTAACTGTGATCTGAGAACCTCTATGACTGTGCAGAAGAGATGGGGCCAGTCAGGAGCAGCTGAAGAAAACAGAGAAACCAGGTCTTCCATCCCTCTCACCATCTTGGAAAGGCCAAAATGAAACTCAGCTCTAAGACATCCTGAGCCACACAGCCAAACACTAAAAACTAACAGGAAGCCACTTAGGAAGGAAAGTCAAAAGGCCTGCAGGCAGCATTCGCCTCCATACTAGGCCTAGAGAGAAGCTTCTGTAGCTCAGTCCTCTCCACTGCTGCACTCAGAATTAGGGAACTTTCTATTCATGTCATTAAAGCTTAGACCCCTGGCAAGTCAGCAGCCATCATAGATCTGCAGGAGTGTGGAGGTGGATCCCTGTGTGAGGCCCCCAGAACAGGCTGGAGATAGGCGATTGCTAGAACAACAGGAAGTGTCTATAGCCCATGAGCTGCGAGGCAAAGCTCCCACTCTCCCAAGCTCCCTTCACCACTCCTGAAATGTCCGTCTTGGGGCCCTTCACAGCACCCTTGTGATAGATATTCTGTGTGATGGTTACTTTTAATTGTCAACTTGATACAATCTGGCATCACCTGGGGAAGAGAGACTCAATGAGGGACCATCTGGATCAGGTTGGCCTGGGAGCATGTCTGTGAGTTATCTTTACGCTAACTGATGTGGGAAGAGCCAGCCTGAAAGTAGGTGGCAGCGTTCCCTCGGCCCGAGTCCTGCAAGGCATGCATTCCACAGCAGGCATGCATTCATTCTCCCTCTGCTCTTGATGGTGATGTGATCGGTTAGGTGTTTCACATTCCTGCTACCTGGACGTCCTGCTATGATGGACCTGTGAGCTGATACAAATACTTTCCCTCCTACACTGCTTTTGTGCAGTATTTTATCACAGCAACAGAAAAATGAAACTAGGACACCTTGTCTGTCCGATTCTGCCAAAACAGATCCACCAGCATTGCTAGAGGTTCCTGTCAGTAAGGACAGCAGCCGTTCTAAGATCTCTGAGAATCCTATCCTTGTGCATCTTCTTGGTGCTCCCTGGCCCATCCTTCACTACTGGTATCTCCAAGCTACAAAGGGCCTATCTTTGCTGTGAACTCACAGTACCTCCTCCAACCTAGGGAGGGGAGTCACCTAATTGTATTGTGGTAACAGTCTCCTCCTCTGGCCCGACTCCTTTATAGGATCCCACTGCACCACACAACTCCAGAATTCAAGTTATTAAAACCGGGACAGCCAAGTTTTCACAGAAGTGACTATAATCAGATGAGTGTACCCCTCTAAACCTAAACTGACTGGATCTACAGCATGACTTCCTCTCAGCTACGTCCCATGGTATTCAAGGCTTCAGTTACTTTTGCATCACTGTCACCAAAATACCTGATAGAAACAACTTGGGCCATGACGTAGGGAAGGTAAGGCAGAGCAGTTCAGTTCACGATGGTAGATCCTGCATATGGCAGAGGCTGTTCACATCAGGGAACACCAGGAAGCAGAGATCAATGCAAGAAAGGGACTGAGTGTAGCTCCCCTCTCCCCATCCACAGGCCATGCACACAATGCACACCTCAACACTTCTTCCAGCTAAGCTCTGCCTCCCAAAGTCTCTAGAACCTTCCAAAACAGCACCACTAGCTGGGAACCAAGTATGGGGTGACAGGTCAAATTCAGAACATTATGCCCCTAGCACCATATGGCTCATCACTACTGTAAAATGCATCTGGTCCTTCTAGGTTGCCATAGTCTCAAGAGTTCTGATGCTGTTCAAAAGACTAAGTTAAGTCTCCTTTCAAACTCAAGGCAACTCTTAGCTGTGAGCCCTGAAAAAAGAAAAAAAAAGTTGCTTCTAACACAGAATGTCATAGAGTAAACATTCCATTACAAAAGGGAACAGGGGACCAGCAGGAAGGATGAGATGAAAGCCAGATTGAAACCCAGCAAGGCAAACATTGACTCTTGGAGTTCTATGTCCAGCATCTGCAGCATGTGGTACAGAGATCTAAGCTCTGGCAAGCTTACACAGCACCATCCAAACGATCTTGCTATTTGCAGCCTGTCTTTAGGTTGGCTAGACTCACTGCCCATGGCATTCCTTGGCAGCAATCCCATGGTCCTGGCATCTCTAACATCCTGGAGTTTCTACTGCAGCTTTATGCAATTCTGTCAGGTACCCCTTATAAAGAATACCACCATGCTACACACTGTCTGGCCTCCCAGACAGCCCTTTAAAAATGTCAATAGAAACTTCCATGGCCCTGTAACTGCTACATTTTACATGCCTGTAAAAACAGCACCACATGGATGATACTGTCTCCTGCTTCCCTAAGGCCATAGCCACAACGGCCTCTGAATGACAGTTAACCTAAGAAAACACTTTCCTAGGTGCTTCTGTGTGACCAGGGTACCTCCAGTGGCTCTCCTCAACAAAGCATTTTAAATAGTTGAAAGCTTTATACCCTGGACCCTGCAATAAGGAAAGTCTAGCCAATCTCCTCTTATCCCAATGCAAAGTAATTGGCTTCTCTTTAAAGGTACTGGTCTTTGCAACAACCATACCCTCCTTGTTCATACACAACTTTCAACTTTCTAGACAGTCTGCATGCTTTTCAAGTCCTTCTGCTCTACTTCTTGCTCTTGAACCTCATGGTAAATCTGGCTAAAAACAGAAGCCATAACCATGCCACTGCATGAATATTTTTCTGTCTTGAAACCTCCTCTGCCAAATTAATTAGTCCAACATCATTAGGCTTAAAAGATCTCTGGAGATAGACAAAATGAAGACAAGTTCTTGTTCTTTGCCAGAATGTAACATGAATGACGACTTCTAGTCCAATTCCCAATAGAGTCCTTGTTCCCATCTGAAGCTTCATGAACTCAAGTCTTTGCCACTCATGTTTCTAACAGAACCCCAGTCTTCTGAGCGCTTCCCAGATAGTCCACTAAGCTGAGCTTACAGCATTCTAGGGCTTCCCTAGTCCACATCTCAAACTCTTCCCAATTCCTCCTATATGTCAGTTCCAAAGGACTAAGGCCTTTAGTCACAGAAATGACACCCTTCTCTGATACCAATTTTCCATGTTAGCTACTTTTGTGCAACTGTGACCTAAATACCTGACATACGTAAGAGAGGAAAGATTTAGTTTGGTTCACAGAGGATTTCAGTCCGCCATAGCTGAAGACATGGCAAAGTTGCTCAGTTGACGGTGGTGAGAGGATGTGGCAAAAGCTGTTCACAACACAAGCAGACCGGTAAGGAGTTAGATACAACCTTCAAACGCTTGCCTCCAACTGACACCTACCATCTAGGACCCACTCTGAAAATCCCTAGAACTTCCCCAAATAGTACCACCAGCAGGGACCATGATTCAAAACCTAAAACTGCAGGGAATAGTTTATATTCAAACTATAATAGCTACTCAATTCCATCCATAGATACCCATAGCTTTCCAAGATAACCAGGACCAACCAAGGTCATCCAAGGAGAGACAAGACTTCCCACGGCCACCCAAGACTACCCCAAACCATCTAAGAATAACTCAAGACTATTCAAAGCCACCCAAGATACCTAAGACATCAAAGTCACATGCCTAGGGGTATTCAAAGCCGCTGAAAACACCAAGACCACTCAAGGCCATCCAATATCATTGAGGGCTACCCAAAGCTACTCAAGACTACTAAGAACAAAAAGACAGAAAAGTGAGGGAGAGGCCTAAGTAGAAGGCAGTGGTGGTCCTACCTGACGAACTGATCTCCCTTTTGAAAAAAAATGTATTAAATTATATAAGCTAATAAACACACTGCTCTCAAAGGGACCCTGAAAATGAAGCCTCTGGGGCCTTTGCTGTGCTAAGTGTTGTTTGTTAGCTCATTACATGTGTACGAGAGTGTTCCTTGAGTATGTTTCCAAAACCTAAAAATATACTGTTTAGGGTAAGAAACAAAGGTGATCAATCTACAAAAAAAAAAAACAATAGAGAAGTCAGGGTGGGATGATATTCATTTGGAGTAGAAGGTGGAGACACAAGAGGTATATCCATGGAATTATTATTGTTTTCTTACACACTGTTTTATGTCTGAAATATATCATCTTCAGAACCATTTTAAACTGAACAGCATAAAATGAAGTTTCCACATGGCTTACATGCTACCACTTATCTAATATTAGTATACTTGTTACAACTAGTAAGCCAATATTTTAATTACTTTTAGCCGAAATCTATGCTTTGGTCAGATTTCCTCAGATGGCCCCCCCACCCCCACACCTGCCCAGGTCCTCCTTCTGTCCAGGGAACCTGACATTTGGCCCTCACGACTCCTCAGACTCCTCCTGGTTATGAATTTCTCAGACTGAGTCAGGCATTTTTTCACTACCCTCAGCTGGAGTGCACTCCTTGTTTTCTTGGGGGTGGAGGGGGCTTAGGCTGCCAGGAGGAAGTCCATGCGGGCAAAGGTCTGTCTTCAAGACGTCGCCCCACCACACACTGCCAGCCCGACTCACCACCGTGCACGGCCTTGGCCCACCCAGTGGAGATGCGTTTCCCAGGGCTCTCACTGGGCAGGGCCTCGTCCCCTTCCTCCCTGTGCCGTTGGGAAGGGAGTAGTCCTGCCGTACCATGCCCAGTGTGGGCAGCCGTGCTCCCTCCTTGAGGACACGGTCTCTGCAGAGGCTATGGGTTCTGGTGGAGAGGAGCTCTGGCTTCCCCATGTATTCAGCAATCCTTTATTTGTGTTCGTGCAGACTCGTGAGTGTCTACTTTATGCTTTGGGGTATCATCCAGTGCTACTTTCCTGCTGAAATCGCTCCAGCAGTGGCCACTGGCAGCTCTTCCAGTTGCTTCAGGGCTGCTCTGATCTGCATGTTAATGTGGTGTTGTGTCCGGTGCTGCCTCATGTTCTACAGCCAGCAGTGCCAGGGGCTCACCTTGGGCAGCTCCTGTCCAGTCCTGGCACCAGCCATTTCTCTGAGGAGCTCTTGCCCCTTATTTCTTACTTTTGTATGGAGCATGCAGTTACACACATGAAAATGTATGCTTGTGGCAGACAGGTGGCTGTGCTACCTTAGGTACATCCACCTCTTCTGATAACAGTCCTCAAACATGTGCTGAGGAATGGCTTCCACTGGATACTGACTAGGTGATCCTATAAAACTGCATGCTTAAATCTTTCCAAGAATCTCTTTTTAATTCTTAAACTCTACATTGGTAGCAAGTAGATATCTAATCAAAGTAAGGAAAATAGACCTTAAAATTTTGATTGACAATTTTTAAAAATAGATGCAAAACAGCACACTGAAAAGCATTAAGTACATGTCTGACACATGCTCACTACTGTACTTGAGTCTTTTCCCAGTGAGTAGTCAGCAAGAGAGGCCATCAGCATGCTGGGCACTTAGAAGGCCTCTGGTTCTGATATAGAATGCTGCCTGGAAAGCCACATGTTCTGCTAGGGGAGAAAATGGAAATATTATACCAGCTTCCAAAAACAAAAGGATGACTGATGATAGGATACAGGTGTTCTCCAAACACAGGGAATAAGTATCACATCATTTCAGAAGCATTAGGAAAATGTTTTAGTGACATCACAGGGACACTACGGAAGTTGGCATCATGTCACGGCTTTTAATACAAAAGCTCTGCACGTGTTCCAGGTGCTCCCTGGTCTGTGGAAACTGGTTCTGAACATTCCCTCAAAGGTCACAGGGCTGTAGAAGCAGCACTGGGCAGGGACCATGTGTGGGTGCTGCCATAGCAAGGACTAGGCAGTTGCAAAACTCTAGGGCAATGATGGCACCCAAGTGTGGACAGGAAGAGATAGCTTATAAGGTCTAGTGGGCTAGCAGGGAGGGGTTGGGCTCTCTTCCTGCACATGGGCCCTGAATACCCTGTCTGGGGCTGATCATTAACCACCACTGACAGTGCAGCTCCAGGTCCTCATTGGACAAGACCCAAAGAGGACCCGCCCTAATTCCCCAACTAAAATCTCCAGGTAGTACCCAGGGCTCACCAGTGCCACAGAACAGAGTATGGAGCACATGACCATGGTAACCCAGCTTGACTTGGCATTACTGCTGCTGGTCCTACTGATGCTGCCTCAGCAGACCTGCTCTGGGCCTGAAGCCATCATGCTCATCCCTGCCCTCTCCCCTGGTGGCACCTCAGTGCCTGTCAGGTGACTGCCAAGCATCAGGCTCCACATTTGCAGCCTCCTCCATGCACTCATCCCTTTCAACTGCTGGCTGTGATGGCCCTGAGAACCATGCTCAGCTAGGGTCTACATGCCCAGCTTAAGGACAACATGCCTGCAGCTGACAATACCAACACCTACAGAAATGATCACAAAAGATCACCAGAAGTGTTGGAGCCTCCAGATCCTGGCACCAATGTGGAGATATGAGTGAAAAGGCAGTTTCCTGATGATCTAGAGCAGGTCTGGGAACCTGGATGCCTGTAACTCCACCTTGGGACTCAAGATGCTGCCCTTTACATCTACCTTTGATTCATTAAACTTAGAAAGTCACAAAATGATGGGTGCTATGACACCTCATTGTCCTGGCAGAGCAGGATGCAGAGGCTGGCATCCTCCTAGGTATCCCTCTGCAGCCACTGCTACAGAGTTCTCTCAAGCTCTGGACTTGACTAGGGGACAAAAACTGACTGACCAACCAGCTCAAGGATGACTAGATCAGCCCCACACTGCAGTCAGTCAGCAGATCCAGCAAGTGTGTTCCACCACCCAACAGGAGCTTGCAACTGCCATTCTAATCTGCTTTCACGAAACCTTAAGATGCTGCCTAAGCAACTAACAATTGTTCAAAACTCCAGTTCCAGGGGATCTGATGGCCTCTTCTGTCCTCCGCAGGCATTGTGGGTGCACTTACCTATATGCAGGCAATACATATAAAATAAAAATAAAAAAAATATTTTTAAAAAAAATTTTTAAAAGATGCTGCCTTAGACATCTGTGTAGGTTGAATAGTTTTTACAAGTTACAGATAAACTTTTAATATACCTTGCAAAATCTTTAATACAAAGGACAAAAAAAGGTAAATCAAAGTATTTAAAAATAAAGACTATGGGCTGGAGAGATGGTTCAGCAGTTAAGAATGCATACTGCTCTTTCAGAGGACTTTGGTTCAGGCCAAGCACCCATGTCAACTGGCTCACAACCACCAGTAACTTCAGCTCCAGGAGACCTGATACCTCTGTGGACACCTGCAGTCATGTGTGTATATCCCCACATAAACATACATATATATGTATAAGGACTAGAAGCTGTCCTACATTTTTACATAAATGCTATACTTCTTTTATATATGTTTTTCTCTTTATAGAGCTACATTTAGACTATATCCTGTGTAAATCAATGTCTCTATAAAGGACAAGGGACTAAGCCTTAAGTGGATTCTGGAAGGTAAACCTGAAGCAGCATCAAGGCACAAACCCCTCTGCTAGCATTGGGTCTTGAAGAGATGCTCGAGGACCTGGAGGCCATGGCCATCATAGCCTAAGGCAGGCAGGTAGGAGGCATCCCCAAAAACACCAGGCATGAAAGTTAATACTGATGGTCACCTTGAAAGGATCTAGAATTGCCTGGGAGGAAGCCTCTGGGCATGCCAGAAAGGGATTATCTTGATTAGGTTAACTAGGATAAAAATACCCACCTTAGCCAGGCGTGGTGGTGCAGGCCATTAATCCCAGCACTCGGGAGGCAGAGGCAGGCGGATCTCTATGAGTTCAAGGCCAGTCTGGTCTACGTAGTAAGTTCCAGGACAGCTGGGGCTACAGGGAAACCCTGTCTCAAAAAGACTAAAAAAGAAAAGAAAAGAAAAGAAAATACCCACCCTAAATGTAGGCAGCACCATTCTCCAGGTTTGGGTCCTGGACTGCATAAAAAGGAGAAAGTTAACTGAGTATGCATGTTCACTGCTCTCTACCTCCTTTTAAAATTTTATTTTATTATTGTGTGTACACTCACACATATATCTGTATATGATATGTAGGAGTGCAGGTATACATGTGCCATGGCACACACGTAGAAGCCAGAGGACAACTTTCAGAAGTCAGCTCTCTCCTTCTACCACAGGTTCAAAGGACCAAATGCAGGTTGTCATTCTTATGTGGCGAACACTTTTTTTTTTTTTTTTAGATTTAATAAATATTTATAGCATATTTCATCCAACAGCTGTGGAATATACATTCTTTTCAGCAGTCCAGGTAACTTTTTCTAAAATAAATCACATTTTTTTTATTCTTATTCTTTTATGAAGTTAGTTAAAAATTAATGAACAAGAAATTAAAGAGACTGCGCTGCAATTAAGTTAGAATATTCTAACTGAAAAACAATTACTGTGAAACTATTTACATTCTCATAGAATTATAAACATTTCTCAAGGAATACTTTACAGCACAACTTTTTTTTTTTTTTTCATGCAGAAGAATTCATTCCAAAGCAATTGACATTGAGACGTTTTCACATGCATTTCTAATCTCTATATACATGACTATCACTGGTCACAGTCGCCCACCTTCTGAGCTCCTCGGCATCTGAGCATGAATACTAACTCGTCAGATAGACAGCCTTCCTCTCCCACTAGAGGCTCCATACTCTGCCATCCCTGTCACTGTCCACTGTGTTGTCAGCACCCTCATCCATTCCCCCCTGTCTGCCCTTCTGGTAAATCTAGTCAGCCAGAGGTCCCTGTTCCAGGAGGGTCAGCTGTTCCTCATCTACGGCAATCCATTGTCAGTATTCCTTTGGATAGAATTGGGGTCTGCTGTTCATTTTTCCAGTAGTATGTTGGGTTACTGTCTGGAAGAGCCTTTATCTATCCTAGCCAACAACTCGACTGAAGGTATCGCCTGTCTGGCTTTGTTGTTTGTCGAGTAACTTTTAGTTATGTATATGTATGTTCTTATGATATTATGTTGGCCCCTTTAATCTTTGGTTATACTTCCCTTTTGGGTGTTTAAGGACATACAATTGGACCAGATAAACTGATTTGTTTTTACTCTTGAGGTCGTTAGAGGATTTGTTCCTCAGGGGTCCCATGGGGTTGGGAGGAGCCCCTGGCTCCTTTCTTTTACCAGCTCCATCCATGTGAGGATAAGTCAAAGGTCCTGCTCGACCATTGTTGGCTTCTCTTGGAAGCATGGAGGAAATGATTCCTCCATGTTGACCCTCCTCTTTATAGACTGGACACTGGCTCAAGTCCATCTGGTGGGGTCTCCTCGGCTTCCTTGATCAAGAGGCCAGATGACCCACCACCATTACAGGACATTTTGCGCGATGCTCATAGTCCCTGGGAACTAATTGACCCAGGAGGGCAAGGAGCAAAAAGTGTCCTTTGAATCCCTCTGACCCAATTAGTATAGATCTCAAGGTATGTCTGTTAAACATCCAAGAAGGTTAGTTCCACCATTCTGGCATTTTTAATTACTGTGTGTCTTGCAGATAAATCTTGGGTAATGACCAGTTGGTCTCAAATAAACCTTATCTAGAGATATTTTTCTTGATCTATTATGTATAATTTGTCAGTAGATTGTAGGAATAATATGGTTCCCTCTGGTTTTCGTGACTAGCTAGGCATTGTTTCTCTCTTGTATCGTCTCCCCCCTCTATCATGGTTTTCCCACTTAAGGTGCCTGCACTTCCCCCCCCTTTCTTCCTTACTAATACCCTTGCTCCCATGATCCTACCTCTGTTGAACTGCTTCTTTCTCCTTATCCCCTAGGTTCCTCATATACCCTTCCCTCCCCCCTCCCCAATCTAACCCAATTTTATGTGGCGAACACTTTTACCTACTGCTTTTACCCACTGTGGCATCTTGCCAGCCCACTTTTTTTTTTTTTTTTTTTTTTTTTTTTTTGAGACAGGGTCTCCCTATAGCTCCAGCTGGCCTGGAACTCACTATGTAAACCAGGCTGGCCTTACAAAGAGCCACCTGCCCCTGCCTCCCAAGTGCTGGGATTAAAGGCCTGTGCCCCCATTCCCAGCCTTGCTTCCTATTTCTTAACTACAGCTACAATGTGACCAGTTGCCTCAAACTCCTGCCTCTGACTTTCCCACCTTGATGGAGGCACCCTCCTAACTGCGAGTCAAAATAAACTTTTCCTTCCTTAAGTTGCTTTTGTTAGGGTATTTTGTCACAGCAACAAGAAAAGTAACCAACACATCAGGAAAGCCATCTCAGGACCAGCAGTTATGAACATATGCTTTACACAGAGGATTGTGTGATGGAGGTTTACATTGTTTAGCAATATACTCAGGTTTTGCTTATGTGGCTTACAATGTTTAGTAATAATACAGTTAAGTTTACAAACCTTAACTGTTCTACATGCAACAAAAATGGCTCAGTGTTTTTAACAAAAACTCACAAAATATCTAAAGTTAAAAACAAAAACCAACCAACCAACCAACCAACCAACCAACCAACCAACCAACCTGTGGGCCAAGGAGATAGTCCACAGATAATGGTGGCTACCAAGCCTGACAACCTGAGTTTGATTCCTTAGACCCACATGGTAGAGAGAACCGATTACCACACGTTGTCCTCTGACCTCCACATGTGTGCTATGACATATACATGCCCATCACACACATACAATAAAATAAATGTGATAAAAATTAAAACTGACTTTAACAAGTTCACACTAGGCATTAAAAATCAATTAGAGGCAGGTGGATCTCTGTGAGTTCAAGGCCAGCCTAGTCTATATAGTGAGTTCAAGGTCAGCTGGGGTTACGGAAAAGACCAAAACAAACAAACAAAACAAACAAAAAAACACAACCAATTGTAGCATATTAGACACGATAAAATAATGAAGGCACTGTTGTCTCACTAGAAACCACGCTGTCTCGGTCTCCAGTATTACCTCTGTGAGGAGCAATGCTGAACCAAAAACCCCGAGGACTCCTCAGTGAGGAGGCAGGAGCGAACATGCCTGTCAGGTCAGCACCCACAGGGGAACTCTAATCCTGAAGATATCACCTACCAGCCCTACCCCACCCAATGGCTGGTAAAACAGCTCCTGAGATAATATCTTGTTGGTGGAAACATGCCTTCACATTGAGGATATTACTGTTTTACACAGCAATGTGGAGTCTGGCCTACAAACCTGAAGTGCTAATCTAAGCAAGAGGCAAGAGGGTCAGGGAGAAGCTAGATCAGCACCCAGCCAATACTGTCAAACCTGTGCCCTGGGAGAAGTCTTAAACTGTGCACTGGGACAGAAGACTGGATGCAACACTCAAGGAAGTTGACAGATTGGGTTATGCAATGAAACACCACCTTAACAGCTGCCTCTAGGTTCCCTAGCATATCCTCTTCACCAGACCCTGCCACAATTACATCGCCCAACCATTTAATCCCCACAGGAATGAGGGACTAGCATCTTGCTTTGCACATAGAGAAACTGATGACCAGCAGGTTAACAAGTCCAGATCACACAGTAAGGTGATGATTCCACCCAACAGTCAGATTACAGGCCCAGGCAATGACCCACTTCCTGTAGCTGAGAACAGGAGCCAGGCAGATGTAGGCAGTGGTGAGAGGAGACCACAGGCTGCAGTGGACATGGACAGGGTAGTATGCAAGAGCCTGCTAGGAGACAGAAGCCAGATTCAGCACAACTTGAGGCTAATGAATAGGAGTTTTATTCCAGAGGTTACCAGTAGGTCTCCAAAGACTGCAAACACCGGGCTAGGACCAAGACCTCATGGACCAGCAGAATGAAGTGTGGAGCTAGGACAGGAAGCCTCTGTGGAGGCAAAGGAGAGATGTAGGTGGCCTGCCAGCCACTGGGCAGCTGGGAGAACTGGAGGAGTGGGCATCTGGGTGAGGAGGCTGCAGGGACAGCAAGCACACAGGGAACCATGGTGATAAAAGGAAACAGGGATTCTGAGACAAGTGCCAGATCTCTAGCAACCAGGTGGGTACTAGTGACATGTGCTATGAAGAAGGATGGAAACTCAAGCACAAGGTACAGATGATGTTGGCCTGGAAAGGCAGATGAGAACTGCTCCCAGTAGACCTAGCCAGGAGCCAACGTGGAGCTTGAGAAAGGAGAGTAACACACGTGACCAGTATGGCCTTGCATCCAAGACAGACACTTCCAGCCAAAGTGGAAGCCAGAGCCCTCTGAGCTGAGTCTAGTCATAGACCAGATCCAAGTGCACCACACCACTTCAAAGACTTGTCTCAAGTCCCCACCAGCATCAACCCTTCCTTGACAGAAATCCCTCAAGCTGTACCATGCTGACCTCCCCAAACCACAGCTTTGAGTTTGCCCCACTCCATGGAAAATAGGTTTCCCTTTTCAAAAAGACACAAGTCACCTTCATGCCACATAACTAGGGTCCCCGGCACCTCTGATTAGCCCTCTGGGAGGCTTCAGTCCCCATGAGTGTGGCCTCTCTCAGCTGCTAGTTGGTTCCCAGCTCACCAGCAGAGTTGGGTTCTCTGCTTGCCTTGTTTTCACTACCAGACAGAACCCTTCTCCACCACACTCAGAGGGCCTGTCTCCCCATTCTTCCTTAGAGGGCAACTCTCAAAGTACAGGAAACCTTTTCCAATCTATAGTTCCCAGCAGAACATTCCAGAAAGAAACCAAACTTGAGGGACATATGGAAGAAGGAGAGGACTCCTCCAAAGTCCCTGTAGTGCCCCTGCCTTCTCTGAGCACTTCTGTTCGTGCCACCACTCCTGGGAAGAACTCAAGAGGCCTGAGGAAGAAGGCAAAGCAGATCAAGGACCTTTCCTCCCCTTTAGGTCCTGAAAGGCTTTTGCATTCCTGATGGACATGTGTGTTCTTCCTGCTTCCTTTCTGGTCTGCCTTACTATCATGCTAGAGAAAAAACAGCCATCACAAGGCCCAAAGACCCAAGCTGGAGATCAAGCACTGCACTGTGATGCAAGAGAGAGCAGCTGGCAGCAGGGCCTGCTGTCCCAGGCCCAGGCTGCACTCCTGCCAATAGAAAGCAGATTAGGCAGGCAGCCCATAGGGCATCTCTGGGACAAGAGGGGAGGGTGAAAGAGGAAGGAGGCTGACAGCAACAGACAGGAACAGGCCAGGAAGCTGGGAGGGGTCCAGGATGGGAGCAGGAACACAGAAGGGGAGATGAGAGAAGATTCTGGGGTACCCAGAAGACCAAATCAAGATACCACTAAGCTGGCAACACTCCAAAAGAAGGACCAGTCTTATCAAGTCCTGCTGAGACATTAAGACTGAGACAAAATACTGGCCGGCAACCTTGACAAGAAACAGGTTAATAGGGACTGGAAGAGCCACTTCAGAGCGAGGGGGGGAGTCTAAAACCTGAGCAGAACAGGTTGAGTAGATGAGGTACACATCACGAGGGAGTCAGGAGAGCTGCTTACCACCAGCATGTGGGGCTAGAAGCTTGCTACAGCATGGGAGCCATCCTCCACTCTTGGCTGTCCCTTGCCCTACACCAAGGTCTTCACTTTGCCTCCTTCCTCATCATTTGTGTGATTATCTGATATACATCTGTACCACTGGACATTTCCACACCAGCAGGAAGTATGTCTTGCTTGCTCTCCACCCTGTATAATCAGGGGCATGCGGGAGGAGCTGGCTGAGAACAAGTGCTAGAGGGGCGAGCCAGGTGAACTCTCAGCCCACCAGAGCCCTGCCCTGTCCAGGGGCCTAGGGATCTGGTGTATACTCAGCCTAGGCAGGGCCCATTCACACTGGGAGAAAAATCACTGGGAACAGAGACAAGACACAGCACCCAGGATGTTCTCTGTGAACATACACCTATAATACCAACCTGGTGGGGGCACCTACAATACCCTAAACCTATACCTTAACCCAAATGTGCTATTCAAATATTCTAGAGGACCAATCAACATTTTCAAATATTTTTACTTGAAAGGTAATTTCAGACCACCTGATCTTGGTTCCAAAATGAATTCATGGTGCTTGGGAAGCCATACTATGCTGCAAAGCAAGGTGCTGACAGCAGTCTAGCAGATCAAGAGGCTCAGAACTTTCATAAGGCTCCGAATCCATGCTAAGCTCTATTTAAACCCAACTTTAAGGCTGTAAAGCTTAAAAGGTTGTAAAAAAATATTTTGGGATGTTTCTGAACACATGACTTGATGTATTTTATTTCTGACATTTAGTGTATATATGTGCTGTGTCATGTGTACCTGTGTGGACATGCATGGTACACATGTCAAGGACAACTTACCAGAGTCCTCTCCTTCTACCACATGAGTCCCAGGGACTCATGGCAGTAACTGATCTTACCTGCTGAACCATTTGCTGGGCCCTGTATTTTATTTTTAACAAGAGCTTACTTAGAAGGGCAGATAAGAGGCAAGAGGAGCCCTGGCCCCAGCAGTGGCTTCCAGGGTTCCAAGCTGCAGCACCCCAAGCCCCCACTCCCCTAGGGAGGAGCCCTAAGCCCAGATGCTGCAGCACCACCAGCAGGCAGGCAGTGGAAGAGGCTCTTCTGTAGAGCCACACTGAAGGGAAGGAAGGTGAGGCCTGGGCAAAAAGCAGAAGACAGATGACCTGAATGCCTGTGCCCGTGTAACAACAGATTTCAGAAGTTCCAGAACTTTCTAACATACTAAATCTACCACAAACAGCCTACTCCAGAACCACAGAATGGCAGGGCACACAGAAGGCAGCATTAAAACACTGCTGCATCAGAGGGCTCGGCATCCACCAAAGCTTGTATCTCATGTCATCTCCAGGATGATATGCACACTTCTGGAAGCCTGCAGGGGAGCTGTAAGCAGACCTGGTGGTCACGCCCGATGCTAGTATGCTAGTAGAGGAGGCCTATTACCCCACCTGGGTGGTTCAATGTTCTCCTACCAACCCTTGAGAGCTGACAGAAATGCAGAGGAAAGCCTGGGACAGCAGGCAAAGCACATAGCACCCTGGTACATGCCAGCCAGGAGCTGGATCCCAGCCAAGGATAAAAGACTAGAGTGAGGCCCCAGGCGGCGTGGGCACTGGTGGGGCTGCTTCCTTCCTCGGAGACTGCTTAGGAGCTGGTTTTAGAGCCTTGGTTTCCTGGTTTTCATTGTTCCAATTGTGTCAGCAGGGGGTTGTGATCTGAGACATCAAAACTTTTTCCATTCAGTTGCCAACTCACAGAACACCCTACTGGCAACAGAAGTGAGACTGAGATTTCCTTGACTTCAGAGCAGGGTGACAGCAATCTGGACATCTTTGGGGCCTAGATTCTATGTTAAGAAAATAGGTAAAGAGGGGCTAGGAGGATGGCTCAGTCAGCGAAGTGCTTGCTGTGCGAGCATGAAGACCTGAGTTCAATCCCCAACACCCACAGGGGAGAAAATGTGTGTCTATAATCCCAGTGCAGGGGAGGTAGAGACAAGAGGATCCTTGGGGCATGTAAGCCAAGCTGGATCAGTAAGCTCCAGATTCAGATAGGGGGCAAATGGAGATGGCTCAGCAGGCACAAGCCTCACAACCTCAGTGGATCCCCAGAACTCACAAATCAATTCCATAAACTTGTCCTCTGACCTCCACACATGTGCTATGACTCAGATGCCCATATATACACACCCAGACACATAGATGATAATAAATTTTTGGGGGGGTTCTTTTTGAGACAGGGTCTCCCTGTAGCCCCAGCTGTCCTGGAACTCTCTATGTAGAACAGGCTGGCCTTAAACTCACAGAGATCCGCCTGCCTCTGCCTCCCAAGTGCTGGGATTAAAGGCGTGCGCCACCATGCCCGGTGATAATAATAAAATTTTTAAAATAAAGTTGGGGAATGATTGGGGAAGATACCTAACAATGACCGCCACACATTTGTACACATATACACAAATACAAACACACACACACACACACACACACACACACACACACACACACACACAAACACACACGTCACAAAAAAAGAACACAAAAATGTGTGAGATATCAAGACTTGTTTTACAGGAATGGAAAACTTTTATTAAAACAATTTCTTCAATACTTATTTAGCTGAAGGATTAGATTTAAGCTTAAGCTATAAACATCTTCAGAGGTTCTGACACTTGCATTGGTTGGGTTTTAGAACAGTCCCTAGTTTCTGTCAGTCACTGCTCCAATATTTACAGGAAGCTGTGTTTTTCCTATGTCATGTGCTATTGGTATTAGTAGTGACCATGTGACTTACAGAGGTAAATTCATGTCCCTCTTTTTTATATTTTTATTTTATGTGTATGAGTGTATTGCCTGTGTGCACCCATGTCATGCAATGTCCGCAGAGGTCAGAAGAGAGTGTCAGATTCCCTGAGACTGGAGTTATAAATGGTTGCTTGCTGCCATGTGGGTACTAGCAATCAAACCCGGGTCCTCTGCAAGAGCAATCAGTGCTCTTAACTGCTGAGTCATCTCTCCAGCCCCCATATATGTCCCTCTTTAAGAAATGAACAAAAGTATATCAATAGAGGAAATTCTACTTTAGACAAGGGGCCCTAAATCTAATAGTTAATATAATATTCATGCCAGATGTAGTGGTGTATACAGGCAGCCCCAACACTTGAGAAGCTAAAGCAGGATGATCGAGAGTTCAAGTCCAGTCTTCAAGAGAAAGATGAGAAGAGGAAGGGAGAACTAGGCAGAGGGAGGGGGAAGGGAGAGAAAGTGAGGGAAGGGAGGGGAGGACAGAAAATAAAGGAAGTCTACCAGGATTCAACTTGCTCTCATAATTACTACCTTTAAGGATTAAATTCCAAGATATAACTATACAAAAAAAATAGAAAATATGTCTACTCCCATGAAAATTTCTTCTTATGTTCATATTTTGAATCACTCTCACCAACTAAGTATGACACTGTGGAGAGAATGAGAAAATCAGTCACCAGGCAAATGAGAAGACATGAGAACTCTCCATCTCAACAGAGCATGTGGAAAGATGCTGTTGTGAGGATCAAGAGGAGAGAGACTGATGCTGTGTGGACCTCAGTACAGGCCAGCCACATCCCAGGCCTCCCTCAATCGTGGTGACCCCAGGCCTTGCCTATCACACACTCTGTTCCTCTGCACCCTCTTGCAGAAAATTTGGGAAGAAGAAAGGTGATCTCTAGAGTCTTGTGAATTGTTCCAAATAAATAAAGTAAACCATTTTCTTATTAAAATAAAATAATGACATTTAAACTAGAGACAAATTAATCTGCAAAGGATTAGAACAGCAGAAACCCACACCAGTGTGGCAGAAGGATGAGCAGATGGGCCTCCGGGGTCCACTGGCCTGCATCCCAATGCCCAACCCAGTCCATACGACTGTCCAGCTCCATCTGGCTCCTCCTGTGCCTCCTCCTCAGAATGCTCACCACTCACTGAGTCTCCACCTTTGCACTCAAAGCTATCACTGCACCCAGCAAAGCTAATCACACTGTGGGCAGGTAGAAGACCATATTCACACCCTTTAAAGTCACCAAAAGACTTTGGCCAAAGACATAGTCACCTGAGGAAGCTTAAGACAGTGCCTCACACAACCTCGTGCCCTCTCTAGGGAATGGCCAAGTCAAACCAGGCCCACAGCTGCTCACTCAGTGATGACAGACAGTTCATCCTCATAAAAAGGATCATTTCACCAAACTTTTCTAATTACTATACTGCTATAGACCTTTAAATATTATCCCTTTTCTAATCTAAAATCATGATTCAGCTCCTTTGCCTTTTAATCATAAGAATCTGGTAAAAGCAGAAAATCTCATAAGCAGTCAGGCTAAATGTCTACTAGCATCACAGCAGGGAATTTCAAGACTGAGCAGCAGAGGAATGGGGCTTACTTAATACCAGGGGCAAAGACAAATGACGTCTAAGGAAGGAGAAATCTGGTGAGGACAGTCAAGAGATGTGGCAGCCAAATGACAAGCTATCAGAACAGATAACTCCTTGAGGGCAGGGCTGGCTTATCTTTAGATGTGCTGCCATAACCCCAACATCTAAAATGTGTCATAATAGCCACATAGTAGGCACTCAAAGAATTCCTGTATGATGACTAGGTATACAAATGAATGGAGAAAGGTCTAGTTTGTGCTAAAGATGAGAAGTTGGGTGAATTTAAGACAATGGCACACCTCGCATTTAAGGAGAGCAGCCATTATGAACTGATGTGGGCATCCAAGAAGTCAGTGCCACAAGCGTGATCACAGGTCACTCACTCAAGACAGAGGACAAATATGGGAGTTATTCAAGCCAAAAGTGGGGCACCATGGTGACACAGGTCAGCACCAGTCACCCACAGAGGTAGGAGCACTGACCTGACAACACCAGACTGGCTCTGGGAATGGTCAGGTGATTATACCAGCAGGGAAGCCTTGTGCATGCTCAGGCCCAGCTCCTACCCACTTCCCACCAACGTCACACTTTTGGTAATGCTGTCAACCAGCTGACAGCACGCTGGTGCATAAAATAAAAAATATAATCTACAAAAATTGCCCAATACTCCATATTAGGCTTTTTCACCTGTCTTGAAAGCCAGATGTTACATATTTACATCACTAGATATATTGTGAAACCTAGAAACCACATCTCAAAAAGAATGAAAAAGCTCAAGGGCTAGGAGTGGGAAGAGCTTCATTTTAAAGAAGTAGAAGGTATTAAATAGCAAATGTATGTAGTGTATTAAAAGCAGAGTTTTCCTCAGTGTAGGAACGTTTAACACATCAGAAAATCCACTATGAACTTCTCTGTGTCGAGAAATTGGGGGGGGAGCATGACTATCTCAACAGATGCAGAGGTCGCAAGCAGTAAGTTCTGTAGCTGTTCATGACAATGACTCTAAAGAGTCCTCACAATTGGGAAAAGAAGGTAACTTGCTGCAAATGAACAAGCACAGAACAACCCAACAACCCCACACTTAATGACAACACGAAAGGACTGTATGAGAGGTGAGGGCCAGAGATGCAGCCTGCTCACCACCACTGCTATCCACCACTGCTATCCACATGGTGTGTGCTAACCAGGCTTTAGGCAATTAATAATGCCATAACTAGGCATCAGATGTCATAAGTAGGCCTTATGCTCACAGTATGATACTCTGTGTAGAAGCCAGGAGACCTAACTGACAAGCTGTGGTCATAATCACATCCAAAATCACAGCAATAAAAGTCAGTGGAAGATAACTGAAGAGACTTCCATTTTGATGATGCTTGGCCTGGGCCAAGGGCACACCACTCACAGATAGCGGCCAGCACATTAGGCCAACCTCGACCTACAGAAAAAAAAAAATTAATGCCATATAAATCAGCTAAATGTGAAAGGCAAAACACAACAACTAGAAGAAATGAAAGAAAATGGCTATTGATACAGATGTTCTTAGATGGAACTCAATGCCCAAAAGACATAAAGGAAAAGACCAACACATTTAGCTGTATAAAAAATTTTAACCTCTTTTTGGATTAAAGGAAAGGAAAGGAGGGAAGGAAGGAGGGATTAAGGAAGGGAACCAAACCCAAAGATCAAGAAAGGAGCTAACAAAGGAAAATACTCCTGCCCCACTGGGAAGCAGACACTTGATGGCACTTCTATATTTGGGTCAGCTGAGGGTTCAGTTGGTGGGGGGGTACTCCTGCCTCTTGCAGTTGGTACCAGCACAGATGTGAAGGACATCTGAAGAGTGCCACACACAACATCCAGAGAGTCAAGAAGGATTTCCAGGAGGAGCATACTGAAGATTTCTTACTGAAAGGCCCCGAGCTCTCCCTCAGCAGCACGGGACTAAAAGCTGGGTACAGAAACAAGGTGGAAAAGCTGGGTACAGAAACAAGGTGGAGGCAGTTTCCCTGCCATTGCTACCCGTAGATCAGCATTTTTTGGGTGTGTTCTCTCCTATGCTTTCTTTCTCAACTTCTATTTTGAAGTTGTAGACTTACAGGAAGACTGGAAAAGCATGCAAAGGGCCCACACACACCCTTCACCCCACTTCTCCCAAAAGCAGAAGCACAGGTTGGTACGCTGTGAGCTCTGGGAGGGAATGGGTGTGGAACTGTCAAACTGGGCAGTAAACTCTGATGTGGTACCACTAGCCACACCATCAACCTTATTTGATTCTGGTGTACTGCAGCTTTCCACTAGCCCTGTCTGTCCAGGCTCCTGGCCAGCATTCCATTCTGTATCTAGCAACTGTGGTTCCTCAGTGCCCTCTAAGCACAACCTGGATCCCCAGCCTTCCTTTTCTCCTGAACTGGATGCTTTAGAAGAACCCTGCTCGAACACTGACAGGTAGCCCCTGCTGGAGCAGGCTGAGTTTCCTCCCGATTAGTCAGTGACCATGTTTGTGCAGGCACTAGAGACGACATGATGCAGTCAGGCTTGCTGCAGGTCAGGTCAGGTGAGCACTATCTATTGCCTTTCTCTACTCTAAAGTTACTAGTTTTCCCCTTTTAATAAATAAACAACTTGAGGTAGAGATGCTCTGAGGCAAGATAAATATCCTGTTTCTCCTCCAAATTTGCCCACTAAGCACCTACCCCTGGAGCCCCTGCCCTGGGACCCCTGGCACAGTGACTGTGGTATTTGCCTGTAGTGGCTGCTTGGCCCTCATTCCTTCTACACTGACTGGCATTCCTCCATGAGAGCTGCCCTTTCCCCCATGTCTGTCCAACTGTTTATATCAGTAGGGAAACGGACACTTATTTTACTCTATGGACTATTCATTATTCCCTTGCTTTGGTTTCCAGGGGCTTCTTTGGGCTGACTCCAGAGCCCTTCTTCTCCTCCTGACACCATCTCAGAGACATCTTCTATGAGCAACAGTACAGCATTTGCAGGTACACCTACTGCTGCTGGGAGTTACTGTTTCTGGTCTTCCCATAGACCTGTGTGGGATCACCTGCACCGCTTGGTACCTGACTCCAACCCAACATCCCCTTCCAGCCCTCCTGTCCTTATCTGAAATGTCCTGGGCAAGGGGAGTCCTGGCTTTTGTTATCCACTGTGATCTGCCTGTGTTCAATCTCATATACCTTAGTACAGCCTCATATAGCTAGTCCTCGACCCTTGAGAAACAAATTTATCAGGACAGAACGGCATTTTATTCACTCTTCTGGCTTTATTCTTGAAGAATGTGGTCGATGCACTGTTCCCTCAGCTGCCTTGCTGTGTCTCTGTATGTTTTGCTCTGCAGTGTGATATGTGTGTCTCTCTACTTGTGTCCTATATGGGGTCATCCTGTATCCTGGCTGACGTTAATGATCTACTTCATTTTGGGCACATTAAGCATCTGTGTCTCCAAGGGCTGGGCTGGGCTGCACTAAATGTGTGCTGCAGCAGTACAGGGCTCCCAGCCCTTCCCTCAGCCACTTCTACACCCTGTTCCTCCATTCCCACGTCTCCTTGCACAAGCACACAGCCATCATGTGTGCCCACATGAAAGTAGCACACCAAACAGTCATACCCAGCATGTCCTGAAAACTGTCACAAGCCAGTCCCACTGTGGTGGTCCTACTCTTCAAGCCCCTCCTACATATGACTGCCTAGGTGGTACATATGCATCTTCACATTATTGGGGATGTGTCTTTAAGGAGACTCCTAGAAGTGAAGCTGCTAGGTCAGAGGTAACTATCTATGTGGTTTTGTGTACTGAATGTGGTTTTTATTATGCTCAACCTATTTCATTGATCTCCTCTTCTGATGAGGAAAAAAACCCACAAATACTGTGAGCAAGTAACTCTGCTAAGGACCCAATATAAGAATGCCACCTTGCCAGGCATGGTGGTGCACGCCTGTAGTCTCAGCACTTGGGAGGCAGAGGCGGGTGGATCTCTGTGAGTTTAAGGCCAGCCTGGTCTACATAGGAAGGGCATCTATTGGATACTAACAGAGTTGCCTGTGGTAGTTGGATATATGAATCTGGCCTATAATCCTAGAGCTTGTGAGTCTGGGTAAGAGATGGGGTCAGTCTAGCTACATAGTTGCAGCCCAGCTGGGGCTACAGGGAGACCTTGTCTCAAAAAAAAAAAAAAAAAAAAAGAAAAGAAAAGAAAAGAAAAGAAACCTACATAGCCTCTGCTCAACATTATGGCCAAGATATTTCATCCTGGAAGCAAGTGGGGTACACAGTGCAGACAAAGCCTCAGAAGAAAGCCATGGGAAACCAGTCTACCTAACAGAAATGGAAAAGCATGTCCACACCTAGAGACACTGTACTAAAGTTCAAAGTAGTATCATCTGAAATAGTCACAAAGTGGAAAGAGCCCAAAGTCCATCTCTGGTGAGGCCTATCCAGGATGTGCTACATCCATGCAAGGAAGCAGCAGACCACTGCAAGCTTGCAGTGTGAGTGAACCTTGGAAGCATGTGAGGGAACTACGCTGTCTTCGGAAGTCTACCCAGGACCCAACTCCACTCTGATCAAAGGCCAGCATGTAGACGGCCCATGGGGTGAAATGGAAATAACTAGGGACATTCTGGGCAATGGGAAGGCTTGAATCTGGATGGTAACGCTATTGCCACAACACAGACGTGCAAGAAAATTGCCCAATTGTGCACCTGTGGGGTATGGGGGTTTCATGGCTACTGAGCAAGACAAAAACAAGCAGAGCCTCCTAAGTCCCTGTCTACCTTTTATGTTTTGTCCCATCTTCCCAGAGCACTCTGAAAAGATGAACTTTCAGACATAATTTGATCCTACTTGCAATCTGCACTGCTTACTTCAGCAGTCAATAAGATCAGGAAAATATCCAGATCAATTCCTGGATAGAATGTGAAGAGGCGCCAGGTTGGCCTCATGTCCACATGCTACCCTGTCCTGGTTTCACATACTGCCAGCAATGTCTGGTGAATCCTAGAACTCAGAATTACTGATGAGAAAAAGGGAAACTTCCTTCTGCTCCAGCCAAAGCTTTCAGGTATAAACAGACCTAAACTTACTGCATGTGCACCCTTCACGCCCATCCCTCCTGAGCCTGCATGATCCCCACATGAAGAACTGCAGAGAAGCAGAGAGGTTACTTTCATGCTTGGCCTGCACATGAGACAGGTTACACAGCAGCAGCTTTCTTCATGGAAATATAATCATTGTCCTTATACAGTTTCACTAGAGGAATAAAATTAAAGAACAGAAAGCTTTGCTATGAAATGATCAAATATGCCACTCATTCATCTGTATGTCGGCGATAATCATCTACTACATGGTAACAAGAAATGCAGAGGGGAAAAATCCCTACAGTAGACATCAATGCCTCTGCTCCTGGTAGCACTGTGGCACAAATGCCAAAGGACAGCTGGTTAGCAGACTCAGACAGAGGTTTTCCTCGGAGTACTTCCAAAAGCCAGCTGAAGTGTTATGCAAGCAGTTTCTTCACAGCACTGGTGAAATCAAGGCTGAACTCTATGATCCCAATCTTTGTAGCTCTGAAACCCTATGATTCATTCCTCTGAATTCCATGTCTTGTGGAATAAGATGCTTCAGCCTCAGAAACCCTAAACGGCTTTTATCTGGAGCAGTTACCATTCACTGACTGTGTCACCACCTTCTTAGAACTGGGAATTTAAACAACAACATTGCATGAGGCTCTGCAAAAGTTTAGTTTTTTAATGAAAATAAATTTTCAGTGTACTATGAAAGGAAAGATAATCCCTGGAGTGTTCCACAAAGGAACACAATGTTATAACAGAAGCAAACAATAAACCCAAATGCAAAATGATAAATTCAGTTCCAGAATACCAGTTTTGCTGTATTATTATTTTGGGTAGATAGAACCCTGGAAAGTAATCAATCTGTACTCACTGAGATGAACCAACATGCATTTGATGTGACGAATTTTCCTCCTATCTGGAACAGTGTGCACATGAACCGTCAAGTCACTGCACTCTGAACTGTGGCCCAAGCACAGAAGTCTCTCAGAGCCTTTACCTCCATATAGACAGGCTTCAGGCTGTATGCTCAGGCCTAGGACATGAGTAGGTTAACACCAAGAGTTTTCTCCCATTCTTGTTTAAGGTATGGTGAAACAGGGTTTCAGGTCTCGGACCACCCAGGTAATAAGTACCCTTTCCCTGAAGCAGCAGACAGAATCCCACCTGTCTCGTGTGGCCAGGGCACAAATAAGTGATGGGCTCTGTCAATCTGACACCCCCAATAAAACCCCACCTTAAGAGAGAAGAATATGAGGAAGCAGGTGCCTGGAACAAGGGAAGATGCCGAGACAGGAGCTAGAAGGCACCGGCTGGGAGGGCTATGAGGGCAAGCTCCCTGACAGCCTTAAATAAATTCCTTTTCTCAAAAGAACCAACTCACCTAAAGCAGGTTAGCCACTGTGAGATTAGTCTGCTTGGGTTGTACTGTTTAACCAAAAATTAAAAACAAAAGCCAAAAAACCAGCAACAGCAGCAACAACAAAAACCTGTGTTTATGTACACTGCCCATAGCAAAGGCCCAGGAACCTCTATGACTTTCAGGCTTGTTTTCAGGCCTAATTGGTACATGTGTTAATGGCAACTATTTATAACTTTATAATGTTAGAAGAGTGGATAATTAAATCTTAATTATCCTTATCAGTCATGATGAACTCTAAACTCACAGAACCACTAAGTTCAAGAAAATTGACGGCCTGGTCCCTTTGGATCAAAGCATGCAGAAAGGTATTTCCTCATAGAACCAGAGTCTTTTACTTTATCTCCTTCAATCCTGCCCTACACCTGCTCAACACCTAAAACCCATCTCCCAACACTGCACCTCTTTCAACAATCATTGACCCAAGAGGACACCCCGTGATACCTCTGTGCCAAGTGCCAGCCCCGCATGGACTGTGACAGCCAGGACATGAGTGCATATGCGTACCATCAGGTAGGCTTGCACAGGGATTGTATAATCAGTATTTGCTGGACAGCCAAAAGGACAGTGCTCAAACTCTGAGAAAGCACTCTCTGCCTCTTACTTACCACAGCCCCTAGAATGGAACAAACTTTGGGAGCCACCACTGCATCGACCTCATTTCATTCAAGGATCTTGAGGCAGATTTAGAACTAACCTGGGTCTATTTCCCCAAGTCCCCAAATTCTGGAGAACGCTCTGGCTTCTCCTCCACCAGGCAGCTGATATACTGTACTTTCTCCAGTTTTAATTCTTGTAAGCCTCCACAGTTGAATCAAATACATATTCCATTCTATTTAGCTCCTTTTTTTCTGAAACCTCCCAGAACACTCGACTCAGACGCTGTTATCCCTTAAGAGAATGCATTTCAACCACACATTGCCCAAAAGAGTCAAAAATGATGCTGTCAAGGCACAACTATTTTTTTTCAGGATGTGAGCTCCCTCTTTTCAACAGATTAATTTACTATATTGTACTTTGTGATTTTATAACAATTTTGAATGTTTTGTAAATGTTTCTAGTCTACAAAGAAAAGCAAGGAAGTCTGGAGATAACAGACATATGGGGCATAAATATATGACCAATTCAGCAAGTACAGTAGGATGTGGGGTGCAGCATGTAAGGCACAAAACATACTTTCAGAGAGGCAGACCACTTCCTCAACTTGGGCTCTATCACTTACCACCTACAGAAAAACTAAGTAAAAGTCACTCCTTCATTCAGCAAGACTCAGGAGAACCTGTCAGCTGCCAGGCATTGTTCTGAGCCTCAACACAGTCAGTTCTGCCTTCCAGAGACTCCTACCCAGAGGCTTCTATTCTGCCAGGTAGTTGTATGTGGAGGGAAGGAATACGGGGTGGGGCAGATGGTAAAGATAACCAGAGGGGTGACAGGCACACACTCATTAAGGTGTGTGGAACCAAGTGAGGGCTGGCTGGGGTCAATGACCTGAGGCTGAGTGCACATGGGGGTGGGGGTGGGGTGACAGACTGGAGAAGACTGAGATGATGTGTCTTGTATTAAGAACTCAGACCTGGTTGCTGGTCAAGAACAGACTGAAGGGGACACACAGTGGAAAAAGGAAATCTGACAGGTAGCCACACAGGGGAGCAGTGAAAAGGAATGGTGGCTGTCCCATGTAACAGTGTCCTCCACAGATCAGCATGAGGATCAAACGAGATTAAATTCACACACAGTAAGAGCTTAATAACTGTTATCTAAATAATATCCAGCTTTCCCAAGAAGTCACTGAGCCTCTTAGCATTAGTTTCCTGATCGGTCTGAAAAATCAAAGGCCATGAGACCTCCTATAAAGGACGGCTGTGCGGAGTAACTGACCCCAGTTTAAGGATCCCCTTCCTGAGAGGCAGCAGTTGTATGGATTTAAACCTTAAGAACTGATTTACAGACAACATATATTTCAAAGACTATTTAAGTATAAATAAATACTTCACGTCATATACCAGTAAGTGATCTGACACAAAATGTCTGCCATTAAAGACTCTTCAGGCTAGACCCTTCTGGTCCTTAGCATCTTTGTATCATCACCATCACTCAGAGTTACAAGAGTTTCCTAACCCTAGTGTAGCTCTCCCTTTGCTCACCCTCCCATCTCTCTCTCTCTCTCTCTCTCTCTCTCTCTCTCTCTCTCTCTCTCTCTCTCTCACACACACACCACACACACACACACACACATACACACTCACACTAGTGTTTAGTCACAATTCCTGGCTCCCTCCCCAGTGCAGACCACAGAAAATAGTTTCTCTTCTCCAGGGCAGGTCACAGAAACTGTACTCTCCCCAACCTTTCCCTGACCTATAGTGTCTAACAGTAGATAAGACCCATTTCCAAAGGGAGGAAGGAATCCTCTATTAAGAAGCCAAGAAATGGCCAGCAAGATGGCTCAGCAAGTCAAAGTATTTGTAATTCAGGTCTGATAACATAGGCTTAATTTCCAGAACCAATGGTAGAAGAAGAAAACCAACTCCCAAAAGTTGTCCTGACCTCCACATTCCAGTAGCACTCAGATACCCACTCCCCAACAACAAAAATAGTAATTATAATGACAAAATTTTAAATGTAAAACATGGGGGAGGGGCTGGAGAGATGGCTCAGCGGTTATGAACACTGGCTGTTCTTGCAGAAGACCTGGGTTCAAATCCCAGCACCCACATGGCAGCTAACAACTGTCCATAACTCCAGTCCCAGGGGATCCAACAGCCTCTTCTGACCTCCACGGGCATTGCACGACATGGGTGCACTTACCTATGTGCAGGCAATACACGCATACACATAAAATTTAAAAAATAAAAATTAAAAAAAAACAAAAAACATAGGGGGATGAGTCCCTACCCCTGAGGAGCTATTGATAGTTGGTGGCTTCTGGGAGAAGGCGAGAGAAAGGCAGTGTGTGTGTGTGTGTGTGTGTGTGTGTGTGTGTGTGTGTGTGTGTTTTGTTTTTGAGACAGGGTCTCACTATGTAGCCCTGGCTGGCCTGGAACTCCCTATGCCCCTATGTAGACCAGGCTGGCCTGGAACTCACAGAGATCCACCTGCCTCCTGAATGCTGGGATTAAAGGTGTGCACCACCATATCCCATACCTGCTCAAGGCAGGCTGGTCCTCTGGTGGGTTGACCATGCTCCAATGGATGGCCACAAAACAAACAAACAAAAAACCAAACAAAAAAACAAAGTGGACAGGAAGTTGGGAGGGAATGAGCATGTATGGGATGGATCTGGGAAGAGCTAGGGGGAGTAACAGGAATGAATATGATCAAAATACATTGTATGAAATCCTCAAAGAATTAATAAAAGGGGCCTTGGGAGGAAGCCTGCCAAGAAGAGAAAAGGGAAGAAAATTTAGTGTGACAATGTCGCACGCCTTTAGTCCCAGCACTCAGGAGTCAGAGGCAGGTGTATCTCTGTGAGTTTGAGGCCAGCCTGGTCTACATAGTGAGTTCTAGGCCAGCTGGGGCTACAAGGAGACCCTCTCTCAAAAAGACCAAATGTATGTGTGTGTGTGTGTGTGTGTGTGTGTGTGTGTGTGTTTGTGTGTAACAAAATTTTAAGAAACAGAGGGAGATTAAAACAAAAAAGAAACCAAGAAGGCTGAACAGACAGGCCTTGCTAGGCTCTCACACAGGCTACTAGAGTCACACTAAACAGTGAACAGGCACTAGGGAAAGGCAGTGGTGGCTATAGGATGGGGTACAGAGCTGCTAGACAGCACCCCCCCGACCCCATGGTGGCTCACAGATGAGGAACAGGAACTTCCATGTGCTAGAAAGCACCATAGGGACAAAGTTCCTGTGCTCAAGACCCTTCCAGACTTGTCCTGGGAAACTCTTCCCAGGCTGCTTGTTTGTGTGCTTCAAATGTCCTTTGTAAGAACTGCAAGTGTGAGTAAAGCGTCTCCCTGGGTTCTGGGAGACGCTCTGAGGAGGGGCTCACAGCTGCCGGAGTTCTAGAGGCCCAGGCTAAAGACAGTGTCTGAAGTGGAGGCTATCTTAAGGAGAGAGCCCTCAGCCTGCAGGACTGGTTGTGTTCCAAGTAGACAGTGTCAGGATTGAACTGGATCAGAGGACACTGCTGATACCTGCTGCAGAGCTGACTGCTATGTGCAAAGAAAAATCTCACTGCCTTCTGAGGTCACAGAAAGGATTGTGTTGAGAGGGTGAAGTGGGAGAAGCCGAGTCTCAGTTGGTATCTTCTCAGTCTCCCCACTTCCCCCTCCCTCATCCATCATCAAGGTTCATGTCGTCTACATTTTCTCTGCCTCCACCCTGTACTGTGTGAAAGCCCCAACCCCTGCTTAAAAGACCTGTCCTGCCTATATGACCTGAGCCTACATGAGCCTCAGCCTCACCTTCCAACCTTCAGCTGGACAGTGCTATGGATCCCTCCACTGAAGGACGACAGTATGTGACAACACGTGGCTTCCTCTACCAACCAGGTGATCTCTGGCTGTTTCTTTACCACACCTTCAAGAGAAAGGTCCTCTTGCCCTCTGCTGGCACAGCCTCATTACCCTCCAGTCTTCCCAAATAACCACACTCATGTAGGGGAATCTAGCATGAGGATCTCAGGAACACATCTTTCTGGTAACTCACAGATACAATAACTTTGAAATACAGCATCTATCATGTTTTGCTTAGTGTCCTTCCCTGAAGCATCAGCCCAGAAGTAGAGGCCCTCTCCTTTTCCCTGCCCCACCCCACCACATACATAAAGCAGGCTCCTAGCAAAGCCTGCCTGCTTCCAGAGTAATGGTGAAAACTATGCACTGCATGGGGAAGGCTTCTGAGCATCACCCTACACTGGACCACTGAGAACAAAGGCATTTCTAACTCCATAACCTAAACAGTCAAACAGCTACAAAGGAAACAAATCAAAACTCATGCAGGTAAGATATGTCAGCCTGTGAGCAGATTTATAAACCAACCATCAATATAAATGTCAGCAACCACGATGTAGCCCTCCTCTGGGGCAGGAGGTGAGTACATCCCTAATGCAAAGTTGGCATTTCCTCTAAAGCTTCCACATGCCAGGTCTTCTGAGCAGAGCTAGATTTGGTGAACAAGGGTGCCAGCTCTCCTTCTACTGAGGACACTTAGAGGCAAGGGAACTTTCTTTAATAAACAAAAATTCCACTGTTCAAGTGTCTCTCTGTAAAAATGCCACAGGACATGTTCTCTGGGGAGATCCATATCCTAAATCCTAAACCATTCTTCTCGACCAAGGTTAGTATGCACTTTTGAGTGAACTGAGGGTCCTAGGTACACTGGCTGCCTCCCTCCAGGGAGCTGAACCTCCCCTTTCCTCCAGTTCCTGGCACCTTCGCAAGGACTTTGTTCCTGTGTGTTCATTCCAAACGGCTCAAGACCATGCTACCACCACTGAGAGCAAGATACACAGGAGCCACCTCCAGTTTCCGTTCCATCAGTCTGTTCCCCTCTAAATAAAACTCCCCTAAGTAGGCTGGGCATGGTGGTACACACCTTTAATCCCAGCACTTGGGAGGCAGAGGCAGGCGGATCTCTGTGAGTTCAAGGCCAGCCTGGTCTACATAGTGAGTTCCAGGACAGCTGGGGCTACAGGGAGACCCTGTCTCAAAAAGACCAAAAAAAACCAAAAAAACTCCCCTAAGGAGCCATCCACATGTGATGCTCCCAAATGGGTCTCCTCTCCCCAATGCTCCAAAAACCCACCAAGGTCACTGGTGGCCTGCCTCTCAACAAATCCAACTTAAGAGTCACCAGCCCATCTCTCCCCTACCCCTGGAGAATGAAAGCCTCGCCCCCCAACCTCTCATGTCCTAGATTCATGGCCACAGGACCCTCCTGCTTTCCTCCTTCAATAGCCCCCCTTTTTTTTTCTTTGTCTTTTTGAAACAGGGTCTCCCTGTAGCCCCAGCTGTCCTGGAACTCACTATGTAGACCAGGCTGGCCTTGAACTCACAGAGTTCTGCCTGCCTCTGCCTCCCAAGTGCTGGGACTATAGGCGTGTGCTACCACGCCCAGCTAATAGGCCCCTTTTTAAAGGCACTGTCATGTCCCCCTCCCATCAACCCCTTGCCAAAAGTCCCAATCAGTACCTACCTCTGCTCTTCAGTATCCACACTTAACTGCCCAACCTATGCTGAAAAACAGCAGCTATACACAAAGACACCAAAATTTGCATATCTGGCCCAACCTTTTCCTAAGCCTGACCTTGAATTTTCATTCTTATCCAAACCTCTCATTCAGATGACTAATCATAAAAACAATAAGCAGGGCAAACTCTCTTAAGTACTGCTAGTCAGGTACTATTTTAGGCCTTCTATATTAGCTCAGGGTATCGACTCAACAACCATATGAGACACAAGTTCTTATTCTCCCTGACCTAAGGATGAAAAGCTGAAGCACAGATGCATTAAATAGCTAAGCAGTGGCATACTGGCCCACTCTCACATCCCAACCAGTGTGTGGTACAACTGCTGAGGAAGGACACCTCCCAAGCAGTCCCAGACTACACTGTCTAAACCTCAAGCCCCAATCCCTACCCCAAACACATGTCCTACCCAGGCGTCCTACTCACAGATATGATACCACCCCCAAGCTAAAAGTTGGAAGAATCGATTCTAAACAAAAATTGAAATTACATTATTTCCTTACCCTTTCTATGAAAGTGCTATAATAGTCTATGCACAAAGTCTGAATTCTTTCAATGGGTGTCAATGAATGCTAAGTGCTAAGAAAGTGTTGCTATCCTCTAATTGGCACATCTTCTTTTGTCAGCTGTATGAAAACAACTGTGCACCTCAGTTGACGGCATCTTATGTATGCTGAAACACAATAAAGAATCTGACTGTGCTAGCTTTCCCTTTGCTGGGACCCCAGTCTGGTCATCTGGCTTCTACCAGGGACTCTAACTGGTCTCTGCTGACACTTGTGCCTCCAGCAGCAGAGGGGAGGAAAATTCACTATAGGGAGAAGCTGTCTGTGCCACTGACTGACTGACTGACCTCAGACAAGCAAGTCACAGTTCTCTGCTTAGAATCATAGTAACAGGCTGGTGAAACAGTTCAGTAGGTAGAGGGCTTGCACACAGGACTAACGACCCAAGTTCGATCCCAGGACTTCCACACACTTGCCTTACACATGAGAAAGAGAGACAGAGAAAGAGAGAGAGACAGAGACAGATTAAATGAATACTAACTTCAAACAGTAATAACATTCACCTTCTGGACTGTCACAGGAATTATACTCGTTAATATACCTGAAGTATCATGAACAGACTGGCACATCACAAACTCCTAACAACCCACAAGCTCGAATGATTCTTTTAAAAGATAAACCAGGACCGGGTGTGGTGGCACACGCCTGTAGTCCCAGCACTTGGGAGGCAGAGGCAGGCAGATCTCTGTGAGTTCAAGGCCAGCCTGGTCTACATAGTGAGTTCCAGGACAGCTGGGGCTATAGGGAGACCCTGTCTCAAAAAAAGACCAAAAAAAAAAAAAAGATAAACCAATCACATCCATTCCTATTATGTTCAAAACTCTCTAAAAGGGAAAGAGAGGGGGAGCAGGCAGACCAGCCCTCCTAAGGCCTCCCATCACTCTGGGATTAAAAATCTAAATCCCTTACCACAGCCTCTATGAAAGAAGCAGCCCTCCCCCACCTCCAGCCTCATTTCCTGTCACTCTCCCTCCCTCTCTGGCTACAATGGTTCCCTGATGTTCACAGCCTTACCTCAGAGTGCCCTCTGCCTGGAAGGCTGCATCAGGCCATGGCCCAGCACAAATCCCTGCACTCCTTGGACACCTTGCCCTTCAGAGCACACAGATATAGGGTCTTGTTCACCACTCCCTTGGCCCCATAGTGGGAACCCCAGGTGAGCAGGACTACCCTTATCAGGTTCACTAGGACAGCACCTGGAGCATAGGTATCAGAGGAAAAGAAATAAAATCAGTGATCTAGAGCCACACCTTCTACTCCCTTGTTAACAACACCAGGTTCCCCCCAAGCTACTTTCTGAAGCCAAAGCCACTGGCATACTCTGAGGGCACTAAAAGCATAAAGTCAGGGAAAAGCAGCAAGCAATACTAATCAGATCGTTAATTTTTTTTTAAGTAGTAACAACTTGGTATTATTGGTCCTGATAGTATAATGGTGAAGACCTTTGCCAGCCTATCTACTGCACCTTCTCCATCCATGCTCCAAAGAAAAGGTATGACTCAAGAAAGACAGTCACTAAGGCACAAGGAAAAAAAAATCTTTTTTTAAGAAATATTTTTAGGGCTGGAGAGATGGCTCAGTGGTTAAGAACACTGGTTGTTCTTGCAGAAGACCTGGGTTCGAATCCCAGCACCCACATCGCAGCTAGCAACTGTCCATAACTCCAGTTCCAGGGGATCCAACAGCCTCTTTTGTCCTCCTCGGGCACTGCACAACACAGGTGTACTTACCTACATGCAGGCAATACACACATACACATAAAATAAAATTTTTTTTTAAAAAAAAAGAAAAATATTTTTATGGGCTGAAAAGATGGCTCAGCAGTTAAGAGCACTGACTGCTCCTGCAGAGGACCCAGGTTTGATTCCCAGCACCCATATGATGGTTAACAACTGTAACTCCAGTTCCAGGGAATCCGACACCCTCTTCTGACTTCCATGGGTACTACACGACACAGGTGTGGTTACATACATATAGGCAAAAATCCATACACATAAAATAAAAATAATATATATTTTTTAGTATTTTATTATTTTTATTTTATGTGTACAAGTGTATTGCCTACATGTATGTGAGTGCACCCGTGTTGTGCAATGCCACGGAGGTCAGAAGAGGGCTTTGGATTCCCCTGGAACTGGAGTTACAGTTGTTAACCATCATATGGGTGCTGGGAATCAAACCCGGGTCCTTGGCAAGAGCAGTCAGTGCTCTTAACTGCTGAGCCATCTCTACAGCCCCAAAATAAATATTTTCTAAAAGAATTATTTTTATTTTTAAAATTATGTGTATATGTGTGCCTTTATTTGGCAGTAGGAGCACATGAGTGCAGATGGCCATAGAGGACAAAAGAGGGCATCAGACACCCTAGAGCTGGAGTTACAGGTAGGTGTGAGCTGCCAAAGTGGGTACCGGGAACCAAATTCAGGTCCTCTGGAAGAGCAGTATCTGCTCTTAACCACTGAGCCATCTCTCTAGCCCCAAGGAAGAAATTTTAATGAATCCAGTGTGTGACTGTGCTGGATAGCTATAGTGTCAACTTGATTCACCTGGGTTGAGGGAACCTCAATTGGGGAATTTCCTCCATAGCACTGGCCTGTAACTATGTCAGTGGGGTAGCTTCTTGATTGTTGAGTGATGTGGGAGGGCCCAACCCACTATAGATTGTGCCACCCCTGGGCAGGTGGTCCCATGTTGCATAAGAAAACAAGATGAGCAAGGGCCAGGGAAGCAAGCCAGTAAGCAGCGTTCCTCCATGGCCTGTGCTCCAGCTTCTGCCTCTAGGTTCTTGCCCTGAGTTCCTACCTTGGGCTCCCTGAGGAACTGTGACCTGGGAGATATAAGCTGAATAAACCCTTTCCTCCCCAAGTTGGTATTGGTCAGAGTATTTTGTTACAGAAATGGAGAGACAAACTAGGACAGAAATTGGTACCAGGAGTGGGGTATTGCTGTGACAGACCTGACCTTGGTGTTTTTAGGAGGATTGTGGAAGCATTTGAACTTTGGGCTGAAAAAGCCATTGAGTGCTTAGAGTTTATTGCTGTGACGCTTGGAACAGTTATGCTGAAAAATTTGTGAACAATGGAGGCCTGGCTTGTGAAGCTTCAAATGGAAGCAGAAACTATCAGGGCTGTTTCTGTGATATTTTGAATTGAGAATCTGTGGGTTCTGGTCATCTGGGGTTGAAGAATCAGCTGTGATTAAGAAGAGACCAGAACCTGAAGTAAAACCTTTGTTTTACTGGGACAATTGATGCTGGTTAGCTGGGGCTGAAAAATCAGCTGTAAGTAACAAGAGACCTGCATCACCATGGTGAAATCTTCTGGGAAGTATTTCCTCACACAGAAGCTGTGATCAAAAGGAGACCCAAGCCTCCATCTCAAGCTGGAAGCAGGACTTGGTAATGTGTAAAAGTCCCCTGCATGGTTCTGGTGTTGAAAGTGCGACGGGGTCACAGAGAGCAGCAGAGGCTTGGCACTCTGAGAGGCCAGGAAAGGCCATAGGTGAAAGTGCAGCTTCAGTTGTAGTGAAGACCCCAGGATTGAAGGGGTCATGGAGAGAATCTGAGGCTTTGCACCCCAAGAGGCAAGACGAGGCCATTGGTCAAGGTGTAGCCTCAGTTTCAGTGGAGACCCCAGCTTTTTGGAGATGCCAGGACCATGGGACGACCACCAAGGGCAGCAGCAGTTGTGGAATGGAGCCTTTGGAATGGGTCTTTGAGGCAAGCTGTGTGTGCTCTAGACCGAAGAGTCAGACAGGTGGAGCTGCCAGAACCCTTTGGAGCCTGGAAGATTGTGAGTGAATCCCAGATGTCCAGCCTTGAGCTACTTTGCTGAATTTGGGTTTTGCTTAGGTGTGCCCAATTCTTCCCTTTGAAATAAGACAGTACTTCTTTTGGATTTTACAGAAGCCCACAGTTAAGAGACTTTTAAAGTGTTTGGATTTTTTAAGGACTGTGGGGCTTTTAAGGTTGTACTGTCTTATGATGTTCTGATATTAAAATCATATCCCAGGGACAAGAAATGGAAAGGTTGTGGTTTAATAGTGATGTGTTTGTGTGTCAAGTTGACAAGGGGTCAATTGTGCTGGATAGCATTAGTGTCAACTTGACACACCTGTGTTGAGGGAGCCTCAATTGGGGAATTGCCTCCATAGCACTGGCCTATGGCGGTGTCTGTGGGACATCTTCTGATTGACGGGAGATGTGGAAGGGCCCAGCCCACTGTGGGTAGTGCCACCCCTGGGCAGGTGGGCCTGTGTTGCATAAGAAAGCAAGATGAGCAAGGGCCAGGGGAGCAAGCCAGTGAGCAGCATTCCTCCATAGCCTGTGCTCCAGCTCCTACTTCCAGGTTCTTGCCCTGAGTTCCTACTGTGGGCTGATGAACTGTGACCCGGGAGATGTAAGCTGAATAAACCCTTTCCTCCCCAAGTTGGTGTTGGTCAGAATATTTTGTTACAGCAATGGAGAGACAAACTAGGACACTGACTTTAAGTGAAATCTTTACTGTTTGTTTTTCCTATTTTGCATACTATGAACTCCTTAAAAAGTTTTAAGCACCACCATTTCCACCATACCAAAGTGTGGACTTGGAAATTCATATTTTAGAAAGCTGACATAGGTTGTATTTTCCAGTAGAGCTGAACCTCTCCACACTTTTCAACTAAGCTTGATAATCTTCCCTAAGTTTGAATAATTTTGCTGATGACAATCTCCAAAATTGCTTTCTAATAACTTCCTATTTAAACAATATTCTTTGGTCCTATGTATTTATATAGTTAATCATGGCATCCAAGGGAATAAAATCCAGTTCTTAAATATAACTTAAAATTATGAGTAGATCTTCCTTTTGCTCATGCATAAGAGTACCCACTGTGAAGGGAAACATTAAAAACTGTATTTAGGGGCTGGGGCCATGGCTCAGCGGTTAAGAGCACTGGCTGTTCTTGTAGTAAGACCCAGGTTAGATTCCCAGCACCCACCGGACAACAACTGTCCCTAACTTCAGCTCCAGGGGATCCAACACCTTCTGTCCTCCACAAGGATTGCATGACATGGGCGCACTTACATACATGCAGGCAATACACGCATACATAAAATAAATAAATAAAAACATTTTTTTTTAAAGCTGTATTTTGAAAAACCAAGCCTGGTGACACAGGTCCATAACCCCAGATACTGGGGAGCCTAATGCAGGAGGATTCAAACTTTGAGATCTACCTGGGCTACATACAGAGTGAACTCAAGGCCAACCTGGGCAACTTGGTGAGTCCATGTCAAGGCTGAGATATACCTCAGTAGTAAAGCACTTGCCTAGCATGTGCTAGGCCCTAGGTTCAATCTCTAGCACTAGGGTGAAGCTATATTAAAACATATCTATACACACACACATATATCACTGCTGAGACAATGCACAGTTGATCAGCAGTGACATTTGTAGAGAACTGGATTGTGGGTTATAGAGTGGAATGAGACTGACCCCATCTGTGTGCCTTTTGAATAAATAGCACATGCATTGGGAGTATAGTGCAGGGCACAGCTTGCCTTCCTGAGTGTACTATGTGTGTACTTATATTTTTAAAGCTACAAACAAAAGTTTTAGACTTTTGCAATTATTATGATTTTATTTTAAAGTATTAATGCTATAAAAAAGATTAATAAGGGGCTGGAGAGATGGCTCAGCGGTTAAGAACACTGACTGCTCTTGCAGAGGACCCAGGTTTCCCAGGTTCGATTCCCAGCACTCACATGGCGGCTAACAATCATCTGTAACTCCAGTTCCGGGGGGATCCAACACCCTCTTCTGACCTCTGCCCGCACTGCATGACACAGGTGTACTTACATACATGCAGGCAATACACTCATACACAAAAGATTTAAAATACATAAAATATTTTAAAAAAATGATTAATAAGGCAAACCGTCAGTGGGGTTTTGAACTCTGCCTGTAGATACTGGCACTTTATCTCCAGAAGGAAGGTCTAGAACATGACAAGCTGGAGACAAGAACTGTTTGCTCTGTTCATTCACTGGACAAGGTAGGTTTAAAGGATTTTCTTATTCCAAAAATCTAAATGCAATCTAAATGCTTTATGGCATATAAACTCACAAAGAAGTGAGTTCACCTACCAGCCAACATGTGCGTTTGCAGATGGTGTAATGTCTTAGTAGGCCATCTTCCTGTACTGGCCTCCCAGCAATGACTGAAAGCACATGACTTCACTTTCTCTTTTTACCACTGTCCCTGCAGAAAGGTCTCCTTTGCAGCTTCCAACTGGAGCTTCAAAGTTGATACAGAAGTAGCTGAACTGAATGGACCCAGTTTCGGGAACCCCTGACAGCCTGCAGGCGCAGAGAATGCAATCCTTTCAAAGCCTGTGAATTCCTCCTCTCCACCGCCATGGGATCACAGTACCCAGCTCAGTGTGTCTCATCCAATATTTATGAAGCCCCTGTTGTGGGTGTCCATGCTGAGGGTCTGCCTCCTGGGGGAACCTGCATCAAGGGACCATTAATTCTCTTATTCCAGGAGGAGCTGTACCAATCAAACTGCTTCCTTTCCTCCTCCATTCCCCTCCAGGGAACTCTCTCAAGCAAAAAGGGTAAAGCAGTAGACAGAAGGCTTTTTTTTTTTGTCTTTTTGAAACAGGGTCTCCCTGTAGCCCCAGCTGTCCTGGAACTCACTGTGTAACCAGGCTGGCCTTGAACTCACAGAGATCTGCCTGCCTCTGCCTCCCAAGTGCTGGGATTAGAGGGGTGAACCACCAGGAACTGCTTCTGAGACAAAACAGTTTGGGGGGGGAAGGCAGCTTCCTTTCAAAGGAACAAACAAGGAGGTAAACTGAAGAGGGAACAAAGAGGGTTAAATACATTAGTTCTATTCTCAGTAAAAAACTATTGATGGATCATCTTAATTATGGCACTAAGTAAAAAAGCAAGTTTGTTATCGGTCCACTTTTTTAATACTTCCAGGAGGGAGCCCATTAATGATTTGCAAAAGAAGGAAAAAGAGGCCATGTATGGGAAGTAGCAACCCAAGGACCCACCAGCTGAAAACAACCTCCAAACGTACACTCAGGTGCAGCCCTCCCACCCATAAATCTCGACGGGAACACATTTCTGGTCGCCAGCAGACAAGTCCAGCGCCACCACGGTCTAGCGTCCGCAGCCCCATCTGACACCTTCCGTCCACACTGCCACCACGCGTGATCTTCCTGCTACCTAAGAGAGCGCGTCAACATTCACCCCGGGCCCCCAACTGCCCTAGATGGCTCCCAGAAGAGCCGAAGCCGGGCACTGACAGAACTTCACCTCCCCGGGCTGCCCGCAGCTCACGGCGTCCGGGCACCCTCAGAAGGGCCCCTGATCATCCGGGGCGCGCCTCACTTACTCTGGTCACAGTGTCCGTTCCTCCCGGGCTCGGTGCCTCTTCTGCTAGACACCGTGCCCCCCCTCCCCGGCTCAGCCTCCTCTCCGTGGTACAGCCTCGATCCACATGGCCCTTTCAAGCCAGACACCCAGTACCCTCCTCTGGGCGCAGTCTCCCCTCTGCAGCATCCACTCTGCGGGGCACAGGGTCTCCACACTGGGACCGAGTCTCTCCTCTGCTGGTCACACGGTCCCCCTCTGCGGGCCCACCCCGGGACATACGGTGCCCTCCCCATGTTACAGGGTCCCCTCTGCGGGCACAAAGTCCCCACCCCGGGACTCAGTCTCCCCTCTTCGGGTCCCAGGATCCCCTCCCCGGGGCACAGGACACCCTCCGCGGGTCCCAAGGGTCCTCATCCCAGGGCTCAGTCTCCCCTCCCCGGGGCCCGGCCCCCGGCCCCCAGTCCCCGAGGCGCCCTCAGCTGAGCGCCGCGCAGCGCATCCCACGCGGACGCGGCGCCTCCCGGAGCGGACGAGCGGTCCTGGGCGCAGCCTCCTCCCGCCGCGCAGCGCATCGCGCGGACGCGGCAGCCGAGGGGACGCCGTCCGGGTGCATTGCCTC